>NW_004444074.1:4385823-4451040 GCF_000243295.1 Trichechus manatus latirostris
GTTGAAATGGGCCCACACAAGTCTCTGCAGGGGGAAAGGCGCTCAAAGTCTGTGGATCCCTTATGCCTGTGCCTAGGCAGAGGAGGTGTGCCTACCCTGGGTTCCTGGCTTAGTGGAGCCGGCAGTTTATTTTTTCCCTTGTTTGTTAATTTGTTCACTCTCCAAGGCTGGGAGAATGGCTCAGGGCGTGTGGCAGATCCTACTTCTGGCCCAGGGGATTCGCCAATTGCTGAAGCTGGTCCGGGACCCAGTGCAGAGCAGGGAGCAGGGAGGTAAACGGGAGAGAGGTTCTTCCCTAAGGGAGGTGTTTTTGTTCCGTGCTGTAGGCCGCAGGCAAGTACTTATCTTTCTCCGATTGAGGGCTGCTTCTCACTGGTTCTGGGTGGCCGAGTAGACTCTCTGGCAGGGTCTCTCCACGTGTGGAAGACGCGCCTCCCGAGCACTGCTGCTTGCCTGCCTCACTGCTCACCCAGGAGTTGCTCAGGCCTGAAGGGCTCAGGCTCTCGCCGGGTCGGGTCTGGCAGATCCTCGCTGCTTCCGAACCGTCTCTCCCTCCCCCTGCCACTCAGTCTGGTTCCTCAACTTTGCCTTAGATGTTCAGGGCTCCTAGACTGTCATATATAATTGAGTCACTTGTTTTTTCGGGTCTTTGTTGTAAGAGGGTCCGCCATCTTGGCCCCACCCCCCAGAAAATGTGATAGAAAAGAAGTGTCTCTAGTCACTGGTTTTGTAAGTATTAATTTTACAATCCTTCCTATATTACTGGCCTACTTCTCAGAAAGCTGGAGTGTTGCCCTCTATTGTTTTGTTTTCAGTGAATTTTCAGTCAAACATTTCCGCTCTCAGATGATTGTAAAAGTAAAATGCTGCTGCAACCTAAATCTCAAACAATAGAAAACTAATTCCAACAATCTAAATGTTTATTTCAATGCACAGCAATAAAAAGACAGCTAACCCAGTAACTCAGGAAAAATCAGCTTCAGGTGAATAATAAAAAGTAAAAAAGAAGCACTTGCACATCTTACAAAGTCTAGATGCTTTTCTTTTATAGTTTGTTTTCTTTTCCTCCTGACTACTAAAGTAATGCATTTTTACTATAGAAAAAAAAGAAAAAAAACCCCGAAAAGCAGAAGAACATAAACACCCATAATCGTGGTCATCCAAGAAACAAAGTTTTGGTGTATATCCCTCCATATCCTATTCTATGCATTTATGTACACTTCCCCCCATAAAAATAATATTGTAATTATTTTATAATCTACCGTCAACAAACTACTGTGCTTAGGGTTCATTGTAAAATGGCTAGCAGAAAATTAATTAGAAATAAAAGAGCAAAAATGTGTCTGCATGTGTATGCAAGCACTCACATGCGAATGGAAGAAATGGACAATTTTGAAAGCTAGATAGACAGGCTCCTGTTTTGAAAAATCAGTTATGAAGATTCATCGATATTTATTTTCAACCAAAGTGCTTTTTTATTATCTTTTGTCTTACCTATTTGCCTTTGGCCAAATTACATGGTATTTGCTTAGGAGGCAGATTTCCTAGTAATATCAATATTCTCATAGTGTCAAAATCAAAGAAGTAGGATTAGGATTAAAAGAAAACGTTGAACATAAGAAACTTCTTTCATGTCAAAGAGATAAAATATAGTAGTGGGATATTGTGCAAAGTTGTTGATTCAATAGTGTTTTGAATCTCTGTCCCTGACAGTTTGAATAACAAAAGAGAACAGGAGAGACAGCTGTTGAGACATTAATTTGCTTTAAAGAATCGATAATTATTTATGTCCCTTTTGGGTATTTGACTCTCTGATTCTATACTTGAGCAATCTTAAAGAAGATACTCTCACCTTTAATTGAGCTCCTCCACGGATATAGTTGTAAGATGAAAGGGATTTCTGGAGATGTAGAGAGTGCAGAAGCTGCTCTGAACCCCCTTGAAGTAGCTGAAAAATATTTAATTAAAAATAAACAGGCAAAGTATATACTACAATAAATAAATCAAATATTCTAACTTAGCAGTAAGCTAGCTTTTATTTATTTTCCAGGCTTACTTCATTTAAGTCCTCCTATTCCTAGCTTGGAGCCCTAGTGGCGCAGTGGTTAAGAGCTATGGTGAGCTACGGCTGCTAAACAAAAAGGTCAGCAGTTCTAATCCACTAGCCGCTCCTTGGAAACCCTGTGGGGCAGTTCTACTGTCCTATAGGGTCACTATGAGTCAGAATCGACTCAACGACAATGGGTTTGGTTTTTGGTTATTCCTAGCTTAAGGAGCCCTGGTGGCACAAGTGGTTAAGTGCTTAGCTGCTAACCAAAAGCTTGGCGGTTTGAATTCACCAGGAGCTCCATAGGAGAAAGATGTGGCAGTCTGCTTCTGTAAAGATTTACAGCCTTGGAAACCCTATAGAGCAGTTTTACTCTGTCCTACAGGGTCACTATGAGTGGGAACTGACTCGCGGCAATGGGTTTGGTTCTTTTGGTTTATTCCTAGCTTGAGTCCCTGGGTAGAACAAATGGTTAAGCACACTACTACTAGCCAAAAAGTTGGCAATTCAAACCCTCCAGAGGCAACTCAGAAGACAGGTTTCACAATCTGCCTCTGAAAGGTCACAACCTTGAAAACCTTATGGAACAGCTCAACTCTGCACACACAGGGTCTCCATAAATTGGAATCAACTCAATGGCAGCTAACAACAACAACCTTCTTGGCTCTGAAGAATTTTCACCTTGAAGGTAAATGGCTTTAATGTCATCAGTTATGGAGAATATTTATGCCACCGTGGAGGAAATTACTTACAGTCTCAGCTCACTCACAGCATAACTGGGATAAAATGTTCTTGCTTTTATTTTGGTCATTTGTAAAACAGGATCCTATGCTCTGTGGTGGTCACTTGCTTAAAAAAAATCCACTGCCATTGAGTCGATTCTGACTCATAGTGACTCTACAGGACAAAGCAGAAGTGCCCCATAAGGTTTCCAAGGCTGTAATCTTTTTGGAAGCCGACTGCCACATCTTTCGGTTGAAGGGTGGCTGGTGCGTTCAAACTGCCAACCTTTCGGTTAGCTGCCGAGCACTTAACCAATGCACAACCAGGGTTCCTTGTCACTTGCTTAGAGGTCTCATTAACCAGACAGAACGTAGTTATGTTTGAGAATTCAGAACAAACCAACATTGCCACAGAAGCAAGGCGTCGGCAGACAGTCATATGCTGAATCACTCTGGAAACAAATAGCTTTTCTTCATTAATCTATGTATCTCAGGTAAGTAGGACAATTGAATAACTACGACCGTAGTGTTAGATAAAGAAAAACTTTAACGCCTTCATCAAAGCGGGAAAACACTAAGAAAAAGTTATAGGTTCTTGAAATAAGCAGAATTCTTTTATATGTAACTGATACAGTCGGATAACATAATGAGAGAGAAATAATTCATTCAAAACATGGGTAATTGTCAACAAAAACACAAATAAAATACTGATAGCCCTTTTATATGGAGTATGCTTTTGGAAGGCACTGCGTTTAAATTTTCTATATTAAACTGTATGCTTTGGATTAATTTTAAGGACAATTAGATTTTTTACATTGATTTTTTTCCCAAATATACCAGAAATTATATATACAAATGAGTAGTTGTTGTATATTGTTGAGTCGATTTTGACTCATACAGACCCCATGTGAAAGAGTAGAATTGCCTCATAGGGTTTTCTAGGCTGTAATCTTTACCTGAGCAGATCACCAGGTCTTTCTCCCTTGGAGCTGTGGGGTGGGTTTGAACTGTCAACCTTTCAGTTAGCAGCCAAGTGCTTAACCGTTGCACATTAAAACAGTTACCTAGAAGTAATTAAACTTAACTGAATTGAATCAAAATTGTACTGTCACTGTTCAAATATTTTTAAGTGCTCTTTTGGAATCACCTTTAGAGATACTTTACCAATAGAAATCAATTTCATTATAGTTTTAATTTTTAAAAATCCAAAACACTATTGCTTAGTTTGATCACTCATATTATTTATTAGCCTAGGTTTATATTCCTTTGGGCTTTAAAACATTATAATAATGTATTAAACTTGCCTTCTGTGAGCAAAGACTTGCCAACAGGAGGGCTGTTGAAAAAACTGTGTCTTAGACTCTAAAAGCTCTCCCAAAAGAGGTATCCAAACACTGGTTTTCAAAGCAATCACAGCTTTGATGGGATAAAGAAGACGATTCTCATTTGAATGTATAAATCCTGGTATTTTTTTTTTTTTAGTAATAATATTGCTTTATAGTCTCTACTAAGCAAATTAAGCTGAGTTTGTATTCCCATCTCTGAAGCTCCCAAATAGGAGACAACAGCTTCAATTCAGAATATAACCAAATTAATTTAACATATTCAGAATTTACCATTTCAAAAGCTTTCACAGTCATTAAACTCTTATCTACATTTCAAGAAAATGAAGGTGATGCTCAACCAAGGCAGTCATTCGGCTGAACACCTGCCAGCTCTTTATAATAGTTGAGCTCTTCAAATCTCTGAAGAAGCACATGGGGTAGAGTGTGTGTGTGTGTGTGTGTGTGTGTGTGTGAGCGTCTGCATGGGTGTGTATGTGTAGATGTGTTGTGAGGTCAATGGAGGTAAGGAGGCAGGGCCTAATTTAAAAATATCCATTTCCTGTACAATTGAGCAAACAATCAATTATCTTCACGACAGGAGATTACTAACCTGGTAGAAAGAATGAAAGCTTCTTTCTCCAGGCTGTTGTACAATCACTCGAGACTAAGGGAAAAAAATGCATTAAAATGGTTAATCTGAAAATGTGCACCTAAAATAGAATAGAAGTCACTTTCTCAGAGAATCCTCTATCTACACCACATTTAAATGTCCTAAAGGCCCCATGGATAGTACCCATCTAAGACTAGGTCTTCTCTATGGGGTTTTCTGCAGTTTTTTATACTGTTTAAAATAGAGGTTCCTAAACTTTCTGAATAATGAAACTAGGTTTTTTTTTTTTTTTTTTTTTAACTTGGAGGCTAAATATGGAGTTTTCTTGTGGGGGGGGGTTGGAAGTGGGGAGAATATGAAGGAATGTTTAGAGAGGAATATTCTCAACATTCCTTTCTTTTTCAAGGTCTGCTGGCATTTCAAAGAGCAACGCCTTATATCCTGTAATAAAATCAGTTGAGCAACATTAGCCCACAGGGACCCCTGCCTTAAATAATTCCAAAAACACTGCCATTAAGAGAGCTCAAAGTGTATGTTCAAAGGGATCCTTTTGATTGAATGTATACATATATATATATATATATATAAAGTGGAGCCACAAAACACTTTAGGAAAAAAAGACTGATAATACCTGGCATTTCCTGTCCTTTTTCAGCTGACTAATAAAATCCTTATGTCCTCAACAGTTTTACTGTGGCTTAACAAACAAAAATAAAGACTACACTACGTTACACTGCAATAAAGGCTGGAATGACGTGATTGGGATGGGAAGCCCTATTAACTGAGAAGGGATGTCAGTTTAGTTCTAAGTACAATTCCAGATGGAGACTTAACTTTGCTTTTTTTTTAAATTGCACTTTAGATGAAGGTTTACAGAACAAACAGTTTCTCATTAAACAGTTAGTATACATATATTGTTTGATGACAGTGGTTAACAACCCCACAACATGTCAACACTGTCCCTTCTCAACTTGGGTTCCCTATTACCAGCTTTCCTGTCCCCTCCTGCCTTCTAGTCCTTGTCCCTGGACTGTTGTACCCCATTTAGTCTCGTTTTGTTTTATGGGGCTGTCTAATCTTTGGCTGAACAGTGAACCAAGGAAACTTAACTTTGTAAAGCCCAGTCATAACTGTAAAAAGCAGGTGAATGAGCTCTATGAGCTCTCTTGCAGTCAGGTCCAGTGACAATCAAGACTAGTTAGGACACACCCTCTGGCAGTCACGAGAGGAAAATTTTAATTGGGATCTTCTAGAAATCTGGCCTAGCATCCACATAGGCAGATAAAAACATATTCTCCGTTTTCACTAACCAAATACAGCATACTTCACAAGTAGGCTGTAAGATCACAAAATACATCTATGATGCTATAGGTAAGCAATGAGCAAACAGAAACTAAAAGAAAATGAGACTTCACATTAATTAAGACAAAAAATATGGAAGATGCTAATGTATAAAAAGAGTAGAACTGATTAGGCTTAGATGGGTTTTTGGTTAAACCTTATCCAGAAGTTGGCATACACTCACACACCACACCTATCCCCCAAAACACACATATATACACACCTAAATCCTTATCTACAAAGTTCATAACCTTTTCCAATTTGATATTGTAAGTGCTAATTAGAGAATACAAAAAGAGAAAATCTTATAACAGAAAACTAACTGAGGAACAGGAAGGGAGGGAGCAGAGTATTAAAAGCTACTTTAAAACAATAAAAAATTCTATAAGTATATTCAATTTTTTTAACATTCAGAATTTATGAACATTACTCTCAGAAATTAAGTAAAATTTACCTTCTCCAATAAGTAGTTATTGATATGTCCGCCAATTGGGTCCCCCTTGAAATCAAAGTTGATATCCATATATTTTCCGAACCTGCTTGAGTTATCATTACGGTTGGTTTTGGCATTTCCAAAAGCTTCCAAGACACAGTTGGACTTAAGCAACATATTCTTCACTCTTTAACATAGGTAAATGCAAGTCATTATACAAAGGTTTAGCGATTAGGCATTTTAAAAAACTAGATTTAGTTAAAACACATGCAAATATTTATTCAAAGATGCTGACCGTAGCACTGTTTGCAATATCAAAAAATCACAAACAACTTAAATGTCCACCAGTAGGGATGGATAAAAATAAATTTTTGTTTCTCAATATAAAATGAAATACCATACAAGTGCTACAAAGAATGAGGCACATCAATACACATTGAAATAAAATGATATGCACGATATAGTAATGAATGAAAAATCAAGTTGCAAAATAATACATATGGCAGGATCCTTGTGAGTATGTGTGCATGTGTGTGCATGTGCACATGTGTTAGTAAATGCTTAAAAATCTGGAGGGAACGGCATACCTTACTATAGTAATCTAGGCAGGAGGTTGATGAGGTAGGCAGAGTGGATTTCAGGGGACTTTTGTCTTCAGCATAATTCTGTAATTTTTTACTTTTCCTTTAAATGAAGATGTTTTATTTCCATAAAGAAAAAACTTTAAAAGATACATTTTGCGGAAAAAAAAAGAATGGGTGATACAGAAAATGAAAGTCTCCAGTCAAATCCTAATTTTTAAAAGGCCCCATGGAATAATTAATTTTATTGCACTAAGTTATACATCATAAATTTGGTGTTTACTAATTCGGAAATTGTTTATTATCTTGTCAGAAGCTATATGGAATCTCTCCGTTGTATCAGTTACTTATTTCATTACTTTATTCAACAAATGCTAACTTTCTGCACAGCAATCTCTCCCGGTGGATACATTTTAATTTCATGCTAGTCCTATGCCTTTATTTTTATTTCATTGAAAAAAATTCCTCTTACATATACAAATTTCTCTTACATATAAATTCTTTCACAGATCTATAGAAATAACTTTGGCCATAGAAATAACCTGATGCAGCCGATCCACTGTTACTCCCATTACTACTGCAAGTGACCACATGACCTATCTCCTTATAAATGAAAGCATCCTTTTAAAACATGGGGAAAAACTGCTTGCTTATGTGAAATGAGAACTACATATGGTAAATAAAGGAAAAACCCAAAAAACCCACTGCCATCGAGTCCATTCCAACTCTTAGCGACCCTATAGGACAGAGCAGAACTGCACCATAGGGTTTCGAAGGCTGTAAATCATTTACTGAAGCAGATTGCCACATCTTTCTCCTGTGAAGTGGCTGGTGGGTTCAAACCACTGATCTTTCAGTTAGCAGCCTAGAGCTTTAACCACTGCTCCACCAGGGCTCCTTAAATAAAGGAAACTGTCTATGAAACTGGTGGATACGTTTTTGAGAGACTGATAAATTCACATATGCCTTATTCTTTACTATGCCAACTGAATTTAGAAATAAAAATAATTCAGTTCTCAGCTAGTTACTCTCCTGAAACTCCTGAGGGAATTAAGAAAGATTACTAATATCCTTGTCCTTGTCAAATCAGATGGCAAAGTCAGAATCAGAAATAAGGATGTCACAATTAAGAAAAACATCTCTATTGACATAAAGAAGTTAATTAAAAAAATGTTCTGCATCCCACTTTGGTAAGTCGCGTCTGGGGTCTTAAAAGCTAGCAAGTGGCCGTCTAAGATGCATCAACTGGTCCCAACCCACCTGGAGTAAAGAAGAGTGAAGAACACAAAGACACAAGGAAAATATTAGCTTAAGAGGCAAAAGGGGCCACATAAACCAGAGACTTCATCAGCCTGAGACCAGAAGAACTAGATGGTGCCCGGCTACCACCAATGACTGCCCTGACAGGGAACACAAGAGAGAGTCCCTGACAGTGCAGGAGAAAAGTAGGATGCAGAACTCAAATTCTAGTAAAAAGACCAGACTTAATGGTCTGACTGAGACTAAAGGAACCCCAGAAGACATGGCCCCTGGACTCTCTGTTAACCCAGAACTAAAACCATGCCTGAAGCCAACTCTCCAGACAAAGAATATACTGGACTATAAGATGTAAAATGATACTCTTGAAGAGTGTGCTTCTCAGTTCAAGTAGATACACAAGACTAAATGAGTCGCTCCTGTCCGGAGGTGAGATGAGAAGGCAGAAAGGGATAGAAGCTGGTTGAAAGAACATGGGAAATCTAGTGTGGAAAGGATGAATGTGCGGTCACATTATAGGGAGAGCAACTAGGTCATATAATAAGGTGTGTATAAATTTTTGTACAAGAAACTAACTTGAGCTGCAAACTTTCACCTAAAGCACAATAAAAAAAGAAAAGAAAAGCGCCTCTACTGACCTAGCAATCCAGCCCAATTGTGATGAAAAGACAAAAGCCCATACAGGGGAGTCTAATCTAAATCCTCCTTCTTTCCTATCAATCCAGTATCCTTAATTTCATGTTCACAAAATTGAAGGCTGTGACGGGCATATGAGGTGTGACTCTTCACTAATGCAATACTTAAAAACAACAGCAAAAAGACACACCAGAATTTATACTGTACATTCAAATGTATTGATCTTTGAAATCCACTTTGGACAGCTTTGTACTTTTTTCTTCAAAAAGTCTACACCACATAAAGAAGTCAGTCATGTTACTTTCTAGCCACATTTCTTTTTTCTTAATCCATTCATTTCTTACACATTTATTAAGCAAATACTATGTGCTAAATGCTAGGTCCCAGACAGTACAGACCAGCTTTATTACCCATCCTGCTGTGAACGGCAGCACAGCCTGGCATGAAACACTTTTAGAAAATACAGTCTTGTTTAGAACCTCTAATATCAGTGGGTTCTGTTACAACAATGATGGGAAGGCATGGATCTGCCTTCCAGAGCCCCTCTTCATTCTAGGGAACCTGGGGCTCCTCAGAACACAGTTTCTTAGAAAACAACAATGCACCTGTTAGAGTTTGAACAATAATACCTGCCAGTGCAAATTACAACATCTTTGCTGACCACAGGTAAGGCAGCAGTTATAAACTAGAATGGGGACACTATCATTTGTTTCAGAGTAATTAAAAAAAAAAATTAGGTAAAGCTTACCATAGTAGTATTTTTCTATTAAAAACAAATATAGAAACAGATAAACTGATAAAAATAAAAGTATGGACACAGTTCAAAGTAGTTAATCATCAATAAATGCTTGCTACATCTGAGAGTTTAGACCTAGCCATGTCTGCAGAGAAAATGAAGCCCCACTCAGAATGTCTCTCCATTATTCAATTGCTCTTACCTTTCAACCTCCGCTCTCTGACTGGGGTTGGTGATGGCCGCAATATACTGCATAATGTACTTACTGGCTTCAGTTTTGCCAGCTCCACTTTCCCCTGGCGGAAAAATTGTGCAGCATTTAACATAATAATTTAAACCATGAGGAAACTAACTTTTAAGAGACTAAGATTTTGATGTTACTCATTTAAAGTCCCTTCTGTTGCACTGCTTCATTTTTTACTTTTTTTGAGTTATTTCATCCTGTCTTGATATGGTTGGTTCTAACAGATTTGAAAAACATAAAACTATTGTAGAAATAAAAGACTGTACACTACAAACCAAGATTACTTATCTTATGGTGTAAAATGTGATAAACTAATTCCTTAGACTAAAATCTTGCATTTGGTAGTGACTCCTCTAATTCAGGCAGAGAAGAAACAAGCTAGTAATTCAGATAGTGGCCACAGTTAAATTCATATAGTCTTACTGTCAGTAGCAGAATTTTTTTTTAGACTTAAAAGAGAAGAAATATACTTATTTTCCAGAAAATTAGAGTAATTTTAGTGAAAAAACAAAACAGCAAGCTCTGGACATATAGCATCACAGACAAAACAACAATTGGCATAACTGGGGGGTGGGAGGGAGTAGGGATCAATTTAGAAGCATCTACAAAATATTTTAAATGTTTATACCTTCTGACCAGAAACTCCAACTGTAGAAATTTATCCTATGGAAATACTAAAAAATACTAATATAACCTAATAATAGTAATGATGATCTGCAAAGATTTTAGAGTATTTCTCCAGACTATATGTTATAGCTAAAATTTGGAAATAATATGCCCATCAATAGGCAGTTGGGTAAACAAATTATGACAACTATTCGATGGAATATTACATAACTGTTAAAAAGAATGCACTAATTCCATAAGCACTCTAATGAAAAAAAATCCATTATATATAGTTTAATGGAAAAACAAGTTACATAACAGTAATATAATTCTGTAATATAATTATATACTTAAAATCATCCGTAATGTGACTACATGTTTGTGTGTAGAGGAAATGCATAAAAGGATAAACACTAAACTGTTACCAGTTGTTACGGCTGGAATTTGGGGGAAAGCAAGGTATTCAAGGAGAAGAGATTTTTCATTTTTACTTTTATACACTTACACATTTTTTTTTAAACTACTAGGCAATATTGCTTTTGTAATTTTTTTCTTAAACAAAATATAATCCTAGGATATAATTCTCTAACTCCAACATCAAGTTACCTAATGTCTCTGACCCTTAATTTCTCATCTATAAAGCAGGAAAACAACCGTTCTACTTTCCACTCAGAGTTGTTTCGATAACCAGAGTGATATAATGACCATAAAAGTATTTTCAAAAGAATAAAATCAGTAATGCAAATTTGAAGTATTATTAGCACCAAAAGACTGTTTTCTTGTCCCCATGTCACTACACGAGATTCCTTGAAGGGCTCAACTATAGGCAGATAGATAGTTCAGGCCCACTTCTCAGCCATATGGGGTCTGTGGGCTATCTCCCTCCTCACTGGGCTTTAAAGCTCCCGCACCAGCCCTGAAAGCCTGTTTCTGGCCCTGACGCCTCTGAATACTCCTCAATTCTAGCTCCTATTCACTCATTTGACTTTGAGTACATTCTTCATTTTTAGTACCTCAGAATTTCATTTTCTTGGTTCCATCCTATTATTATTTAAAATAACTTTTATTACACTTTATCCAGTACTTTTATGAGTTTAGAATGGGAGGAAGCATTTCCTATGTCAACTCAGTCTACAATCTTGACCAGAAGTGTACCATCCAAGGGCAATATGTATTTGTAAATGAACCAAGCCAGAAGACGATCACAAATGATAAAAAGAATTTGGTATTTAGTGTTCATTACATTTTTTTCTCCTATAAAATTGCTTAAGTTTCTAACTTAAAAAAAAAAATTTACTCAGTAGCTTGGGTCCCTGAGTACTGAATAAGTTCACTACATTCTGACCTTGGAAGCACGGGAGAACCACTCAAATACCTGATATCACAATACATGTGTCTTTTGATCGCCTTTTCATAGCCTTGTAAGCAGCATCAGCAATGGCAAAGAGGTGAGGAGGTCTCTCATACAGCTCGCGTCCTTTATACTGCTCAATTGTGTCTCTCCCATAGATGTTCAACAACTTGTAAGGATTCACAGAAACAACGACTTCTCCAATGAATGTGTAGATGCGTCCTTTTTCAAATCTGTACAGATGCAAAAGAAAAGCAAGAACGAGCTATGGTTACAGAGAAATGCTGTTTCTTTCCTATGAGTCCCTTATGCCCAAGCATGTCCAAATATCCCAGGAACAATTTCTGAACTGGCATTTCATTGGATCTCAGTTTATTTCTGAAGTTAATGCTTACGGCCGTGCCCTTTGAGATGCTGTTGGTAAAAAAGACCAGTAAAGGTTAAAAGCCAGGAAAAAAGGAAGGAGGATGGATTTAACTAGTTGGAGGCAGGGAATTTCCTGTTTCAAAATAGAGAAGGGTAAGAAGGGGGAAAAAATTAAACTAGCGCAAGGAGCTCTAGCAGGAAAAACAGGAGTTAAAGCAGGTCTTGAAATCCACGTAGTCAGATTTTCAATGATAAAGAGGATTGTCCACATACATTTATTTTTCCTCCCTTGAAACTCCATTAAAATGTCAGTAAAGAATAAAAATCAGTAAAATCCATAACAGTAGTGACTTGGAGAAGAGACTCTTCTGGTATAGATCAAATTCATTTTTTAATGACAGTGTAATATTCCATGGTACAAACATACCATGATTTATTCAACATTCCCCTTCCCGCCTGTTATTATAACAATATGCAACAAACATTCTTGACACATAATCTTACAAACCAGTGCCTTTCTATAATGGGACAGCTGGTTAAAAAGTATGTGCATTTTTAAAAGTATATATAATAAGATCCCATTTCCCCTCATAAAACAAAGGCTAAAAACCCATCCCATATATGTATTTGTACGTATATCTGTATACCAATATCACATAAGTATGGAAAATATGGAAGAAGACATGCTATGTTTTATATATCCTTTAATACATACAGTGGAGTGGCTTGAATGGAGGGAAATGAGGAGAGGCAATGTGGGCAGTCGGGAGGAGGGCCAGAGGAACAACAATAAAATAAGCAAACAAATAAAACCCAGCATGTTTGATATGACTGCATTTGTGCAAAATTATGCCTGTATATTTATAAGGAAAAAATGGAACTAAAAATTTTTAAAAATCCATACATGCCCATACTCTTTACACAGTAGCCCACGCATATAAACATATGTGAACCAGAGCTAGGCCAATACCCAAATGAACTTTTCTACACAAGTGGTTGCCAGCAACACACTCCACCTTCTGAGGGGCACAGATGGACATATATCGCACGTCCAAGAGCTGAACGATGACGAGTGCCAGGACAGAAGCAAAACGCAGGTCCACAGGCAGCTGCCATGTCTCTGAACACACCTGCTGTCTGCACAGTGGGGCAGGGGAAATAACTTAAGCATCTGGGACCAAAAAGCAAGAACCTTAAACTTCCTTTAAGCTGGAATGAGGGTAGTCGACTACAATTAGGGATGGAAATAAGCAGATGCTGATAATGTCAACAATAAATTAAAACCAAGATTTTTATCAAGTAGTCAGTCTGTATTTAAATAAGAGTTATTAACCAAGGTAAAGTTTTCCTGCATTTTTCTATTGTGGTTTTCTTATGTATCTTCCCCATTGCTAGAAAGCAGGCTTACATTGTAGCTAAAAGCAGTGACCTCAGAGTCTTTGACATTTAAGTCTTAATGCTCACACTGTAAACTCAAAAGTATTGAGATCTTGTGAAAGTTACTTAACTTCCATGTGTTTTAGCTTCTTCATCTGTAAAATGATGATAATTATACTCCTCTATACTCCTGGCATTGAGTAAGTGCTTTAAAAAAACATAATTAATCTTATGCTTCCAGTTATATTATGCATGAAGGAGATTTTTAATAAATGCTTTTATTTTTATTAACATTGCTACTTAAGTTATAGCAATACCTACATGTGAGAAATGCATTCAATGATCATAATTTTGTTCCCTGTCAGCTGTCAATCAACTACAAGTCACAACCACACAACTACAAGTTAGAACTCATTTTAGAAGACTCACAAAAATAATAAAAAGCTAAGCTTCACTATCCAAGCCTTTCCAACTAACCCTGCAAATTTGCAGGACATGCTAAATCTTCAAGGATAAGAATCAAAGTACAAGATTATTTAGTTTTAAAAATTACTGTCCAAACATGGGAGAAAAAAAAAAAAAGGAGAAGGAGGAACAGAAGGATGTTAGAAAAAAGATTATCTCATGATCCTGGAACTCTGTGACTAACAGACAGAGCAAATAATTTACGAGATTAGAATGTGTAAGATTCCAGGTGTGTCCAATCATGTCCTTTCTTTCTCACTGGCTAATGTCCAGAGCCACTAATAGATCATTCTTCTCTGAAATTCTATTTTATTTTAAATAAAATAGTTTATCAGAGCCTCTAGGTGCCATGTTTGTAAAACATCATTAAAATACATATATAAAATCATCAAGTATATAACTATTAACTTGATATATGGTAGCAAAAGTGCAACAAAGTACAATATTAAATACACTGCTTTGGCAATTTATACAACATTAGAAGCTGCTCTCAGTTTGGTTACCAAATATGAAACATTCAGTTTGGTTAAGTCTTAAAATCACCACTAGATGGTGCCTAGTATACACGTAACACCAACCCAAGATTTCAATTTTCTTTGGAATGCCTTAGGGTATGAAGTATGCACCAAGGTAATGTACTCACCTGCTTGGTCTGCCTCCAGGAGGAGCGGCAGTAATTATCCCAGATGACAAATAGGGTGATAACGACAAGAGAACCAAGGAAGGAGTTTCTATGACTCTGTGTACAAACCTTTTATGACAAACTTTTTATAATTCATTCTTCAAATATGTCTGCTTTGTGCCAGACACGGTACCTGACCCCGTGAATTAAAAAAAGAAAAAAGAACAGGGAAGTACTATAAATAAATAATAACAATATGGTACAATCAAACCTGTAAAAACTGGCTGCTGTCGAGTCGATTCTGACTCATAGCAACCCTATAGGATAGAGAAGAACTACCCCATAGGGTTTCCAAGGAACAGCTGGTGGATTTGAACTCCCGACCTTTTGGTCAGCAGCCAAATGCTTAACCACTGAACCACCAGGGCCCCATGGTAAGATAATACAAGTATGTACTGTGGTGGCAAAGATGATCACAACAAACTCCTTTCACTGAGGAACCCTAAAGAGTAATATACAAACTCCATAGCCAGGCACACAAGCTCTTTTGTGTTCTGGCCTCCACACTTCACTTAACTCTCCTGTGACTATCGATAACACCTCACCCCCCAACACACACACACACTCTCTCTTTCTCTCCACCCTCCTCCCTCTTTCTCACATTAATGAGCTATATACAGTTCGCAAGGGTACCAGGGTACCATGCCTTCATAGTTTTACCCATGGAGTTTGTTCTGTGTAGAATACGCTTTCCCCAGTCTTTTCTTCCCCCATCAGCTTGGCAGATTCTTACTCATTCTTCAAAAGCCTTGGCAGCAGCTCCTCTATGAAGCTTTTCTTGATACACCATCTCCAATACCAGTATTAAGAGCTTTGCTCTGTTGAGGGTTTTTTTTTTTTTCTTTTAGAACTTCCCAAATGCTTAAAACGGCCTCACAGCAATTGATTTTTTTAAAGTTAATGTTTAAAAGAAGTTTAAACATACTTATTGAAAGGGTCCAGATATTTTTGTTGATTTCTGAGTGAAATAAAGAGGTTTTAAGAAGTTCTGAGTTTATGAGTAGCAATGTAGAAGATATAAAGGTAAAGACTTTGAAGAATAGTCCTTTGAAAATGAATTCTGAAACACTTTTTTTTTTTTTTTTTAAAAAAGTAGCTTCATTGATTTGCACATGCCACTTGTATGAAAAACCACAGGTATGCAGCTCCCTTCAGATCAGTCATGAAGTGCAGCTCTACCTTACAAAGAAGTGTAAGAAGTGTGGTGCAGGGGACATAAGCCAACACACGTGAAATGATACTTAAGATAATTAAGTGCTAGCTGTGGGCTAACATGAGCTTAAGAATGAAGGGAGAACCCAGAGCAGAAGGCTTTTGCTGTGGAATGTCAGGAAACAGCTGGAGAAGTAGGATGGAGCTTGATTTGATATGATATGATATGATATAATACGATATTCTTTGATAGCCAGGCTGAGAAGTTTAAGCTTGATGTGGCTAAAAACAAGGAACCAGGGAAGACTTCTCTAGCTAAATAGATCAATAGGGCCCTTAATGAGAAGAGTGACTGTAGACATAAGGGAAAGGGAAATCAGAGTTATTTCAAAGGGAAACTGGAGAGAATTTGAAAAAGTGAACATGAAGAATGAAAATATATCTGAGCTGGGGAGAAGAGAAAAAGGAATCCATTTAGGATGATGAGATTTCAAATGCACACTTAAGGCTTCTAAAGTTAGTTTTATCCACTAACAGAATCCAGTGTGATCTTTAGCTGACTTCTTAAAGTACCAACTGATTTCTAAAAATCAATTGTAATTAGCAGGAAAATCCTCTGTGAATAGTCTACTATGTACTTAATAAAATCTTTATCATGAATAAATATTGCTCCTTTGTTTCACGAGAAGCCTACTCTTTCTCAACAGATGTTGCTTAAACTAATCGCACTGATTTGGCCTGTTTTCCTCCCCTTTTCAATGCAAATGAAGTCTTAAATTGCCATAAGCATTCATATTTCTCAGGAGACGTGTTTACCTACACATGTTGCTGTCATATTTTGCCTTCCATTATCTCCTCAACCAGCTCCAATCTGGGTTCCACTCCTGCAAGTCAGTAAATCATGATCAAGCTTTCCAAAGTAAGTTCCTAATGAAATTGCTAAATTCGCTGGTTGATTTTCTGTCCTCATCTTACTTGGCTTCTCAGCAGCATTCGATACTGACTCCCATTTCCTCAGTACGCTCTTCTCTTGGCTTCTGTGAAGCCATATTCTCTGGGTTTTCCTCCTATTTCTCTAGCTTTCCTTTGTCTGTTTCTTTTACTGGTTCCTCCTTTTCTACTGATCTCTAAACATTCAAGTTCTCTAGGATTGGATCTAGGATCAACTTCAAATACCATTCAAGGGACTCCCATTTAAGGAGAATAGAGTAACAAATATCGTAGCCCTGTTCTACCTTCTGAAAATCAACAATGAGAACAACAGCAACAGCAACAAGACAGAAATCATCAGTTATGAAACAAAGAAGTAGCCACAACTCTGACCCACAATCTCTGAAAAAAGGGTTGCCAAATGCTATGGAAACTAGGCATAGTTGAGGGTTGCTCAAGGTGAACATACGCCTCTGTAGTTCTTGGGCAGTGGAGCAGAGTTCTCCAAAAGTAGGTTGAAGTTCTTGAGTGGCTAAACCAGTAACTTTTTGCTAAGAATGGCAGGGTCTTGGTATGCAGGTGATTGTGGAACAAACCAAGTCACATTTGACAATCCTGAGTAGCTGAAAGGTGGGACTAAATGAAGAAATGGGCAGAAATTATATTTTTGCAAGAAGTGGGTAGTCAGAGTGGTGAGGTGAAAAGAAAAAGCAGGTGTAACTGTTCTGCAGCACTGATTCTGATAAATGACAAGAGGTAATGCTGAATCACCTCCCAGAAGTCTCATGCAGACAGAGGGGGCTTCCTTATTGATCAGGCAAACTTCTTGCCACTCCAGGGCTGAGTGTTGGTGAGAAAGGGTTTAGAAGTAACAGGACACAAACTCAGTGGTCTACTGGCTCTTCTGCACATTATCTTTCAACAACTAATGAACCCAGAATGATGGCACCTACTCAAAGATGAAACTAATGAACCAAAATGGGGCCCATGATAAGATGTTACAAGAAAAAAGTAGGCAAGGAACATGATAGACAAAAGGCAGATCAAGGATACACACACACACGTCATGAAGTAGAAAAATTACAGAAAAATATTTCTGCATGAAAACGAAGAATGCAAAGAAAATATAGCCCTCCGAAACAAAAGATCAAAGAAGACATAATTTTAAAAGAGAAATAATTTTTAAGATGCTTAAAAAAAAAAGGAAATTAGAAGCTGTAAGAGCTCAAGAAAAAAATGAAATGGAAAAATAAAACACCACAAAAAGGAAGGTCTCATTAGCAGACATAAAAAGGGGAATGGACATAAAAAGGGGAAACAAGCAGGAACAAGAAGAAAAGGCAGAGAAAATTAAGCCAGATGCAATGGAAAAACAAAGTTATAATAAGGTAGAAGGAAAAAAAATTATAGAAGTGGAAGATAATGGAGATCACCGATAACTGATATCACTGAAGACTTTAGTTTATGATAAAGGTGATGTTTCAAAACAGTAAATAAATATATCAACAGTAAATCTCAATAAATGGTGTTAGAAGACAGGCGACCACATCATAGCTCATTAGCTACATCAAAATAAATTCTTTGAAAATATCTCAATCTCACTCACAAATAAAGAAATGCAAATCAAATGAATTAGAAGATACAATTTTTCACCTATAGATCGAAAGTTTTGAGAGTGAACAGTGTTAGCAAAAATACAAAGCCACACCCTGAAACTACTGCCCTGAGATAATCTTTAAACCTGAAACCAAAAGTATTCCCTGAAGTTATCTTGAAACTGAACAACACGTTAGCTTAACTAGTAAAAAAATTCTGCCTTGGGCATTATGAGCTCTGTATGGGATCCTATGAGTAGGAATCGACTCAGTGGCAACAGGTTTTGGTTTATATGGGATCAAACTGACAGCAGCAACTTGAAAGATTAGATAGGAACCTTATGGGGCAGCGAGTTTATGTTAATGAGGGAGGAATAACTCAGAAAAGGAGGGTGAGAACGGTTGCACGACTTGAAGAAAATAATGTCACTAAATTGTACATGTAAAAACTAATGAATTGGTGTATGTTTTGCTGTGTATATTTGCAACAACAAACTAAATAAAACTTAGGAAAAACAATACGAAGCCACAGATATCTTCCTCATATGGCATCCTAATTGGCCTATTCATACCATTCATGATCACCTCACAATCTGTTCTCTCTACTGCAGCAATTAGGGCCTTAAAATATAAATCTTACTGCTCATTCCTAGCTTTAAATCTTTTCAATGGGAAGCCTCAATCTCAAACCAATCTCGTCTCAAGCCACCTATTCCTGACTTGCTGGGTAATCTGGCAGGTAACTTACCAAGTTCTCTCCCCATCTAAATTTCCCCACTCTTCACACTCCTCCCCGTGATCCCAGCACCTGTTTGTTTCCTTTATAGTAGTTATTACAAGTAAATTTTTGTTTACTTGTTTTATTGTCTGTCTTTGGGGGAGTAGAAACAATATCTATCTTGTTCATTGTCTCTTCCGTATGCAACACAGGGCCTGGCATTTAGCAGCTGGTTAAATATTTAATGAATTTAAAAAAAAAAAAGGAATAAATGAGTTCTTTAACCCACCTCTCCTCTCTCAGAAAATGGTTTTGTTTTCTACTTCATAGAGAAAATTAAGGCTACCAGGTTTGAAAAGCCTTAAATCACCTGTCATCATTATCACCTTTTCTATCTATGGAATTAGTTTCACTTCTTTTTTTACAGAGACCCTTATGACTTTTAAAAATGAAGGCAGTGGGGGAGGGATCAAATACAGCAAGATGTCACCTAGTTTTTATAAAATGAGGCATATTCCCATATTCTGACAGAAAACAGTCCTCCTTTCCCTTCACAAAGCAATTTCACATAATCTAGAAACAAACAGCAATTTTTATTCCAAAAAGACATAATTAAATGGTACCCACTCCTATTCTAGGAGCCCTGGTGGTGCAGTGGTTAAGCACTCAGCTGCTAAGCGAAAGGTCGGCGGTTCAAACCCACCAGCTGCTCTGTGGGAGGGAGAAAGATGTGGCAGTCTGCTTACATAAAGATTTACAGCCTTGGAAACCCTATGAGGCAGTTCTACTCTGTCCTATAAGGTCACTAGGAATCGGAATCGACTATGGCAACAGGTTTGGTTTCTTTGGTTTTTACTCCTATACGTCTTTTTCTCTGCCTTAAAACCCAACCTCTGAGACAGGTTTTCCTCATTGTTGGAGAAGGAAGTTGCAATATACGTGGGGTTGGATTGGAATTAGAGGGATTACTACAAACTCATGGAATATGAGGGATGGGGTAGAGGGAGGGAGGAACAGAGATATCTATGTATGTGTGCACGTACATGTTTCCTAGCTCTGTCCGCTGAGAGAGCCTGGAAGCAACGATAGCCAGATAGTGGCTGGTAAATACCATTCTTCTTAACTAAAGGGAACCAGGACTCCTTGGAGGAAAGCTGATTCCAGGGCTAGGTCAAGGAAAGTACAGGATTAGCCCAGAAAATCTTGCTGAACCAGAAAGTAAAGTATTCAAAGAATGGCAGAGATACTGACTGCGCTCCCACTGACCAAATGTGGGACCATATGAGCATTAAAATAAAGAATGTAGCACAGATTTTAATCCATTGAATAAAGTATGAATCTATGACTCCATACTAATATAAATGAAGAAATAAATAATTAAGGGAGAAGGAAAAGACTTACTGGATCCATTGAGACCTAGTGAACCCCCAAATCTATTGCCTGGAAACAATTTTTTTTTTTTAATTGTACTTTAGATGAAGGTTTACAGAACAAACTAGCTTCTCTTTAAACAGTTAGTACACAGATTGTTTTATGATGTTGGTTAACAACCCCACGTCATGTCAACACTCTTCTTTCTTGACCTTAGTTTCCCTATTACCAGCTTTCCTGTGCCCTCCTGCCTTCTAGTCCTTGCCCCTGGGCTGGTGTACCATTTAGTCTCGTCTTGTCTTACGGGTCTGTCTAATCTTTGGCTAAAAGGTGAATCTCAGGAGTGACTTCATTACTGAGCTAAAAGGGTGTCCGGGGGCCATCCTCTTGGGGTTTCTCCAGTATCTGTCAGGCCAGTAAATCTGGTCTTTTTTTGTGAGTTAGTATTTTGTTCTACATTTTTCTCCAGCTCTGTCGGGGACCCTCTATGGTGATCCCTGTCAGAGCAGTCAGTGGTGGTAGCCAGGCACCATCTAGTTGTGCTAGACTCAGTCTGGTGGAGGCTGTGGTAGTTCTGGTCCATTAGTCCTTTGGACTAATGTTGGAAAAAATTTTTAAACCTTTAACCGAAACTATCCTATGAGGTCATTTTTAAACCAACCAACAGTTTAGCTCAGTTAGTAAAGAATGTTTGCCTTGAGCATTGCGTTCTTTTAAAGAATTATCTATATGAGACATATTGATAACAGCTACCCTAAAGCACAGGTAGGAACTTTAAAGGCGGAGAGTCTAAATCGATGGTGGTAAAACAATATGCATAGAGACAGTGAGAATGTGACACAATACGAAGTATGTAACCTGTCATGGATTAAACTGTGTCCCCCCCAAAATACATGTATCAATTTGGCTAGGCCATGATTCCCAGTGTCGTGTGGTTGTCCTCTATTTTGTGATTGTAATTTTACGTTAAAGAGGATTAGGGTGGGATTTTAACACCACCCTTACCCAGGTCACATCCCTGATCCAACCTAAAGGGAGTTTCCCTGGGGTGTGGCCTACACCACCTTTTATCTCTCAAGAGATAAAAGAGAAGAAAGCAGAGAGTTGGGGGACCTCATACCATCAAGAAAGCAGTGCCAGGAGCAGAGCGCGTCTTTTGGACTGAGGTCCCTGCACAGAGAAGCTCCTAGTTAGTCCAGGGGAACACCGAAGAGAAGAAGACCGACAGAGAGAAAAAGCCTTCCCCTGGAGCTGACACCCTGAATTTGGACTTTTAGCCTACTTTGACTGTGAGGAAATAAACTTCTCTTCGTTAAAACCATCCACTTGCGGTATTTCTGTTACAGCAGCACTAGATGACTAAGACATAACCTTTGTCACTGAATTGCACATGTAAAAACTGTTGAATGAGTATATGGTTGTTGTGTACTTTTTCTCACACATGCACACACAAGAAGCTATTAAAAAACTCCAACTTCTAAGCCTTTTTATCTAGTGAGTTAAAATTTTTATTAACTTCTTAATTTTGAATAGGTGATACAGACTCTTAGTAAAAGATTCAAAAGATATAAACGAGTAGACACTGAAGAGTGTTTCTCTCTCTCACCTTTCCCACAGCCCACTCCTCAGAGGGAACCACTGCTCCCGGTTTCTTGTATATTCTTCCAGAAACAGTCTGTGCTGACACAAACACACGCATATATATAGTTTTTTACACCAATGGCGATTTTTTCCCTTTAATTAAAATGTATCTTTTGGTGATACTTTCATTTAACTAAGTAGAGAAAAGCCTCATTTTTTTATGCCTGGATAGTATTCCACTTCATGGGTAAATATACAATAATGTATTTAATCAGGTCCCTACTGGACATGGAGGTTGTTACCAATCCTTTATTACTATGAACAACACAACTATAATTGTATACATTTCTTTGTGCATATATGTACGTACACTTGTAGAACACATTTCTAGAATTGGAATTGCTGGTTCAAAGGTGTTTGTAATTTAAATTCATGAATTATTGCCAAAGAGGTTGTGCCAATTTATACTTTTACTTACAATGTATGAGAGTTTCTGTTTCCTGGGTGTGGGTTTTTTAAACAATGATACTGCCCCATTTTGAAAGGACAGCCTACTGCAGAGTTTTATTTTCAAAGTACACAAACCTTTGACCCCTTCCTTTACTGATGCACCAAACTTATGCAATGTTCGTAAGCTTGCATAACATTCAGTAAGGTTCAGTTCACTTTCTCTCCAGTTCTTAGATGAGACTCTCTCCCAAGGGTGAAAGCACCTTACTTTTGCTTCTTTGGACAAAATCATGGTTCCCATGTGATAGAGTCAACTAGGTTTATCCCTTGGTTAAAATGTGAGTTCCTGATATGAGCAGGGACTATGTGTTGGAAAGATTACGAGCTGTACTGTCACGCAGCCCGGGGGACCTGGGTTTGAATTCTGACTCTGCTAGCTGATAGTGTGCATTCACAAACATTTGAGTAACTATTGAGTGCTCATGTGCCAGGCACTATGCCAAGAGCCTGAGTTACAAAGAAGAATAAAACATGGTAATGTTTTCATAAATAGACAATGCCATGCATTAAGCACCATGATGAGAGTTTAAAAATTATATACTTTCCATTTATCATTTCCCTCCTGCCCTTGTTCACAATCACACTCATACCCACACATCATCAAGCTATTTCAGAAAAGACTTAATATAATAACAGAGATACACAGGAAGCTATAGAAGCTTAGAGGATACCCAATCCAGCTTTAAGAGTCGGAGGGTTCAAATAAGACTTCCTAAAAAGTTATGTTGCTTGACAGCTGAATTATTTATGTGGTTATAGAGTCTATATATAGGCAGTTCTAGGCACTTCTCGGGGCCCTGGTGGCGCAGTGGTTAAGAGCCCAGGCTGCTAACCAAAAGGTCTGCAGTTTGAATCCACCAGCCGCTCCTTGGAAACCCTATGGGGCAGTTCTACTCTGTCCTTTAGGGTCGCTATGAGTTGGAATCGACTGGACAGCAACAAGTGTATGCACTTCTTGGTTTACACTTCCTTAAGATCATATGATGTTGTTGCTGTTGTTAGGTGCTCTCAAGTCCCTTCCAACTCATAGCGACCTTATGTATAACAGAACGAAACGCTGCCCAGTCCTGGGCATCCTCACAATCACTGCTGTTTGAGCTCATTGTTGCAGCCACTGTGTCAATACATCTTATTGAAGGTCTTCCTTTTTTTCACGGACCCTCTACCAAGCATGATGTTCTTCTTCAGGGACTGGTTCCTGGAATAGGATGCCTTATTTTGACCTTTTATTAAAATATGGAAGCCTAGAATTCACTACCTGGAAGAGAATGCTTGAGAAGCACCAACACAGCCCCCAATTGTAGTATATGGGTGTTGCTGGACCCATACAGCAGAAGAAACAGCGTACTGATTAAGAACCTGGGCACTTACTAGCTGTATAATTATGTGCAAGTTACTTAACCTCTCTGCGCCTCACTTTCTTCATCTGAAAACTAGGATAATAATAGTACCTACCTCACAGGATTGTTATAAGAAATAAATGAGATACTGTACATAAAGTGCTTGGCACACTATTGGTGCATGGTAAGAGCACAATAATATTAAGGCCTACTTTTATTATGAGCAACACTCTAAGTCATCAGAATGGCAGGAAACACTCAGGTCCCATTGTCCAGCATGCTGCATTTGTGCTGAGTTTGTGTTTATCCTCACAGCAAGAGTTACTTCTGTTAGTGTAGTGAACTGTGATTCAGCTTGGCATCATGTCCAGAAAGCATTCTCCTAGTAGTTCATAGGGACCCTCTAATGCCAGAAAACCTCAGGAAGAATGTTTAGGCTTCCCACAGGACATGTGAAACTGGTTAGGGTCACTGGAGATGGTTTTTATTGACTTCCTGAGTTCATCTCTTAGTTTTCTTCTCCTAGAGCAACATCTCTTCATGTGACTAGCACTAAAGATAGTTAAGTAGAAAGTATGATCAGAAGATGCCTGGCTGAATTATTTTACCTTTTTTTTTTTATTTGCAATGCAAAAAGTTTGCTTTTGCTATATTCCTTCTAGGTAATGCTTGCTTTTTCAAACTCATTTCTATTATACATTAAGACATGCCTTGTGGGGAAATATTAAACTTAAATGTTCTTACTGCTGTCTTTAATGTTATTTGTGCTTATCTGCTCATTCATTCAATAAATACATATTTATTAGCACCCATGTCCCAAGCACGGTGCTGGGAGCCACAGGTAGAGGAATGAACAGGGAGACTCCGTCCTCACTGTAATGCAGGATAATGAGAAGGACAGACACTACACTGGGGCCACAGGAAGAAGTACAGAACGTGTAGTGCACCGGTGAAGGGAAGGAACGTGTGTTTGAGGAATCCAGAGCAGACCATCCAACTACAGCAGGGGTGAGGAGGGAGCACCAGAGCATGCAAGACCTTGCAGGCATCTCAGGGGTTTTGTACTTTTATCACAAGGGCAATTTGAAGTATTGACCCCATTTGCTTTTTTGAAAAATCCCTTTGGCTACAACATAGGAGGGATTAGAGTGCCTCATGATGGACCAGTTAGGAGGCTACAGAACTAGTCCAGGCTAATACTGACTACAGCTTTGGTGGAGATAGAGCAGTGGAGACAGAGAAGTGAACAGATTTTTAAGAGAACAACACAGAGGACAACAAGAACAGTGCATCAAGGACACAGAGGGAGCAACCAGAAACCCTGACCATTACTGGTGGGCAAACACTGCAAGAGACAACATGCTCCACTGCCCAATTTAAAAGCAAGAAGGTGACTTTAAAGAGATAGGAGATATCTGGGTTCTATTATAAATTCTTCTATAAGCCAAATTTGATCATGTCACGTTACTCAGTGATTCCAACTTCCTGGTATATAAAATTGTAGAAACATAAACACAATACCTTCCACCACATAAAAGGCCCACACCATTTGGTAAAAAAACAAAATTGCAATTATGATGATGGTATATATTTTACAATGTCAGTATATAAATAAACCACAATAGCATGAGTTAGCTATGAAATGCTGAGTGACCAATAATAACAGGCGTGAAGGTCTAGACGAAGATATAAGAATGAAACTTTCCTGTTAATATGACACTATATTTTCTCTTCCAATCAACAAGTAATATAAATAACTTCTCTACCGTAGGGCTCAACTTTTTAATATTTATTCTTTTTCATCCATTCCCCTTACATTACAGTGATCATTTGGTTCTCTGTCATGCCAAGGGAAGTGGTTAACTGCGTTTCACCTTACCTGAGCTAGCCTATTTATAAATAAATCAACACTGCTCAGGAAAATAAATCTGGACCTGAGTCTGAAACCTTTTGGTAAGAATGCACAATTACTTGAATTGATAACTACTGTGTATTTTACATAATACTATAAACCACCTGAACTGTGGTATCAAATACTCCTTTAAAAACAAATAAATAAATCACACAAATATGTAAGAACTTTAACAGGATAAACTTCAGTATTCTACTTCATGGGTCTCCTAGGATGACAAGAAACCTAACAAGTATACCCTGTCACTTTTTCACAACTATACCTAATTTAAGCAGTCCTGGTGGCGCAGTGGTTACAGCGATCAACTGCTAACCAAAAGGTCACTGGTTCGAAACCACCAGCGGCTCTGCGGAAGAAAGATATGGCAGTCTGCTTCTGTAGAGATTTACAGCCTCGGAAACTCATAGCCCGGTGTCGCTATGAGTCGGAATCGACTGGAGGGCAGTGGGTTTTATACCTAATTTAGTAAATGACAGAAAGCCTAATCAGCATACCTTATGGCTTTGTAAAAGCTGTAGTTCCCTATCCCAATGTTCATAATGTGAGAAGGCTTTGATATATTTCAAGCAAGATCTCCCCAGATGTTATTGAAAGCCTGGAGGCAGTCAGGTAGGGAGCTTTTGGGTACAGACTGGGTAGCAGCTGTAGCAGAAGACACTGAGGAGAAATAGATGGCTAAGCAGTCAAGTCAATAGACTGTTAACCTTTCAGTTTACTGGGACAATTGATACCTGTTTTAAGTTTAACAGACAGACTCACGCTAAACTAATTTATTGCACACCTATTCTGTGCCAAGAACTATGTTAGATGTTTCTTATGTATGTTGCAAATCATAAGTTTATTAAATAGTAAGTCTTCTAAAACCACCTTTTGTTGACGTCACGTGCCCAGTTACAGGTAAGAAGGAAATTACCACACATTTATACCAGTTGCTTAACCATCATCTCGGCTTGGCGAAATCTGAATTACAAAGGAAAGCTTTCATTGGCCTGGGAGAAAGATCAATTTCTACTACAGAATGGATTGTATCAGTGCAGGAAAACTGGAAAGTTTCCCAGATGCTCCTAAGTTATATGTTTGCCCATTGTTTCTGTTGGGACAAACTAACACCATCAGAGAGCTGGGCAGAGGATTTTAAAATCAGCAAAAATATTGACTGAATGAATGAGTGGCCAGAGATGTTTTCTGCTTGCTCTCCTTGGCTTTCTTTGTCAGAAGAAGCCTGTAACATCCTTTAAGGACACATTTCCTCATATAAAGCTTTTAATACTTCTTATATTTTGCATTATCTTTATACTTCTCATATTTGGCATTTTCCTTTGGCTTAAGTTTTGTTTTGTTTTTTTAACAACCTTGCTTGTGTCTAAGTAGAGGGAGGTGTGGACCTTCTTTCCCCTGTCAGAGGTATAGGATTTATGCCATTTAGGTAGCCGTGCTCTTGGACTGGGGACAGTAGCCTTGTGGGAAGCATGGAGGCTAAATTGGCACAATTATATCCCAATGTTGGGAGTGTCCAGGGGCATATGAAACTTTTGCAGTGCTAATCTGGTAACATTGTAACTCCTCTGATGTGAATAGCCCTAAAAGGAAGTTAAGAATGTTAGAAGGCATGCCCAAGAGAAATATTCATGGAGTCCCTCAATATTGGCTGTTTATTTCAGGATAAAAGTTATTATGGTAAGGAAAACCAAAAAAACCCCAAACCTGTTGCCGTCAACTTGATTCGGACTCATAGCGACCCTATAGGACAAAGTAGAACTGCCCCATAGGGTTTCCAAGGAGTGCCTGGAGGATTTGAATCGCCAACCTTTTGATTAGCAGCTGAGCTCTTAACCACTGTGCCACCAGGCTCCAAGAAAAGATGAGCTGAATTTGGAGTTTAAACAGTTTGCACTTGACTACTAACCTAAAGGGTGGCAGTCCAAATCTACCCAGCAGTGCTGTGAAAGAAAGTCCTGGCGATCTGCTTCTGTTAAGATTACAGCCAAGAAAAATCTATGGAGCAGTTCTACTCTATAACACACGGGGTCGCCATAAGTTGGAACTGACTCGACAGCAATGGGTTTGATTTTGGTTTAAAGAAGATATAAAGGGCCAAATACATCAACTATTAGCACTCCGCAGAGTTTTCATCTTTAAATGGTATTTGAGATGCTGCATTTTACAGCTTTATTTCTATAATAAGGTTCCTAAGAAACTGTGAGCCAGAGTTTTTTTTTTTTTTTTTTAATTTATTTTTACTTACTCCTGGTACGCTTCCGTGGGACCCAAGGGAGTTTTTTTTACTAAGGGAGGAGGGACTTGGAACTGTTAAGAAATTGATTATTAAAATCTCTCAGCATTAAATGGGCCCATATTCTGATGACAAAAATCAACAGATTCCAAAGACACATATAATTTGGATAATCTACTCCTCTGCTTATCCAGTCAGTCGTTTTCCACTTGTGAAAATAACCAAGTGTTGTCTATACTCAGGAATACCAGACATCAGGAAGTGAACTAAGAGAATAAGAATGTGGTGGCAAAGAAAAGAGTCAAGAACTAAAAACAGGTCAAATACAACAGGAAATGGAAAAAACAAATAATTTTCCCTATTTTGTTCAGTTCCTAAAGCAGAAATTAAATCTTTTTTATTGCTAGATCAAACTGAGAGAGGAATTTATATAAGTGGATTGGCTGCCAATTTAAGACAAATACTATAATATTTATTTTCTGTTCAAGTGTCACCCCAGCCATGACTGTGTATTCTGACCTTCATAGGCCAGAAGAAAAGCTTTAGCTGACCTCAAAAGGTAGCTGTCCTTTATTTCAACCTTGCTCATTTAAGCAGTAAACAGTTTTTCTAAATGTCTGCTAATATTACATTTTGAAAAAGTAAAACAAGAGCTAAGCCTACTTATGAATAGCATTATTTCTAAATCTGAACTTACACAAGTCCCATTGCCCTCTGTGCATAAGAATTGAAACTAAATGTTTTGATTGAGTAACTAAAACTATTAATATTCTTATTTTTATAATTTCAGGAAACAGTCTGTCTCAAGTTCTTGCTTAAAATTAGTCTCAGTTTGAAAAAGTCATGAGTTTGGCTAGGGTATTTGGCAGAGCCAGGGCTGAGGATTCAGTTGGCTTGGACAATGTGTGCGGTGGGAACAGGGTACGAATTCAACTAGTGCAGTTGGGAAATTAAAAAGGTTACGGGTCGTGGTGGTGGCCCACAGCTGAAAGGGGCTGCCCTGTCCAAACGTGGGACAAGTTGAGCATCACAATAAATAATGATAGTAATAGATTATAATGCATTGAATAAAATAAGTACCTTGAGTTCATACTGATACCAATAAATAAGTGAATAAAAATAGATACAGGGGAGAAGGAAAAGCTCTTCCTTACATGTACATATAAATGTTAAAGGGATGATGGAACAGAAAGTCACTATATGGCAACAATCACAGCAATAATTGATTCTGACAAAAACATCAACGAATGTGAAAACAGATGGAAGTCTGAGAAGATATTTACATTGCCTCAAAGTATCTGCCTACAAAATACTCAACTTTACAATGGAGAAAGCTGGCAGGCACTATCTTTTTTTTTTTTTGTGCTTTAAGTGAAAGTTTACAATTCATGTTAGTCTCTCATACAAAAATTTATATACATACATTGTCTTGTGACTCTACTTGCTCTCCCGATACTGTGACGGCACACTCTTCCTTTCCACCCCGGATTTCCCGAGTCCATTCAACCAGGTCCTGCCCCTCTCTGCCTTCTCATCTCGCCTCTGGACGAGAGCTGCTCATTTAATCTCACGTATCTACTTGAGCTAAGAAGCACACTCTTTACGAGTATCATTTTATGTCCCATAGTCCAGTCTAATCTTTGTCTTAAGAGTTGGCCTCGGGAATGGTTTTAGTTTTGGGCTAACAGGATCCCGGGGGCCACATCTTCCAGGGTCCCTCCAGTCTAAATTAAACCATTAAGTCTGGTCTTTTTGTTAGAATTTGAGTTCTGCACTCCACTTTTCTCCTGCTCCCTCAGGGACTCTCTGTTGTGTTCCCTGTCAGAGCAGCCATTGTGGTAGCTGGGAACCATCTAGTTCTTCTGGTCTCAGGCTGATGAAGTCTCTGGTTTACGTGGCCCTTTCTGTCTCTTGGGCTAATACTTTCCTTGTGTCCATGGTGTTCTTCATTTTCCTTTGCTCCAGGTGGGCTGGGACCAATTGATGCATTTTAGATGGCCGCTCGCTAGCTTTTAAGACCCCAGACTGGCAGGCACTACCTTAACCAAGGGATAAAAATTACCATCACCAGTAATGGGACAAGGTGATACTGTGTGCTACCTAATATGATACACTGGGAACCTAGCATCCCTTTTATGGTATTCCTGCCCCAAAACCATAATCTGTCTATGTCTAGGAGGAAACATCAGACAAAGCCAAATAAGGTACGTTCTACAAAGTAACTACCTAGGCATCTCAAAAATGTCAAGATCATGAAAGATAAGGAGAGGAAGGAATTGTTCCATATTGAAGAAGACTAAAGAGACATGACCACTTAAGACAATGTATAATCCTGGATTGGACCTGGACTATAAAGGACCTATAAAGGACATTACTGGAACAAGTGGTAGAATTTGAATAGGATTTGTGGATTAGTTGAAAGTGCAGTTATCAACGTTAATTTCCTAATTTTGATGGTTATACTGGTAATGGGGTATCATGTCTGCAACTTATTCCTCAGTGGATAAGAAACAATTGTAATCTGTATAAACAGACAGATAAATAAATATATGTGTGTGTATATATATGTATTTGTGTGTACACGTATACAACACACATATATGTGAGAATAAGACAAATATGAAAACATGTTAACATTTGGGGACTCATTTGAGTGAAGGATCTTGAAGAGTTTTTCTGTTCTTTTTACAACTTTTAAGTTTAAAATTATTTCAATATGAGAAGATTTTTTAAAAATTCAAAGCTAACTCTTAACCACAGATTTTCAGCAGTAGGAAATATTTTTCTTCCCTAAGTGATTAATCTTTTAGTCAGAATTTGAGGAAAAGGAAAATTTAAGGCTAACCTAATTGATACCATGTCTTACAAGTTATTCCCAGAAAACAACTTTTCCTCAAGTTGATATTAACAACAAAACTTAGAAAAATCTTTTGTATGCATTAACAACCAAAACAATCTGTCTCTGCAACCAATTATTAGTATGCTGACATAACAAAGTACTCAAAGCATAAATAAATGCACTGATTCTCTGTATCCAAAAAAGGATCTGTCAGCAAAGCATATACACATGTGTTGATGTACAGGTACCCACATAATAGATACTTTACACAAGCAACCATCCTGCCAACAGGACACAGATTTGAGCTGTTTGTTCATCTGCGGTGATGAATTTGTGTCAATTCATTCCCACACCTTGGTCTAATCTGCCTTGCAATCATGATGCCACAACAGAGAACAAAGATAAACAGTCAACAGGAGAATTCATTCTCCTTATTTTCCCAAATGAACTGAAATATTTGCTCAGAAATAGGTCAACTGACTTACTTCAACCACAGGATTATGTATTATTTTGTTCTTTAAATGATGCATAATTCAAGTTAGGAAAGGTGACTGATAGTGCCCAAAAAGTTGATGGTTTTGCTTTGGCTTGGTTTTTAATTTGGTGGGGAAATCATGCTATTACATACTGGTCCAGTATTCAAACTAAGGTGTCTAGGGAAGTTACTAGTCCAGTATAGAAACTAAGATGTCTAGGGAAGCAAGGGTGACAAGACAGGTTAAACGAAGCAGAAAGGAAGTAAGCCAAATAGGGCGTAGTGGTGACTATGACAAGCCTGTGCCCTGCATAAAGTGAACAGCTGTTACTTTGGCCTGCAGATGGTTCCTATTCTGAAGTTGGACCGTGCTGTGCCAGAACTTCTGATTTTTCAGTAGAAGCTGGAAATATGGATTTTTGAGGAATATTATCCTATTTTTTAAATGGGACAAATGTTTAAAACTGATAAAATTTCTTTGTGGGAAAAAATATTCATCTGTAACTTTTATGCGCTACCAGCTGACAGGTGTAATAATAATTCCCATTTAATTTCTCGTGATGACTAATCAGAGTTTTAACACCATAAATAGGTAGTATGCATTGTGCAAAACAACGAATAAATGACCCTACACTAGGATCCCACAGTCAATTCTCTAGCAGAGGAAGTGATACAATAGAAACTACATGCAATATAAATAAAAAAGGAAGACTGAGCTGGCAAGGATTGATTCCATACTACAAAACAACATCTGCAAAACAGAGCTTTTTAAAGGAATCTTATTGAGTATTCCTACTTACAAGACTCTGGTTCAAACAGTAATTATCATGAAATTTCTAATGATTCAAAATAACAAAGACTTTTGTTTTATTTATTTTAAAGAGAACACAAATAAGAAAGTTCTTTTTGCACCCAAAGGCTGACTTTAAGATTTATATAGTAAAATCAGTACCTATATATTACTAACTAGTAGGACTAATGTTAAGGAGCCCTGCTGGTGCAATGGTGAAGTGCTCAGCTGTTTAAAAGGTCTGAAGTTTGAACCCACCAGCAACTCCTTGGGAGAAAAGATCTGGCAAACTGCTCCCGTAAAGACTGCAGCCTAGGAAACTCTATGGTGCAGTTTTACTCTGTCCTATAGGGTCGCTTTGAGTCTGAATCGACTCGATGGCACTTCATCAGTTAGTTAATCAGGACATTACTCGTAAGATAAAACTGAATCAATTTATATTTATAAACACCTTCTCATCCTTTAAGAGATACTTCAAATCCCACCGTCTCCATAAAGCTTTTCTTAGCAACTCTAGCCTAAAGTGATTTCTCTCCCTGCACTGGACTTTGAGAACAACTACTGTCTATACAACTTATTTGTCGACTAATCGGATGCAGCACTGGGACGTCTCTTACTTGTTTAAGCGATTACATTTTCTATTCCTATTTAATATTTCAAGTGCTTGTACACTACTTTAGACTCTCCAATAACACTTAGAACAGTGTTACTCCAAATGTTTTGGCCTGCAAATTGTCTGTTACTGGTCTGTGATAAGCACGGAAATAGAGTAAATGTTTAGAAACCTTCATGGCAATTTGAAATTACAGCAACAGCCAAGAGCGAGACCAGTAAACTCACTTTGTTGAACAAAGTATACAGACCAGTTTGGATGCTGTCACACTTGCATACTCAGATTGCATGGGCGGTAGTACGGTGAGCCAAATTATGATGATGGAAGCAACTCCAGAGAAATGAAGACCAAAAGCGTTTGCGCTAGTTTTACTTAGAAGTATGATCCCTCATATATTGAGTCTGGTTTTGTAGCCAAAACTGATGGTTAATGTGATCTTTGCAGATATGACTAATGAAGCAAAAAAAAAAAAAAACGACATTAGGCAGCATTTACATATAAATCATAGAGAAATAACTGTATAACCAAAAAAACTGTCTGAAGGAAAAAAATACTAAATTAAACAGCTGACATTCACAGAGGAGTCTAACCCTGGTCAAGGCAGCCCACATGGGCATCAAGTTCAGAGTTGGGCTGGTCCAAAGAAGCTTTAGCACTGGATCTTGTTTCTGGAAGAGCTATTTCAGAGGCTGTACGCTCTTTCCTGGGGTTCCAGATATTCCCTGACAGACATGACGAGCTCAAACCATATTTTCAGGGCCTTTTACCACCCTTCTTTCCAAGCTGTATGTAACTTCAGGGATTACATTATCTTCTGAGGGTTTGTTGAGAAGTAGAAGTCCATGATTCTAAAAGTAACCTTATCCCGCCACACCTAAGGTGTTATGGTGCTTTTCAGTCAGAGTTTAAATTTATTTTTAAGTGTATATCTAATGGATACTCTACTTGTAAATTAAGATCTCTGGCTCTGTGGAAAGAGTGCATTAACCTGTAAAAGTAAACCTTCATATTTTGAATGTCTAAAGAGATTAATACAATTTTTAAATATTTCTCTTAGGAGTAAGGATTATGTCATCTGTTACTGTATTTTTACAGCTCACTGGGTGTTTGGCTTTCCAAGGCGATACTAGTCAGTTCCTTGCTTGCCTCACTATGAATGAATTACTTATTTCTTTGCCTGCCCTTTTAGTTTCAGCTTATTCAGGAAAGGAGTGGTGCAGAGTAAATGGTGAATGGCATTTCCTATTTTATAAAACTGGCAACATATAAGGCTTAACTAAATACCACAGGGGAGTAGAAAATAGGTGGATTTTGCAAACCCCTCTACCCCATACATATTATATACACACAGACCACCATATTAAAGCTATGAATTAATTTTATTTAAGGGAAATTAACAGTTGTACAATTTAGGCCTTTAAAATTGAATGCTTTTCACAAAGAATTTCATGTAATCAATTTAAACCAGATTGAAGAAGAAGAAAAAAAAAAACCCAAGTTAAAATACATAAATTCTACACATGATTCTACATTGATTCTACATAAATCTTTGTTTTATTAATAAATGATAACTTACACAGGAGCCCTATACTATAGGAGCCCTGGTGGCACAATGGTTAAGAACTGGGCTGCTAACCAAAAGGTCAGTGGTTTGAACCCACCAGCCGCTCCTTGGAAACCCTATGAGGCAGTTCAACTCTGTTCTACAGGGTCAGTATGAGTTGGAATTGACTCAATGGCACATAACAACAACCACATAGTGTTTATGGTAGTTTAAACATTTTCTATTGTATTGAAAATATTAAAAACATTGGTAAAAATATTCAAACAGGGTAACCCTTGTCCCACGCTCCACAGGTACCTACTGTTAACAGCTTCTTATATATTCTTCCAGAAAATTTTACATGCATATACTCCATCTACATATATTTATTTTTAAAACAAAATGAGAGAATACCATACACTCTGATCTATGCCTTGCTTTTTTTCATTCAGTATATCTTAAATACTATGGCAAAGACAGGGTTATACCCAAACCATTCCATTGGTTCTCCTGCATTTCCAGCCCCTTCCTGCAGTTAGGCAGGGCCATGGGGGGCAGTGGGGAACACATACTTCTGGGCCAAAACAGAAAAGCTGGCATGCACACTGCCTTGGTGATTGAGGAAGTGCTGTGTTTGAGATGGCAGAGCCACAAGATCAAAGCAGCCTGATCGCTTAGTGGCTGCCTGGAAAGTCTCCTGGATCCACAGAAATGTAGGTGAGAAATAAACCTTTGCTGTAGTAAGCCACTGAGATTGGTGGGTTGTTTGTTACTGCAGCATAACATAAAAAAACCCGTTAACATCAAGTCAATTTCAACTCATGCTGACCCGGTAATTCAGCAACCTTTGTGTATTAGCATATTTGCATTCCTTGTTTTTAAAATAATACAGATATATTATAATTGATATACCAGCCCCTACTGATGAACTTTTAGGTTGTTCCTAGGGTTTTGTTGCTGTTGTTGTTACTGTAAACAATGCTATCATTAACATCATTTTACACACAATTTTGCTCACACATATACAAACATTTCTGTGGGTAGGATAATTGCTGGGTAACAGAGTAGTACATTAAAATAAAATAAAAGAATAATAATAATAATAATTGATGTGGTTCAAAATTCAAAAGGTACAAAAGGAATATAGTGAAAACTCTCCCTCATATCTTACCCCATAACTTCCAGTGCCTTTCCCTGAAACCAAATAAGGTCATCTTCCCTACCCCTACGTCCAATCACTAAGGATGTCACAGCTGTATCCCTCGAATCCATCCCCTTTCCTAAAGTCCCACTCCTTGGTCTCTTTATCCTATGCGATGCTACCTGTACTTGATTTTCTATAATACCATTTACCTAGTTTCCCTGACTTCAATGTGACTCTCTATTCTTCTTCGTTTTTAGTTTTTTTCTTCTAATTATGAAATATTTCAAACACTGTAGCAGACACTGTATGCTGTCTACCCAAACTCTCCTCCCATCTTCCTTCTTTGCTGGCATAGCCCTGACTTTGTTCAGATGTTCGCACCCCGCATCCCTCCCCCTAGCCCCCACCCAGCATGTACTCAGGGAGTGGAATCCTATCCCCAGCTCCAGGAGAATGGATCTTAGTCTAAGCTAAAATTGGGAATTCCAGTGTCCCTGTCAGTGATTGGACTAGCAAAGGCCCCTTGATTTGAGTGAAGATGAGGGAAAACAGTTCCTTCTTGAATGTTGTTATATATACGTGGTACCTGAATTCCACCTTGGGGTAAGGGGAGCTAGCCTAAACGGACAAGTCAAAATGCTAAGAAAACTGAAAGGACCTGGCTCCTTGAGGGCATGACTGAGCAACTGAATTATCCAATCCTGCATTCATCCTACCTCTAAACTTCTTGTTAATGGGAAATAAATAACTGTCTTTGTTATTTAAGTCATTTTTATTTGGGTTTTCTGTCACTTGTAGCCAAAGCATCCTGCTACAAAAAGCTTGGCTTAGAGAAGCTGATAAGCTTAGTCTGGAATACTGAACTGAGTTTGAGTTTACTGTGGGGCATCCAAGGGGGAAACAAGATCAAAGGCTGAGTGAAAGGAGAGGAGTGCAGAGATGTAGGACTCGGCACAGCAGTGATATGTAGAGTTACAGAAGAGAGGTTGAAGTCTCCAGGAATGATTATGACTAATAATGGGTAACAATTTTTCAGTGCTATTGATGTGCTAGGCACCATTCCAAATGTATGAAAAGAATTACCTGTTTTACTTTCACAACTTAAGAGTTTCCATTTCCATTTTACATATGGCAAAAAACGAGGACTAGAGAGGCTTAGTAACTTGCCAAAGGTCATAAAGGTCAGAGGTGGTAGTGCCAGAATTCAAACCCAGCAGTCTGAAAGCAGAGTATACACTCTTAACTCTTTATGTTAGGCTGCTGTTGTTGTTGGGTGCTGTCGAGTCTATTCCAACTCATAGGGACCCCATGTGACAGAGTAGAACTGTCCCATAGAGTTTTCTTGCCTGTAATCTTTACGGGAGCAGATTGTCACGTCTTTCTACCCTGGAGCTGCTGGGTGGGTTCAAACCGCCCGCCTTTTAGTTAGCAGCCAAATACTTAAATCATTGCTCCACCAGGGCTCCTTTATGTTATGCTACATACGTTTAAATAATTGGAAGAGAAAACAGTGAAGTCATACATAACAGTAGTCAGAGAAGCAGGAAAAGAGACACATCAACATATTGTCTAGAAAGCACAAAATTTCTGAGAGAAAAATAAAATGAAGGAGCAGTTTTTTTCTAAGGGGAAAAAAATAAAGGAGGAAAAGAATGAGGCACGGCAGTAACAAACTCTGAAAGTGAGGGAGCTGGAGAGACACCTAGAGTACCAGGTCCAGGGGGCAGGTCCTGGCCCTGAGACCCTGAGACAGCCAAAGCACAGGCAGAGACTGGACACCAACTTCACCTGTTGCACAATGTTGCTTAGGAACAGCAGCATGTTATAACATATTTTTTGTAAAAAATACCTTTTTTTGCAAAAAAATTCCTTTTTTGCCTTAACAAAATACCAAATCACTTACAAACAGGAAAATAACTGAATAGAAAATGCCAAGCACTAGGCTAATTTGGAACTTTATATGTCTACTATCTCACTCATACCCTTAACCATAACTGTGACATTTTCTTTTCATGAACAATTTCACCAGGCAAATATAATTTATAACCGTGGAGTCATTCACACTGCTCATCTAATCCATCAGCAAATCCTGTTAGTTCTACCTTCAAAACATTTCCAGAATTCAATCGTTTCTCCTGTAAAATGGTCTGCAGCACACTGATTTTCCCAACATTTGGAAAAATATTCTGACACTGACTTCATTCTCTGTTAGTATATCCTCAAACATCACTCCACAGACAAGATAAGGCTCTTACACATCCTATTATTCATTTATCCATCAAATATTTATTGGGTCAAGCAATGTGCTAAGGGCTTAGATATAATGGTGATCAACAAAGACACAGTCTGTGTTCCTCTGGATGTAGAGCTAGTAGGGGATACAGACAAGTAAACAGGAAAACACAGCACAGGCGCTATTACAACAGACAAAATGCAGAGTGCTACTGGAGTACAAACGAAGGGCATTAACCCAGACCTCGAGGATCTGGAGAAGCAATCCCAGAAGAAGTAACATTTGAGTTGAAAATGAAAGGATGAGTAAGAATATTGAGGTCATGGGTAAAGAAGAGGAGTGGTGGGAAAGAATAGTGTTCCACACAGAGGTCACAGCAGGAACAAAGGCTGGAGAGGCTTAAGAAAGAGCAAGGCGTGCTTAAAGAATTGACAGAAGCTCAGTAAGGCTGTCGGAGATAAAGGGAAAGGACGACAGTGACAGAGAAGATAGGAGAAGTGATCTTTGTTGATGCAGGGCCTTGCAAGTCATGTTAAGATGTTTAGGCTTTATCTTAAGAGCAAGGGACAGTCACTGAGGGATATCAAAGCAGAGGCAGGAGGTTCTGAATTTTGCATTTTAGGAAGCTAATTTTGACTACTGGATAACCTGTTGAGGTCAAGTCGATTCCAACAGTAGAACTGCCCCATAGGGTTTCCAAGGCTGTAAAGCTTTACAGAAGCAGACTGCCAAATCTTTCTCCCACAAAGCGGCTGGTTAGTTCAAACCACCGACCTTTCGGTTAGCAGCCAAGCGTTTAACCACTGCACCACCAGGGCTCTTGACTACAGCACAGAGGTATTAAGACTGGAGTTAGGGAGGCCAGTTAGGAGAGGGTACCATCCATGGGACACTGAATAGTGACCCAGACTAGAACATGGTAGTGGTCAGACCCCAAAAGTATTTAGGAGACTGAATTGACCCCATCTGTTGACTGACTAGATGGGGATGGAGGCGGTGAGAAGAGAGACAAATCAAGAACACCGACATTTCGGGCATTAGGCAGCCAGATCAACAGAGTAGCTTTTACGTGTTTGTAAATTTCTCAAAGCAGCAACACTCTTTAGAAACTGCCAGAGTCCAGGTCAGCCACATAAAAAATACTTTTGCATTGACATTTTAAAGTCATTCCTTCTCTTTTCTGCTGCACTTATTATAAATAAGAGTAAATGCTCTCTGGATTTATAAACATAGAAATGTGACCTTATAAAATGGTACGGGAGGAAGAAGGATAAACAAAGGGCCTACTTAATCAGAGTAGCCATTAGTTGGCTAAACAGGAAGAACCAAGTAATTTGGATTAATGAAAGTGAGAGTAAGAATTAGTACATTTTAAATGAAACTGTGTTTCTTCTTAGTGGGACCCACTACAAAGAAGGTATACCAGTAAATTGGTCATTCTTTTTTTTTTTTTTTAATAATATTTTATTGAGTTTTTGCTGAAAGTTTACATAGCAATTTAGATTCCCATTTGACAATTTCCATATAGATTGTTCAGTGACATTAGTTACATTTATCACAATGTGTCAAGATTCTCTGTAATTGTGTTCTGTTTGTTCCATTTCCAGTACTCTAGTTTCCCTGCCCCCTTATCTTCTCGTCTTTGCTTTTGAGTAATTGTTGACCTTTTGGTCTCATACTGATGGTTTTTAAGTACAGTACCAATCTTACAGGTAATATCCTTTATTCTGTGTGTCATGCTGCTATTTGGCTAAAAGGTGATCTCAGGGGCTAGGCTCAGTTCTAGGTTTAAAGAGTGTTGCAGGGCGATAGTCTCAGGGAGTCCTCTGTTCTCTGCTGTTCCAGTTTGTCAGCTCTTTTTTTTTAAAGAATCTGAGTTTTGCTTCACATTTTTCTCCCATTCTATCCAGTACCATCTATTGTGACCCCAGTCAGAATGGTCAGTGGTGGTAGCCAAGCACCATCTAATTTTTCTGGTCTCAGGGTAGCTGAGGTTGTGGCTCATGCAGACTTTTTTCTTCTCTGAGCTTGGTTACCTTCTTACTGTTTTGCTCCTGGCAAGTAGAGACCCATAGCTGTGCCTTAGATGGCCGCTCACAAGCTTTTAAGACTCCAGATGTTACTAACTTCACTAGCATGCAGATCACGATTTCTGTAAACTACATTATGCCAACTGACTGAGTTGTGCCATGAGACTATGGTCCTAAGCTTTCAAACAAGTTGATCACTCTTCAAAACTTAAATATTTACTCTGGAATATTAAAAGCTGTCTTAAAATAATCCTAGTTGCTATAACAAATAAACTCCAAACTTTTAGTGACTTAACACAAGAAGCTTATTTGTTACTCACACATGAGTCCAATACAAATGTTTCTGGGGGAAGGAAGCAGGCCTTTGCTCCACGCAGTCATTTAGTGATCCTGTCTAACAGCAATTCTTTCATCTTCAACACATGCCTTCAAAGTCACCACACACAGGAGGTTTTTATAAACTAGAGCTGGAGGTGAGACCTCAAAAATTCCATTGGCTAGTACTTGGTCACATGACACATAACTGCAAAGGAGGATGTGCCCAAGAAAAGGTAATGAGTTTGGATGAGCAGTTAGCAGTCTCTGTTATAGACAATAAAATTCTGAGGACAAGCTATGTGACTTATTCATCTTTGCAGAGGCTAAAAGTACCTTGAAAAAAAAAAAAAAAACAGACATTCAAGTATTCAAATAAAATTCTGTCAAAAAAATACTTTATAAAAAAACTATTTTATAAGAGATTCATATTATTGCATAAACTACTACTAAAAGATTAACTGTGGAATATATAAGATGAAAGAATTCAGAAAAAGAGAGAATATTCTAAGATCTTGATTTACAGATGTTGTTAATTTCAACCTGGATTTTTCTTATTCACTATGAAGATATTAAAAAAATAATTAAGGTGGAAGAAACCATTCCAAACTTGTGGTTCAACAAGAATCATGAATACTACTTCTAAACTACTTCAAAATCCCAATTATTAATTATTTAAATGTTTTAAATTTTGATTTCTTAGCTTTTATTCTCGTAATTTTTATATAAAGCATGGTTTTACTTCCACATTTATAATTTGGTTCTCTGAATGGAAACCTATAAACCAAGAAAAATGTCTTAGTTACCCAGTGCTGCGGTAACAGAAATACAAGTGGATGGCTTTAACAAAGAGAAATTTATTTTCTCAAGTCTAGTAGGGTACAAGTCCAAAATTAGGGCATCAGCTCCAGGGGATGTCTTTCTCTCTGTGTCCGCTCTGGAGGAAGGTTCTTGTCATAAATCTTCCCTTGGTCTGTGAGCTTCTTAGAGCAGGAACCTCTGGTCCAAGGGACACTCTGCTCCCGGCACTGCTTTCTTGGTGGTATTAGGTCCCCCTGTCTCTCTGCTCACTTCCCTCTTTTATATCTCAGAAGAGATTGGCTCTTGTAGATTGAGTCCTGCCTCATTAACATAACTGCCGTCTATTCCACCTCGTTAACATCATAGAGGTAGGATTTACAATACATAGGAAAATCACATCAGATGGCAAAACGGTGGACAATCACACAATACTGGGAATCATGGCCTAACCAGGTTGATACACATATTTTTGGGGGACACAATTCAATCCATGACAGAAAGCTCCTAATTTATTAATCAGGATAACAGGAGGTTATGCTGTAGTAACAAATAAACCCCTCAAATTTCAGTGGCTAGCAAAACAAAAGTTTATTTCCTGTTCATGTGAGTCCAATCTTGGTCAGGCAGCCTTCCTCCATCTGCTAGATTTGCCGACTAAAAACACGTGACCTACAAAATTGCCATGTCAAGGGAGAAATGAAGCAAGCACATCTGCTCTTAACTACCTTGGCCCTAGTAATACATATTGCTTTTGCTCAGAGTTCAGTGGCGAGTACTCGTTATGTGGTCCCAATCTAACCACAAAGGTGCACAAGGTTATTCAGCGATTACTGTCTCAGCCACACTTGTACAGATAGCCAGCACCAGTAGTTGGGTACATCATCAACTGTAAACTTAAAAGTAGAAATTCTGTCACACAAATTGCTGTTGTTGTTGGGTGCCGTCAAGTCAGTTTAGTATCCTATAAATTTGTTTAATAATACAAATAAACCTGATAATCCAAATGATAAAATTACATTTCTGAGCCTGCAAATCTTAACATATCCTTTACCAATAGTGACTCAGCAGCAACTAACATAATCCAAAACCTCTCAACATCTCTCAGCTATAACACCCTCAACAAGAAATTCTAAAGAGAATTCATTCATTAATTCATCAGTCAATAAATATTTTTTGAGACCCTTTATGTGTCTATCATTATGCTTGACACTAAAGATAGAGCAGTGAAAAAGACACATTTGGTTCCTGCCCTGTAGCACTATTAAAGCTGAACTGTAAATAATTCAGTTTGATCCTAACCAATTAAGTTGGCAATAGACTACAATTATTTAACAATATCCTCCACTACCAAGGGAGGAAAATAAAACCATTTGAATACAAATTTTCTTTGAAAATATTTATACTATTTATTTGAAATTAGTGAACCATAAGTTACTTCATTCTTTTTTATTTAAAAAGCGGTCTAAATCTAATAAATGGATGCACTTCACTCAATTACAGACATTGTAGAAAATTCCTGGGTGTAACATTATTATGACTTTAAAATTCAGTATCAAAACCTTAATCCATCTTCATTGTAAAAACAGGATTTAATCTTTCTTCTTCAAATAGAATAGAGTCTCTTTTTTGGATTTTTTTAGTAATTAAAAAAATTAGAAATCTTAACTGAAGATAGAGAAGACAAATGCCAAGAGAAGCCATACCATAAATATGTTTTGGTCAGGAAAAATTATCACAATTCATCTATGCAACTAGGTAAGTAATTATTTGTGCCTCAATCTTCTATTTAATGGATACTAGTCAAGAATGATACCTAAGTGACCTTGCAGCTCTAACCTACTCTAATTCTAAACGTATGTGGTATATTTCATACCACCTCCAAATGTAAGCCTGTTAAATTTATGTATAACCCTGCTAAAAATAATCACCTAATAATTGGTAGTACATTGTACAAACCAAGAAGTCCTGCTGGCACAGTGGTTAAAAAAGCTATGGCGAGCTACAGCTGCTAATCAAAAGGTCAGCAGTTCAAATCCACCAGCCGCTCCTTAGAAACCCTATGGGGCAGTTCTACTCTGTCCTGTAGGGTCGCTATGAGTCAGAATCAACTTGACAGCAACAGGTTTTGTACAAACCAACATTTCCAGTGTGCATGGAAAACTCCACAAAGCCTGAAAAATCAATATGGCCCTAGAACAAGTCATAGAGTCTGAATATAAAAATACTTGAAAATTATTCATCTGACTAGTGAACTAGATGAGAACTTTGAGTTATTGTTTTAGGTTCAATACTGGTATATGTATATTTTTAACTGTGCTTTAGGTGAAGATTTATAGAGCAAATTAGTTTCTCATGAAATAATTAATATACATATCGTTTTGTGACATTGGTTGCCAACTCCGTGATGTGTCAACACTCTCCCCTTCTCAACCTTGGGCTCCCCATTTCCATTTGTCCATCTTTCCTGTCCTCTCCTACCTTCTTGTCCTTACCCCTGGGTTGGTGTGCGCATTTAGTCCATATACAGGGTTGAACTACGTGTATCATTGTTTGTTTTATAGGTCTGTCTAATCTTTAGCTGAAGGGTGAATCTCAGGAGTGACTTCCATACTGAGTTGCAAGGGTGCTCGGGGGCCATCCTCTCAGAGTTTCTCCGGTCTCTGTCAGACGAGTAAGTTTGGTCTTTTTTGTGAGTTTGAATTTTATTCTGCATTTTTCTCCAGCTCTGTCCAGGACCTTCTATCGTGAACCCTATCAGAGTAGTCAGTGGTGGTAGCCAGGTCAGTATTGGTATATTTTTATAAATAAAATAAAAATAGTATTTACCCAGTAGCTACTTCAAAGTAATGTTATAAGGATGCATTACAAAAACCTATAAACTTTTTTATAGTCCTAAAAGACATGGGGTCTGAAGTTTTTTTATCCTGCTGAGAAACAGAAAAACAATAGCCGTATCATTTAGTGGTTTAAGCAACAAAACAGCTTGGAACAAGAACATATCTCTCTCTCTCTCCATTATAGTCATAAAATGGATATACATTTTGAAACTAACATTTTACACTCATAAAATGCAGTTTCAAAAACTGCTTTTGCCAGCTAAATAAATGCAGGTGTCACCATTTTCAAGTAACCATTGTCAAGGAAAGCGATCCTTTCCAGCTACAAAGTCCTATAAAGTTATGGCCTTTCGATTCAAAAGCTTTTAAAATTTAACCAAAATCAAAGAGAATTCTAGTAGAGCAGTTAATGTCACCTCTCCCTTGCTTTTTCCCTAAACCACTTTCAAGTAGAATACTAAAATCAAAGTTTATTGAGCATTTACTGCGCCAGGAACTGTGTTAAGTGGCTTACATACATTATCACATTTAATCTTCATAACAATCCTATGCTGCAGGTAGTTTTAAAAAATCTCTTCTGTTAAAGATGAAGAAACAGAGGCTTCAGAAGGTGAAGGTGCTTGCTCAAGGTCACCCAAGTATTAAATGGAAGAGCTGGGATTCACCCAAACTGTCTACTTCTAGAGCCAATGCTCTTAACCACTCCTTCATCAAGCAAATACTCTGTGCTAACAGTCAAACTGCAGATCACTGCCGCCCGGCAGTCTCTGACCATCTCTCCCAGCACCACCAGGTTGTGGTTCCACCTGAAGGCCTCTATATGGAAGAAGATTTGCTAAGTATCAGGAGCTCTAGTTCAATGGAAAGATAGCTAATCAGTTGAAACTACCCTGCTGTGCAGGCAGATACCAGATGGATGCATTCAAGACCCTTCTAGTTCAGATCAAAAAGTGGGGCTTGTTAGTTCTCAGCCTACTTTTCTACAATAAATGCTGAATGAAAGACCAATGAGGAAAAGAAAGGTAAAACAAAAGCCTCAATCTTCTCTAGCCTGAGTTTTCAAGCCCACTGAGGCATTATAATGTACGCTTTACAGTCAGAAACACCTGGGTTCAATGCTGGCTCTCTGATCTTGGGCAAGGAGTTAACCTCTTCAAGTCTGTTTCCTCATCTGTAAAATGAGGGCATGATCCCACATAAGGTTTTGAGTATTAAATGAGACAGAGTATGCAATATGATACTGGGGTCCAGTTTCCTTTATCGCTGAAGGAGGTGGTAAGGCTAGAAACATCTTTAAAATTCTTTCCAGCTACAAATTCCTACAAAATTATGACTCATTTTGAGTTCAAAAACTTCAAAATATTAACCCAAATTAAAGAGAATTCTACTAGAGAGGTTGATGTTACTTCTTGCTTTTTCCTTAAACCGTAATATTAAAAAACAGAATATGCCTGGAAAACGTTCAACCTACAAAAAAGGAAGTTAGCAGTTGTTTAAAAGTAACTGCAGCTGGCTATTCACTTTATTCTGAAAGCATTTGCTATTGATATAATCACACCACAGGAAAACTTCCTAACGTTGGCTAACGGCAATCTGAAATGACAAAGCAATAATCCTTCATCATATGAAAGTCAGTTTTACCATTGTTTTTGTCTGGTTAATTTGGTTACAAGATGTGAAAGCTATGCCAGCGAGGGTACGTCCAGGAAAGTTCACTGTGAGGAGACAAACAAGCATCTCCTGGGAAAGAATTGCTGGACCTGGAACTGAAGGGCTCTTTCATGGCTTCTGTTTCTCTTTTCTCATCCAACTGATTCTCCATCTACCAACCAGCTCCCTCTACTTTGATGACTGCTTCTTTTCCTTCATAAACCTGACCTGCATATTGAAGTTGTCAAGATTCCATTTTACTTGGATCCACAATCAACGTCCACGGAAGCAGCAGTCAAGAAATCAAATGGCATATTCTATTGGGCAAATCTGCTGCAAAAGACCTCTTTAAAGTGTTAAAAAGCAAAGATGTCACCTTGAGGACTAAGGTGTACCTGACCCAAGCCATGGTCTTTCCAATCACCTTGTATGCATGTGAAAGCTGGACAGTGAATAAGGAAAACCAAAGAAGAAATGATGCCTTTAAATTATGGTGTTGTGAAGAATACTGACTATACCATGGACTACCAGAAGAAGGAACCAATCTGTCTTGGAAGAAGTACAGCCAGAATGCTCCTTAGAAGGGAGAATAACGAGACTTCGTCTTACGTACTTTGGACATGTTAACAGGAGAGACCAGTCCCTGGAGAAGGACGTCATGCTTGGTAGAGGGTCAGCAAAAAAAGGGGAAGACCCTCAGTGAGATGGACTGATACCGTGGCTGCAACAATAGGCTCAAACATTGTGAGCATGGCACAGGACCAGGCAGTGCTTTCATTCTGTTGTACATAGGGTCCCTATGAGTTGGAACCAACTCTACAGCACCTAACAACAACTGACTTGCCATACCCCCTCCCACCATTCTCTACATGAAATGCTTTCAACCTTGATTTTGTGTGTGTTTATGTATGTTATGTCTCTTTCTGCAGGGAATGTTCATGCTTTTATCAGATTTCCTACTGAGGCAACAACGCCAAAAGGAGTAAGAACCACTGCTCTATCTCATGACACTCTAGCTTTGGTCTTATGTTGTTCAGTTTCATAATTCCAAATTTCTAACAGAATAATTACGATGGTTACTATTTATGGAACTTTGACTATGAACCAGGTACAGTTCTAAGGACTTTATATGGATTTTAAAAAAAAAAACAACAAAAAAACCTGTTGCTGTCAAGTCGATTCTGACTCACAGCAACTCTACAGGACAGAGAACTGCCCCATAGGGTTTCCAGTGAGCAGATGGTGGATTTGAATTGCCAACCTTTCGGTTCAAAACAACATTATATAGGATCTAATATTTTACAGAGAGGGAAATTGAGGCATAGCGAAACTAAGTAACTTGCTCATGGTTATACAACTCGTAAGTGGCTGAATTTGACTCTAGACTCTACGCACAGTGCTTAAAACTGGCTAGGCTAAGCGTTCTCACTCAGACCACAGGCTGTTGGTAGGCCCACAGGTTGGCCATCTTTGGATCAAGTCCTATCCCAGCTGTGGCAGCGTGAGGGTGGATGAGAGTGAGACACTTGGATCAGGTGATTCAAAACATGGCCACTGCTTACCAGCAAGGTCACAGCAAACCAGTTTCTCCTAAAAAGGGTATAGGTAGTGGACAGGCATAACCAATCATTAATATGTCATAATAACCATCACTTTAATTTTATTACTTCTAGGAATATTTCAACACCAACGAGCTAAAAATATTAATAAATAAAAAATCACTTCTTCAGCATTAAAGTAAGCTAGAAGTTATATTGTGGTAGAAAAATAAGGGGCAGTCAGGAGCACTACAACTGCCGATCTCTATCAGCTGGAGAGAAGAAAAACTAAATCAATCACTGAGTAGTTAAATTCAAATCAAAATAAATATCCACATTTTCACTTCTCAATTCTGACACCACCTGCCCACACAGCACTTCTTTCTCTGACCCTAGCCACCCGGAGCTAGGTTAAAAGTTAAAAAGATATCACCCTTCAGACTGCCAAACTAGCCCGAGACTTCAGATGCCAGATGCAAGCTTGGGAGTCCCCAGGACTCCCCTGACTTCTGATGTGTGGGCTAAATTTCAGGTTTTCCAACTACCTCTTCAGGGAGCTGGCCGCAAGCTTGGGCACAACCCCCTCTCTGAACTCCCTCACTTCTGACCTAACTGCAAATTTGGGGTTCTCCAACTATTCCTTCAGGATGCTGGCTGCAAGCTCGGTGCCGTCACCCCTCCCCAGACTCCCTCACTTCTGACCTGCTGGCTACAAATAAGAAGGTTTCCTCTACCCCTCACTTCTGACCTGCTGGCTCCCACTACTTCTTTAGGTTCAATAATGCACTGAACGATTCAAAGAACTCAAGGAAAGCACTATAATTACAGTTTTCTTACAGCAAAAAAGGATACAGTCAAAAAGATGCATAGGGCGAGGTCTAGGAGGGTTTCCACCATGGACTTCCATGACACAAAAAGGGATGCACTACCCTCCCATGTGCATGGATGTCTTTCACCAACCAGAAAGCTACGGAGCTTCCATGTCCAGAGCCTATAGGAGGGTCTCATTACACAATACAAACTCCAGCTCCTCTTTCCTGAGGTGGCTGATAACACAAGGTGATCACAAGGTACTACGCTGTGAATCTTTCTGGCCTGGCCAGCCCCCACCTCTGAGTTACCTCAATCACCTCACCGGCATGACCTGTTAGGTGTAGTCTGGAGTTCTTATCCAGGACACTCAAATTCCAAGGTTTTTTTTTTTTTTTGAAGAGATTATCTCTCATGAACTGAGAACAAAGATCAAATTCTTTGGGCAAAGTAAATGTAAACCCCACACCTACACACATATGCATATATATAAACACCCATTCCTGACTGACAACGGGCTTCTCTATGGATGCTGGGAGACCTAGTTCTGACTTAGAACAGAATTTCCATGGGCAGACCTAAACTCAAGCTACCAGCTACTTTAGCCTGTTTCCCCAAACCCTAGTCAACACTAACAGTCTGACGAGGAGACACTCCTTATTTATAAACAAATAATAAAATTTACTTCTAAAAATACTGCAAAAAAAGAAGAAGAATATAAACACGGAAATTAAATAATAAATGTAAAAAAATTTAAAAGAATATACGCCAAGATAATTTTGTCAGAACAGGTAAAAATCATTACCAAAGGCATTAATTTTAAAATGATCTCTGTGGTAAGCAGAATAATCTTCCCCCAAAAGATGTCAACATACTAATCTCTAGAACCTGTATGTTCTTTTACATGGCAAAGGGGACGTAAGGTCGTGAATAGGAGAATGGTTACATCCAAACAATCAAATATTATGCAGCCACTACAAAGAGTAAGGCAGAATTCAAAATACTCAGATGGAAAGAGGTTAAGGATATATTGTATCAAAGGGAAAAGAAAAACACACCACAGAACATTATTATGGTATGGTCCCTCTTTATACATATACACTGTTGTTGTTAGTTGCCATTGCCTGGTCTCTGACTTATGGCGACCCCATGTACAACAGGATGAAACGGTGCCCAGTATCATGCCATTCTCATGATCATTAGTATGCTTGGGTCCACTGTGGCAGCACATGAGCAATTGATGGTCTGTTATTTTGAGTGCCTTCCAAGCCAGGAGGCTCATCTTTCAGCACTATATCAAACAATATTCTGTTGTAATCGAAAGGGCTTTCATTGGTTAGTTTTCAAAAAGTCGATCACCAGGCCTTTCTTCCTAGTCTGTCTTAGTCTGGAAGCTCCACTGAAACCTGTCCACCATGGGTGATGTTGTTATTTGAAATACCAGTGGCATAGCATCCAGCATCATAGCAACACACAAAACCACCACAGTAGGACAAACTGACAGGTTGTGGATACATACACATTATACCTATACCTAGGAGTCCATGGGTGGCACAAATGGTTAAGTACTCGGTAACTAACCAAAAGCTGGTGATTTGAATCCACCCAGAGGCATCTCAGAAGAAAGTCCTGGAGATCTACTTCTGAAAGTTCACAGCCATTGAAAACCCTATGGAAGGCAGTTCTACTCTGAAACACATGGGGTCACCATGAGCTGGAATCGACTCAACAGCAACTGGTTTGGTTTTTTTGGTTATACCTAGGCCTATACACATATTCATTCTCTTTCTCTCTCTCTCTGTTTTCTTGCTCCATATATATATATGAGCCCTGGTGGCGCTGTGGTTAGGTGTTTGGCTGCTAACCAAAAGATCAGCAGTTCAAATCCACCAGCCGCTGCTTGGAAACCCTATGGGGCAGTTCTACTCTGTCCTACTGTCCTATAGGGTTGCTGTGAGTCGGAACTAACTCAACAGCAATGGGTTACAGATATACATATATATACACATACATACATATACATATATATAACTAGTTGGTTGTCCAAAAGCGTATATGCATCTGGAAATAGATACACCAAATTGTTAGTGTTTACTTTTGGGGAGCAGGATTGGTGGAGGGAAAGGAAGGGAGGAAATTCCATGTTTTACTTCATTTACTCCTGATTGTTTAAATATCACTAACTTGTTTTTCTTTAGTAATTAAAATAAAAAAAACAAGGATTAAAAAGTACACGAAATTAAAAGTAATGAAAATGTTTTAAAAACTTAATTAGAAGAGTCTACCCAAAGAATAGCATATCTTTGTTATCTCAGCTGTGGCTTATTTGAAAATTGAGGTACTAGAAATAGTTGTTAAGCTTGTTCAGTTTCATGTGGAACATTTTCACACACAAATTAAGTACTATTGAAATAAAAATTTCCATAAAAAATACCTTACTTTGTAACACAGGGTATTTTTTAATTTTAGGATGAATTTTATTTAAGTAAGTAAGGTAACATGCTCATATGCATAAAGTTTTAGAACTCTGCTGGGGTTTTTAATTGCCTGGGCATGATGGAAGTCAACTGTTGCTCCCTTAACTTTTCTATACTCATTTCACAAATAAGAGATGATGTTACAATGCGATGAAAATATTTATTATTAGTTTATTCTGGGAGTCAACTGCTCTAGGGAGAATACATTTCCTGAAGAATTTTGAGGTATTTTAGGGATCTTGATAATGTATCCTCCCCTCTTCTACAAGTCTGGGTTAGCTCGCCCCCTCCCATGTACTCCCAAAGCACCCTCTATTTCTGCTTTTACAGAACTTACCACACTTTGTTGGCCTTGCCTGTTTACTTGTCTGTAATCAACATCCCCACCCCTAACCACTTAACTTAGAGCCAGGCATTCAGAAAGTCAATAAAAATTTGTTAACATGTGTGGACTATGTGGAAAAAATATATAGGGCGCTTTACTTACAGCAACTAGCTTACTGTCTTAAGACTAGGAGCTTAAATATTTAGTGGTAAATAAGTAAATCTATGGCTGGAAAAGTTATATGTAGAAGAATGTGCATCCCTTCAGTCATTTCTATTTGTTATTATTAAAATCTCTGAATTCTAACAAAAATTGATATCTAATGAAACTGAATACAATGCAATCTATATAGGTAACACCACACAGCAAAAAACCTGTCCAGATTTAGAACATAGTGGGCACTCAATCTTCTTCATTCTCATGATAGTAGAAAACTTCTATTTGAACAGAAGACAACTAGTACTAACAGTAAACTAATCTGATGAGCATAAAATCAGTAAATTGTAAACTGATTTGATAATCATAAAAACACAAGAATTCTACTTTATTATGTATTTCTCATGCTATTTCATGATTTTCTGATAAATTCTAATACAACCATAGTTGGAAAGACATACACTGGTTTTGGGGGGATTATTTTTAAATTTTTCTATATAAATTTAATAGAAGTATTTAATTATTTTTAAAAACACAAGTTTTTATTACTTCTCTATAGTCAAAACTTCGATTTATTCAACCAACATGCACCAAAAAAAGGAAGAAAGAGACAAAAGGGAAAGAGCAGGAAAAAAAGACATCATTAAGTTTAAAGACAAACTCTCTAGAATCTACAGCCCACAAAACAGATGGTCAGTGACTACGTACAGGAGGAATTGTCTTTTATGCCAAAGCAATGAGGAAAAAGGGAGCTAAAAAAATCCCTCATTTAAGCAGACAAATATTTTCAGAAATCTGGTTTACAAGGTAAAATGTGATGCCTATCTTTTCTTTTAACTACGTTTTCACTAAGGAAAGGGGGATAACATTGTCAAGCATCAAGAAGTAACTATTACCAAGTCAGAACCACACCACTGGCGAAAGCACACAATCACTGACCGCTAAATACTGGGGAAAGAACAAAATACTGAGCATAGCAGAGGCTAAAAACACATTGAAAAACACTTCAAGCTAAGGCCTTGGTGGATGGAGCTGGCATGAAAGCCAGTGATACAAATGGCAGACGTTATTTTCCATAAACGTCTTGGGTAAGAGGTAATTGTTTTATGCAACTATATCAGATTTTTTTATTTTTATTTTTTTTCTGTTATTAGAAGGAGAAGAAAGGAGAGGTGTGTGTATGGATGAGTCAACCAGAAAATGAATAGGCTTCCAGCAGTGGTGTGCCATGCTTCCATGTTCTCTTTAATTCTCTACCTCCAACACAGGGTGGGGAGTGTGGGAGCGCAGGGAGAGAGGGAGCAAATATGCAGTGTATGCCAGTGGAAAATCAATTGTTTCTTATTACTTAGAGGGTAAAAGAGATAAAGAGCTAACCTATTTTGAATCCTTGTTTTGTGCTAAGAGTCAAGGCGCCACTTCCTATGCATTTTTTCTCATTTAAACCTCCCAACAACCCTAGGCGTAGGTTTTGTATTATCATATTCCTGTTTTTCCAATATGGAAAACAAGGCACACAGAAGTTGGGTAAGCTTGCCTAAAGCTACACTATTAGTACATGACAGGGTCAGGGCCAACCTCAGGTCTGACTCCAACACTCAGGAGTTAATCACTGAGCTACACTGCCTCAATTCCATGCTGACAGGAGAAAATAAGTTAGGAACAAAAATGGAAATGACAGAAAGAAAATATGCTATGATGGATGCCAAAAAAAACTACAGAACATTTACTTTAAGATGAGATCTTGAAATAGTAGCAACAACAACAACTAACAGGGAGGAGCTGAGCAGGCGTCAGAGCAGGGAAACTAGATCCAGTCAGGGCATTCTTTTGTAAGGTCTTCCCGGGACACTTTCATTCATTTTATTTTTTTGCAAGTATTTGTCAGAACATCAGACACACCCATGTTCAAATGGATGGATAAAATCATGTGCTCAAATTAAAAGTTGTTTTTTCCAGTCTGAATTACATACACACCTCTGCATGAATTCTGGAAACGCGGGCTTTGCAGTCAGACCTGGGGTTGTACCCTAGCTCCATCACTTGATACAAGTGGGACCTTGAGTGTCATGTTGTTTTTTAAACAAATGAGGAAGAGAGGGGCAAGACAGAGAAGTAGACAGTGTAACCCATGTCTTGTGGGATTTCTGTAAAGCAGAAATGAGAAGTGTCTAGCACAGGACCTATCATAAAAAGGTGTCTCCATTCCCCTTACCATTAATCAAATAAACAGGCATTTCTTCTAAGAAGAAAAGGGTTGATCTAATAAATTTCGATTTACTTTAATTAGCAGATCCTCAAATTTCCCAGGTAATTGATGCTAGGGTCATGTGTAAAGTAAAAGGGGAAAAAAGCTCTAAGTAAAGGCCTGAAATAGTCTCTTCTGAATAAAGTGAACTGATTACAAATCTACTGTGCTTGAATGAAATAAATCTTACTTTATCCTTCTCAGCTGTGTTCTGGATAACTGGAGTAAATATAGAAAGTGGTAACATTTAAATTAAGATATTCTTCTAAAGCTGTACAGAGTCAACCATTAAAGTGAAATTCTCCATCCAATGAAAATAGGTAGGACACTTGTAATAGCATTTATCACAACACTAATTATCATTGAATATATAAAAATATTAAAAATGTGTAACAGCATAGTACTCCAGAAGCTGCTATCATTGGATTGAAGTGGAGATGACTGGAAGAATGGTAAGCAGATGTAAAAGTGTGAAATGGAGCAACGCACTAAACCAATAAAATAATGTTGCAGAGACATTATCTGTTGGCATAAAAAGATGTTAAAGACACAGTAAACAAAAGATACAGTTTTGTATCCATTTATGGTATGACTCCATTTTTCTTCATTTTTAAAATCATATAGGCATTTACCTTACCTATACATACACACAGAAAAACGTCTGGGCAGATAAACACAAAACTGTTATCCCTGAACAAGAGAAGTACAGGTTTCTTTTCCCCCTAATGCTCATTTTCTAATTATTCTACAACAAAAGAAAAAGGTTTGAAAGGATACTAACATGAGTACAAAAAACTGGGAAAGATAAGGTTTTTATAAATATATTACTGACTTGTGATCAGTGGACAGATAGATGGAATGATGTCACAGATTAAAAAGAATAGAATTTAGCAGAGTACAAAGCCCCAATTTGACAAGAGTGCTAATCTAATCGGAAAATGTTTTCAAAATTCTGCTGAGAAAGAGAAAGAGATTTTATTTTCCTAAGCACATAATATCCACTTGGTGGCAAAAGAAATCGCTTTCTGCTGTAATTTTGCTGTTAGATCATGCTGAGTTTTTCCTGCATAAAATCTATGAAGAGCACTCTCTATTAATGGTAAGTCCTCACAGATGGAATTTATTTTACTTTTGATCTTACTAATTTGTGAGCATTGCTTAGGGGTACGCATGCTGATAGAGCATCCAGAGCTTTCAGATAATGAAATATTTAGTAATCTCACTAAAATATCTGTTTAAAAAGGACTGTGATCATCTGCTTTCACTAATTTGTTTTTGAAATGAAGGCTTAGGATCAATTACAAAGTAACATATGCTCAAATCCAAATAAAGTAGAAACCATTTAATGAATTAATGATGTAGCACAAAATAATAACTAGAATTGTGTAGAGTAAAAATATTGTACTGCATTTAACTCAATTTGTGCCCTCAGATAATTTGATTACTTTTCTACACACTTAAAAACCATTTATGATGGGGTATTTGTACTTAGGTTTACATTTTATGCTTAAACAAATACTCAGAGAAGTTTATGTTGACCTGCCGCACTCTTTTCCTGGAATTTGAATTGGCTGATCAGGACACCAGGAACGCCACTGTCATTACACATAAGGGCAAGGCGTCTTTCACCATCTCCTAACTTTTTCTATGTGAAGCAGCGCAGCCGCACAAACTTAGTGTCAAACAGACTTGGGTCTGTCTCAGCTCAGCCACTTAATAGCTGTGTGATTTTGGATAATTCCCTTAAGCTTCTTCAGCCTCACATATAAAATAGGGTGGGGGTTATTTTTTACATGCGGTTACAAGGATTCATTAGATCAATGTACATAAGGCATTTAGCACAGTGTCTGGCAGGAATGCACCCACTGCCATTGAGTCAATTCTGGCTTGTATCAACCCCATAGGCTTTTCAAGGCTGTAAATCTCTACGGAAGCAGACTGCCACAGCTTTCTCCTGCAGAGCCCATGCTGGTTTCAAACTGCTGACCTTTTCAGTTAGCAGCTGTTCCCTTTAACCACTACACTACCAGGGCTCCTTCCTGGCAGGAAGGAAGCACTCAAAAAAGTGATGCTGCCTGAGTTCAAATCCTGACTCTATCACTTATTAGCTGAGTGAACCTGAGCAAGTTACACCTATCTTTGTCTCGGTTTCCTCAAGTGCAAAATGGGGATAATTATAGCACCTACCACATCTACCAGAAATACGTGTATCTGTGTTTTACTGACTAGGCAAAGGCATTTGACTGTGTGGGTCATAAAAATTATGGATAACATTGCCAAGAATGGGAATTCCAGAACACTAAAGTGTGCTCATGCGGAACCTGTTCACAGACCAAGAGGCAGTCGTTCGAACAGAACAAGGGAACACTGTGTGGTTTAAAGATACGCGTCAGGGTTGTATCCTTTCATCATACTTATTCAATCTGTATGCTGAGCAAATAATCTGAGAAACTGGACTATATGAAGAAGAATGGGACATCAGGATTGGAGGAAGGCTCATTAACAACCTGTGATATACAGATGAGACAATTTTGCTTGCTGAAAACAAAGAAGCACTTACTGACGAAGATCAAAGACTACAGCCTTCAGTATGGATTACACCTCAACATAAAGAAAAGAAAAATCCTCACAACTGGGCCAATAAGCAACATCATGATAAGTGGAGAAAATATTGAACTTGTCAAGGATTTCATTTTGCTTGGATCCACAATCAACACCCATAGAAGCAGCAGTCAAGAAATCAAACAATGTATTATTGCACTGGCAAATATGTTGCAAAAGACCTCTTTAAAGTGTTAAAAAGCAAGGATGTCACTTTGAGGACTAAGGTGTGCCTGACCCAAGCCATGGTATTTTCAATCACCTCATATGCATGTGAAAGCTGGACAACGAATAAGGAAGATGGAAGAAGAATTGATGCCTTTGAATTCTGGTGTTGGTGAAGAATATTGAATACACCATAGACTGCCAGAAGAACGAACAAGACTGTCTTGCAAGAAGTACAGCCAGAGTGCTCTTTGGAAGTGAGGATGGCGAAACTTCATCTTACATACTTTGGACATGTTATCAGGAGGGACCAGTCCCTGAAAAAGGACATCATGCTTGGTGAAGTAGAGAGTCAGCACAAAAGAGGAAGACCCCCAATGAGATGGACTGACACAGCGGCTTCAACAATGGGTTCAAACATAGCAACGATTGTGAGGATAGCGAAGGACTGGGAAGTGTTTCATTCTGTTGTGCACAAGGTTGCTGTGAGTTGGAACTGACTCAACGGCACCTAACACCACCACAACCCAGTCAGGTTGTAGTTCAGAGTTAATTCGTGTAAAGGGCTTAATCTGTTCTTGATACATAGTGTTACATGACTGCTAGCTCCAGTCATTAAGTCAATGATGTGGGGCTGAGCAGGATCTGTTGACACTCTTCCTAATGATTCCTAATTCTATTTTTCTCTATCAGAGTACTTACTGCATGGTATCGCATTCTCCATTTGGTCTTCCAGACCATCTTTAGTTTCTCTACATCTAACATCTATTAGATTAAATGAAATGCTTGAAACGTAGCAGGCTCTCCATAAATGTTTCTTAGAAGAAAGATTGAATAAAGTTCCACTCTTCCACCAACTCAATCTCTGTATTTGTCTTTTTCAGATGGTGCCTGGGGCAACTGCCTCAACCTCTCAGACATTGCCAAATGCTCTGCACAACATGTACACTTCAAAAATGCTAATTAATCATGTATATAAAGCTAAATATAAAAAGGGTGAAGGATTTCAATAACTAACAAATCCCATTTCATACCACCATACCAAGATAGCTATTTTCCATAATTTCTTACTAAAGTAAATAATATTCAGGGTATTCAAAGTAATAATGGTATATGAGAATATCAATAATTACATATTATGAGGTGCTAGCTATAGAAAATGCTTAAACATGACTTATAGCTCCCAATCTTCTCACAGTTATTATTCCATGAGTCAGAGATTAAGTCTGCTGCACTCTGCATTATTTCCTAATTATATTTTGCGTTTATTAATATTAACCTGCAGTCCCTGAATACACACTAATGAGAAGAACAAAGCAAGCTAAGAAAGGAATGGATGTCTAAGAGTAAAGGCAGTTACATAAAAAATGGTCAATTTGACAAGTTTTATCGACTTGTGAAACAGGCATATTGTATTTTTAATGTAAAACTAAAAAGTAAATCTAAAGAACAGACCTTGTATACGTCTCAAGAATCCACTGTCCTTTAAAATGCAAATAATTTTTAACTTAGGTACAAATTATCAGCTTTATTTATCTGATCTTATGATCTACAAAATGTTTCTGTGCCTACAAAACATAATCTGAAATTTCACAAGGGAACATTTCCTAATTCTCAAGTATGTCGTGTATGGCATTCCCCTGAGTCTCAGGTGTTCAAATCATAAACTGCTCACAGTAACAAGTTCCCTCAGAATTAAATTTATATCTCTGGCTTGGACTCCTCCCCTGAACCTCAGAATTGTATATTCAACTGCCTGCCCCATAATCATGATCAAAAGATGCCTGTGGGTAAGACCAAGATCAGCAGGCCCCCAGTTTCCCAAGCTAGCAACCTGTGAAGCATCCTCAACTCCTCCCTCACTTTCTAAACCAATTAAAACCAATCTGTCACCAAGGCCTCTTGAATCTACCTCAGGAATACCTCACATGCACGCAGTCAAGCTCTCTAACCCTACTATCAATTCTCCAGCCTTCATCACTTGCTACCTGAGAATGACAGTTGTCTTCTAACTAGCATCCTGTCACCAGTCCCTCCCCTCTCCAGTTTGTCTTACACAGCAAGGCTGAATTATTTCCCCCAAACAAATGCTATTCCCTTTCTTACATTTCTTCAATAGCTTCCCATTGCCTGCCTACAAGAGAACATACATGGTCCTGCACAATCTAGTCCCAAACATACCATGAAAAGTTCATGAAACACACCATGGTCGTTCACAACTCTGTGTTCTGTTTTGTTTTTCCCAAACTATCATTCCCTGCCTGGCTACCTGGCAAACATCTATTAATCCATCTTTCAATACCAAGTAAAATGTTACCGCCTTTGCAAAGTTCTCTTCAATTCCCTGTGGAAGAGAATGCTTCCTTCTCCATGCCTCCATAACATTTTGTTCGTACTTCTACTATAGCATTTAAAACATCAGTCACTGTTCTTTGCATTGCTTCCTTCATCACTATACAAACTCAACAAAGGGACCATGTCTTATTTATGTTCTGATACTCTATGCTTGGCAGCAGTCCCTGGGTGGCACAAACAGTTTGTGCTCGGCTACTAAACAAAGTTGGTGGTTTGAATCCACCCAGTGGCACTGCAGAGGAAAGGCCAAGTGACCTACTTCCATAAGATTACCAAACCCACTGCCATCAAAAACCCTGTGGATAATACTCCTGAAAAGTGTGCTTCTTAGTTCAAGGAGATACACGAGACCAAATGGGCAGCTCCTGTCTGGAGGCAGGATGAGAAGGCAGGAAGGAACAGGAGCTGGTTGGAGGGACATAGGAAACCAGGGTGGAAAGGGGGGAGTGTGCTGTCATATTATAGGGATTGCAATATATGTATAAATTTTTGTATGAGAAATTAACTTGAGCTGTAAACTTTCACCTAAAGCACAATTAAAAAAAAAAAAAAGACAAAAAAAAAATTGGCTGTCTTTTTTTTTCTTTGTAGGAGTTCTGTATATATTCTGGATATGAGTCCTTTGTCAGATATCTGTTTTGTGAAAAATTTTTCCCAGTCTGTGGCTCATACATTATTTTTAATGGTTATATATTATTCCATCAAGTTGGTTATATATCATTATATATTATAAATAGTTATGTATTATACCACTGTTTATTTTCTTACTGCTGGAAATGTAGACTGTTTTTAATTTTTGCTGTTATTTAAACACTTTGATGACCAACTTTTAAAGTTTTATCCAGATATAAAAATTTTCTTTAACATAGATTTACAAAAATAGAATTACTGAAAAAATATATCTGACAATACATTGATACTGATACAAAAGCCAAACTGCTTCAGAAAAGAATTGTATCAACTGATAATTGCTACTTAACAACACATGAGAATGTCCACTCACCATGTACTCACTGACTATGGCTATTTTTCTTTAATTCTTTATGACAGGAGAAAATCAGTATTTCATCATTTTAATATTTAGTTCTTTGACTACTAGTAAAATTGAAAATATCCTTGTTTAACCATTTATGTTTCTACTTTTGCAAATGGTCTGCTCATTTCTTTTGTACATTTATTGACTGGAGTCAGAGTTTTTCTCACTCAAGCTATTAAATTTTTATTTTATTTTTATATATTTTATTACATTTTTAATTTTATTACATTTTATTTGTTACAATCATTTCCCAGGAGTTAATGTGCTTTATGGTTTAAAAATTTTTATGTAGTCAAACTTGTAATCACACCCAAGCTTAGAAATGTCTTTCCCTATAATATTCCCTATCAATATGAATATCTCCCTACAAATATTCACATCCATTAACTTAGAGTTTTAAAAAATATTTAACTCTTTAACACACTGGCAACCTCTTTGGGGTATGGTAGCAATTGGACTCTTACCTCTAAATCTTATCCTTTTCTAAACTGATAACCACCTAGCTGTTGCAATGCTGTTAGGTGCCATCACATCCGGTCTGACTCATAGCGACCCTATGTACAATAGAACGAAATGCTGTCTGGTCCTGCGCCCTCCTCACGATCACTGCTATGTTTAAGCCCACTATTGCAGCCACTGTGTCAATCCATCTCATGAAGGTCTTCCTCTTTTTTGCTGTTCCTCTACTTTAACAAGCATGATGTCCATCTCCAGGGATTGGTCCCTCCTGATAACATGTCCAAGTACGTGAGACCAAGACTCGTCATCCTTGCTTCGAAGGAGCATCCTGGTTGTACTTCTTCCACTTCTTCCAAGACAGACTTGTTCATTCTTCTGGCAGTCCATGATATATTCAATACTCTTCACCAAGACCATAATTCAATACCATTTATCACATTACTATTCCTTTCTTCTTTGGATTTATGATGCATACTTTATTACTTATTGAAGTTTTATGTATGTAATGGTCTACTGCTGGGCTGTCTTTTTAGTTTCATTGATTTGTCTGTCTGTTCTTACATCATCATCATACCGTCTCCATTCTTGTAGCCTTATAATTTTTTCATTCAGCCAATATGTACTGAGCACCTGCATTGTGTTAGAACCTAGTGATAAAATGATGAACAAGACACACCTGGTCCCCGTACTTACGGCATTTACAGGCTAGTGGGGGAGAGGGGTGGAGATAAGTAAACAGACAGGGACAATGCAGTGTGATGAATATGGAGAAGCACAAAGAGCTAGGGCATTACATAGAAGGGGCCCTTAACCTGAATTTGAGGAACGAGGAAAATTTTTCTGGAGGATATGATGTCTTATGACTGAAGAAACATCATGTTGAAAGATCTGGAAGCAAAGAGAAAAGGAAACACTGGAACAGCCTGGAGCTCAGAGCCTCAGAGAGGGAAGAGGAGTGTGGCAACGGCTGAGGCTGTAGAAGTATTGAGGGTGAGATCATGCAGGATCTTAAAACCAAAAAAACAAACCCTTTGCCATCGATTCCAACTCAAAGTGACCCTATAGAAGAGAGTAGAACTGCCCCATAGGATTTCCAAGGAGTGGCTGCTGGATTCAAACTGCCCACCTTTTGGTTAGCAGCCCAGCTTGAACCACTGTGCCACTAGAGCTCCTGCATGATCTTAAAGACCTTAAAAATGAATTTGCACTTTATCCTGAGGGTAAAGTCAACCACTGAAGAGTTTAATCATGGAGCAGAGTGTACATATATTTTAGAAAGATCATTCTGGCTGCAGGATCAAAAATAATTTACTAGAGGAAGTCAAGAGTACAGCCAAGGAGCCTACTTAGGGGACCACTAGTAAGATTAAGTCCTGACTCAGTATTCTTCTTGCTATTATCACATATTTGTTTTTCCAGATTAACTTTGAAATCATTTAGTCAAACTCCCCCCTACACACCCTGCTCCACCCCAATGCAATTGTGATTTTATTTGGAATTACATCAAACATTTAAATTACCTAACTTATGAAGAGTAACAACTTAATTATATATAATTTTCCCTAAGGTTTTAAACAATTGCTGCTAAGCCATATCTTTCTTCATCATGTATTTTAGCAAAGATAATCTATGGTTGTTAGCAAAACAAAAACAAAAGGGAAAAAGGCAAGATAATGAGAGTCTTGCCCAAAAGTACAGGAAATGTCAAAAAACAAAGTGAAGCAAAGCAAAAACGACATCTCAGGTCTAAGCCAAGAAGGCAGTTGAAGTTGTTGGAGAGAGAGCCCTATGGACAACTTTTCAATCAGTGTTAAACAGAGGTATACCTGGGCCCCAACAAAGAAAGAATCTTATTTTTCCAAAAGTCAAAGGGGAATAAAGAAAAAACTTCAGCCAGAGTTCAAGGCAGGCGGGCTCTTTCAAAAATAACTATAAGCTATAGTGACGGGGCCTAACAACTAAAGAGGAGTGAAAAAGAACCTGGATGAGACTTTAACGCTTTAAAACTGGGTCAAACAAAGTGAGTAGGTAACTGTGGGTGGCTTCATTTAATCTGTTATAGCTTAGAGTCTCTCACACCATAGTGAAATGAAGGTGTGAACCTGGGAATTCTGTGGGTTAGAATACAAATTGGGGGTAAAGGGCTACCTCCAGAGAAAGAAAGAAAATGAAGGGCAGCCCAGGGAAGAAGCCTCACTCCTAAGAAAGAAATGAATCCTCCTCATACTCTTCAGTACTGATAAACAAGAATGGACACGTAATACTGCCAGAGGACAAAAAGAATAATTGCCCAGAGTTTGGTGTTATGCCTTTATTTATTCTCAGGACTTATTAATACATTTTCTTTCACAGACATTTGTTATCCTGAAAATTGTTTTGAGTCTTATTTTCTAATATGAATAATGAGATATCTAATTCAAGTCAAAATATGAGAAACTGAAAGACTTCATAGTCTAACAAAACTACTAATGCCAAAAAACATAGTTTTCATGCACTTTCCTTTCCAGTGCTCCCATTCAAAGTTGTCTCCTTTGAAAACAGAATTTTTATACATAAGATCTTGTTCCAATTACAATTTTTTTGTTATCTTTTTATGTGGGGAGAGTAGAATTCCTACATTCAGGGGATGTTTACCATACTCGAGGTATTGTCTCTATAATGATGAAAAGACAGATGTGCTTCCTATCCTTCTGGGACTCACTGTACAGCAACCTATAGAGACAAAGAATTAGATAAAGTACGGGGCCCAAGGTGCTACTGGTGCACACAGGAAAGGCATCTGGGGCATTCAGGAAGGCAGCTTGGAGGAACTAACATCTACGGGAAGGCTATATTGTTTCTCAAAGGACCCAAGGGCTGGGTGGGGCTCAAGGTAAGAACTGGAACCAGATACTGGAACAGAGCTGGTCCATCTGGGTGTGGGTTACAGGTGTACTCTCCTACAACACAGTAGAGTACAGCTTCCTAACCTGTGTTCAGATTACAGGTGTGCCCTCCAGCTATAAGCAGTCCTGTCCATATCCCTTGATATGCAATATTGACATTACCATTTTCTATATGGGCCATGACATGAAAAAAGGCTAGGAGTCACTGCTTGTAAAGAAGTTGGGAAATGCTGTTTTGCCTCTCAATTAAAACCCATTCATATTCTCTCGCTCTCCCTCACTCACACACTCTCTCAATCACACATACACTGTCTCTCTCTCCTCATTCTTCTCTCACTACTTTTTTTCCCTATTCTTCAATCCTCATGCAGAACTTGGCTCCCATAAGTCCCAAAACATACACATTCTGAAATTCTGCCAACAAAGAGAAAGATGATTCCATTCCTAATATAAAATCCTGGTGAAGAACTGTGATTGGTCCAAATTGAGTCAGATGTCTACCCCTAGACTAATCAACAGTGGCCGCTATCTAGCATTTAAATTTACTCCACAAGTTACCATCTGACTAGATTGGAGGGAGGGATGCTAGTCAGATAAAGTGACAGATGCCCACTACAATATCTAGATGCTGAAGGGAAAGACTCAAAAGAGCAAAAAGATAATTGATGGATCAATGCCCCCTTGAGGGCAGAAAGAGATCAGATCCATGGTAGGTTAGGTGGGATTGGTCTAATACAGTATGATGACAGAACGTGTGAAGGCGCAGTGTCTAGATGTGCCAGAGGAAGTGGGAATTCAGGTCTGAAGACTTCCAAGGTATTTCTCTGAGAAGCAGGAGGGTGATTGTCATGGATTGAATTGTGTCCCCCCAAAAATGTATGCAGCAACTTCGCTAGGTCATGATTCCCTGTATGTTATGATTGTGTTATCTGATGTGATCTCCTTATGTGTTGTAAACTCTATCACTATGATGAGATTATATGTGATCTCCTTATGTGTTGTAAATTCTATCACTGTGATGAGGTTATACTGATGAGGTTGACAAGATTAGATATTGTCTTAATGCAATCTCTTTTGAGATATAAAAGAAAGAAGCAAGCAGAGACACACAGGAACCTCATACCACCAAGAAAGCAGTGCTGGGAGCAGAGCGCATCCTTTGGACCTGAGGTTCCTGCGCAGAGAAGCTCCCAGACCAGAGGAAGACTGAAGACACGGACCTTCCTCCAGAGCCAATGGAGAAAGTGTTCCCCTGGAGCTGACACCCTGAATTTGGACTTGTAGCCTACTGGACTGTGAGAGAATAAACTTCTCTTTGTTGAGGCCATCCACTTGTGGTATTTCTGTTAGAGCAGCACTAGATGACTGAGACAGTGATGAAGGAGAGAAGAGGCAGGATAGAAAATATGATTAGTAGAAAGAAGATGGTCTCTGGGTGGTACAACAGTTAAGTCAGTTGGCTGCTAACCAAAAGATTGATGGTGTGAGTCCGCCCAGAGGCACCGTGGAAGAAAGGTCTCGTGATCTACTTCTGAAAAGTCTCCTCATTCTTCTCTCACTACTTTTTTTTCCCTATTCTTCAATCCTCATGCAGAACTTGGCTCCCAACAGTTCCAAAATATACACAGTCTGAAATTCAGCCAACAAAAGAGAAAGATGATTCCATTCCTAATATAAAAACCTGGTGAAGAACTGTGATTGGTCCAAATTGAGTCAGGTGTCCACCCCTAGACTAATCAACAGTGGCCACTGTTGAAAACTCTGTGGTGCACAGTTCTACTCTGACACACATAGGGTCACCATGAGTCAGAACTGACTCAACAGCAACTGGCTGGAAAGAATATGAAATAAGTGTTGTGCAAAGTAAGAGAGAGAGCTGACTAGGGGTAGCATTGGAGAAATGCCCAGCAGTTTTTTATTTTTTTTTTTATTATACTTCAGGTGAAGGCTTACAGAACAAATGTTTCTCATGAAACAGCAGTACACATATTTTTTAATGACATTGGTTAACAACCCCACAACATGTCAACCCTTTAACTTCTCAACCTTGTTTTTTGGTGAAAATACACATAGCCAAAGATACACATTTCAAAAATTTCTACATGCAGAGTTCAGTGACATTGACTATGCTCTTCCAATTGTGCTGTTATTCTCACTTAAGATGAAGGCTTACAGAACAAAATAGTTTCTCATTTAACAGTTGCTACAAAGGTTGCCCTATGACAATGGTTAACAATCTCACAACACATCAACGCTATCCTTACTCAACCTTGGGTTCCCTATCACCAGCTTCCTTGTCCCCTTCTGCTTTCTGGCCCTTGTCGCTGGACTCCTGTACCTCGTTAGTCTCATTTGGTTTTACAGGGCTGTCTACTCCCAGGCGAACGGTAAACCTCGGAGATAACTTCACCACTGAGCTAAAAGGGTGTCTGGGGGCCATAATCTTGGGGTTTCTACAGTCTCCTTTAGGCCAGTAAATCTGGTCTTTTTATTGTGAGTTAGAATTATGTTCTACATCCTTCTCCAGCTCTGTCTAGAACTCTCTGTTGTGATCCTGGTCAGAGCAGTCAGTGGTGGTGGCCGGGCACCATCTATCTGTACTGGACTCAGTCCGGTGGAGGCCTTGGTAGCTGTGGACAATTGGTCCTTTGGACTAATCTTTTCCTTGTATCCTGTTCTCTTCATTCTCCCTTGCTCGCGAAGGGATGAGACCAGTGGAGTATCTTAGATGGCTGCTCACAGGCTTTTAAGACCCCAGACACTACTCGCCA
>NW_004444074.1:4457783-4483666 GCF_000243295.1 Trichechus manatus latirostris
CAGCCCCTCAGGAAGAAGCAAAGATGGCGCACGGAGCTAGGTATTTGAGCGAAAGGAGGGGGAGGTGGTGATAGGTAAGGAATACATCAAAAGAAGCGGAAAAAAGCAACACCAGCAGCCAACAAATGGCACTCAGAGAGCTGGCCCATTCGGGTGTGTGGAATCCAAGCAGCCGGTGTTTCCAGGTCAAGAGATTGTGGCCACAGGAAGCAGAGGAGGCTGAGCGGGGGTGTAGAAGGGTGGGGGGTGGGAAAGCGTATATCGTAAATTACTGGTTGTTTTGTCTCCCGCTGAACGCTCCGTGAGGCTGCTTTCTCGTACCCACTGTTTGCTGGTCTCCGACAGGAGTCCAAGATGGTGGATCCGTGCTGCGTTAGTTGGTAGGGGACCTCTGCGTGAATCTCTCCTCTCTCTCCGTTCTCTGTCAGTTTTCTCACTCCATTTGGTGCTTAGCTGAGTTCTTTATCTCTTCATTTGATGTTTTAAGGTTTCAGGATTATTGTATTCTCTGTTCGGCTTAGTTTTTCGGATCTTTGCTGTGGAGGGACGGCGTGGTGCTTCTGCCTAGAGTGCCATTTTGTCAGAATTCCTTGGCCCAGCAGTTTTAAGATCTCTTTGAGGATAGTGATCATGAATTTATTAACACTCATCTGTACAGATGTATAATTTTCTCCAGCAAGTCTCAGCAGCCCCAATCTTGGATGTATAGAAGCAGATAAAAAAGAGCAGTCTGATAGGTCCAGATGTAGGGTTTTGCCATATGAGGGTCCCAGAAAGACAGCAGAACATGCAGTTTAAGGTTGAGAAGATAGGAATGTCATGGAGGTTGGGTCATGAAGCAGTACTAAACAAGAAGATAGAAGGCTGGAGGGGTAATAACATTTTGGGAGATAATCAAGGGTACTGGGGATGTGAAGCATGGTAAATTTAGCTGGCCGCAAGATTTCTGAGACAGATAATCCCAATAGTGCCCCAGAACAGAGGTCACTTAGGCCTCTTGGAAGATGGCCGCACACTGGGTTGATGGGTTTTCTGACATTTTTCTTCAACAAAATATATTCAATCATTCCCCAAAATCTATATATCTATATACTTTATACACTTAAAACCAAACCCAAAAACCTGTCGCCATCCAGTCAATTTCGACTCCGAGCGGCCGTATAGGACAGAGTAGAATTGCCCCATAGGGTTTCCAAGGTGTAAATCTTTATGGAAGCAGACTGCCACATCTTTCTCCTGCAGAACAGCTGGTGGGTTCGAACTGCGTGACCCTTCGGTTAGCAGCCAAGTGCCTAACCACTGCGCCACCAGAGCTCGTCTATACACTTTAAGAGGCACTCACATCCCTCTCCTTCCCTCCCTCCCTCTACCTAAAAATTACCTACATAATTTCTTCACTCAGGTGATCTATCCCAATCAGAAAAAGCTGCGTGCATTTCTATGTGGATGTAGTTTGCATCCAAACTTCCACCCACAGTGTTTTACATGCCATCGCCCCATTCTCACTCAAAATGCATTCCCCCATTCTATGTGCCCAGGCTTCAAAATCTCACCAACTTCAAAATCCAGGTAAATATCCAATTTATTTTAGGAAGCTCTCCAAGATTCTCCCTGACCTAAATCACTATTCTTTTCAATACACAGGCATTTTATCTCACACAGCTATAGTGTCATTTGTTTTATTTCTATTTCTCTTTAAGGACAGAAGTTCTTTAATCCAATTTTTTTAAGCCACAATGTGTGTGTATGTAGTTACAGTCTAAGAAATACACTTGATTTAAAGTTCTTAGCCATCCAAAGAAGCAGAAAACCATCTTCTTAGACTTAAAGTTCCTATACACCACACTGAGTATCTGTAAAGAGCAAACTCTTGTGACTAAGGAGAAAATGGAGAAGTGTGTTTATGAAATGTATTCAAAGCTGCACAATAACCTGCCAAAGTAGCAATGGAATGTTGAATGAATCAAATGGAAAGCTCTGTACTGACTACTTGCCTTATGTTTTTTAGTCACTAAATCATGTTGTATATGTGGCATGCCAAGGAAATCCTAAGTCACCAAGTTTTCTATTGCTCTACCTTTTAGGGGGATTGAAGAGATAAAAATAAGGGAGGAAGAGTAGCTTACAGACCCCAGAATCAGGACTGACGGAAAGGACATGGTTTTCATCAAGGTACTACAGGCAAAATGTGGGATCTACAGTTCCCTAAAGCATGCACACATAAACTCATCCAGCCAAAATATAATCTAGGATTACATGAAGAAAATCCATTAGCAACGGTAAGACTTTATTTTCCCCAAATAAATACAGCAGTACCCAGTTCTGAGACAAGCTCATGTTCTGTTGAATTAATGCCACTTTTCTATAGAGCAATCTATCAATAAATATCAAAATGTTAAATGTGCATAAAATTTGATCCCTTAGTCTACTTCTAGGAAGCTAAATTAAGAAAAAAAGACAATCATATATGTACAAGGATATTCATCAGCACAATGATATATTTATTAGGAAAAAAATGAAATCAATTAACCATTGTTGTTGCTGTGTGCTGTCAAGGCGATTTTCGACTCATAGCAAACCCATGTGACAGAGTAGAACTGCCCCATAGGGTTTCTAGGCTGCAATCTTTATGGAAGCAGATCACCAGGTCTTTCTTATATGGAGCCACTCCATGGGTTCGAACTGCCAGCCAACCTTCTGGTTAGCAGCCTATTGCTTAACGCTTAGTTTGGTTAAAAACTCTATTGTATGGAATACAATAAATAGTATGTAAAATAAGCATATAAATATATTCTTATATACATATAATGAATAAATAAATATATTAAAACATATATTGCTAAGTATAGTGAACTCTGTGGGCTGCCTAGCAAGCACCTATTTACCCTCTTCCTCCTTTGTAACAGAACTGTGACTTTGAACTGGTATCTGCTCCTGCCCCACACGTTCCCCAGAGTTCCAGGGGTGGGCCTGACTGGTCTAAGTGTAATCCCAACCCTCTTGAGTGTGCCTAGATCATGAGTGGGCCTGTCATGCAGTCTGGCCTTAATAAAACAAGAAAAAAGTTAGCTGATAGGGTAACACCCTCATGGGGCTTTGGTCTTGGCCTTTTAAAGGTCAAATAGCAGAATACCTACTTAAACATCATCTCTGGTGTCATGGATTGAATTATGTCCCCCAAAAAATGTGTGTATCAATTTGGCTGGGCCATGATTCCCAGTATTGTGTGGTTGTCTTCCATTTTGTGATTTTAATTTTATGTTAAAGAGGATTAGGGTGGGATTGTAACACCCTTACTAAGGTCACATCCCTGATCTAATATAAAGGGAATTTCCCTGGGTGTGGCCTGAACCACCTTTTATCTCTTGTAAGACATAAAAGGAAAGGGAAGCAAGCAGAGAGTGGGGGGCCTCATACCACCATGAAAGCCGTGCTGGGAGCAGAGCGCGTCCTTTGGACCCGGGGTCCCTGTGTAGAGAAGCTCCTAGTCTGAGGGAAGACTGATGAGAAGGCCAACAGAGAGAGAAAGCCTTCCCCTGGAGCCGACGCCCTGAATTTGGACTTTTAGCCTATTTTCTGTGAAGAAATAAATTTCTCTGTGTTAAAGCCATCCATTTGTGGCATTTCTGTTACAGCAGCACTAGATGACTAAGATATCTGGTATTCCCTTAAAAGTGCATGTATATCATGTGACCACACGCATAATGAGTCAGTAATATGGGCAAAGTGAACTATTCAGATTTACTAATATAGGTTATCTATAGGTAAGTATCTAGATGTATCTTTGGGTGAAAATTTCCTTTTGTGCTTTATGTATGGAAATGCTATCATCTGAAATAGAAATACATTTTTGCAAAAGTAAATTACAATAATCAGTGATAATTATGAAAGCTGTTCATTATATGTACAAAAATAACCATCAAAAACTTTCAAATCATTATTAAATAGGGAACAGATTGTCAATATAAATACTAAGGAAGTACACTAGCTAAGTAAACTTTGAGAGGAATATTATATCCTTTTGCAACCAGTTATCAAAAATTTAAATAATCAAAACAGAATACAGAGATTAAATGACAGCATAATTTTTATCTATGTAGAATTTGTAGAATCATAACATTAAAAAAAAAAATAACCCTTTAAAATCCGTACTAAATTTCTCAGTTACTTGATTCCATCTAGACCATGAATAGAGCCCTGCTGGTGTAGTGGTTAAGAGCTATGGTTGCTAACCAAAAAGTCAGCAGTTCGAATCCACCAGCCACTCCTTGGAAACTCTATGTGGGGAGCTCTACTCTGCCCTTATAAGGTCACTTTGAGTCAGAATCAACTTGACGGCAATGGGTGTGGGTAAACCATGAATCTTTTAAGAGAAATCCCTACAGTCGTCACTCAGATATACATGGGGGATTGGTTCCAAGACCCCTGCAGATACCAAAATCCGAGGATGCTCAAGTCCCTTATATAAAATAGGGTATTTGCATATAACCTGCACATCTTTCTATATACTGTAAATCATCTCTAGATTACTTATAATACCTAATACAATGTGGATACTATGTAAAGAGTTGTTTCATCACAACTATCACAACTGAAGACTCGCTCTGGAAGGTAGTCTTTCTCTCCTCTGAGTTTCTGGAGCTCTTTTGGGGACACTGATCCTGCCTAAGCATCAACTGATTTGCCTGTGCTCTTAAAGTTCTGGAGGCTGCAGCGGTTTACAAAGCTAGTCAGCCAGCCCTTACTAGCCTTCAACTCCTTCCTCTCACTCTCCTCAACACCACCCCCCCACCAACACTTAGACTTAGAGGGATTGCTTTGACCACTTCATTGCTTTTTAGGAGCCATTTTTTACAGAAACAAAGGGGGCACACAACACAAGTAGTGAATGAACGAGACTTGAGGTGAACAATGCTCAAACGAGTGCTGGAGAGAGACTGAGGATCTGTGAAATGGTGGGAGGCTACAGCAGGGTATGCCTATACATTGCTTTATTTGAGTGGGTTCAGCGTAGTGCTCAGCGCAGCAAATTCAAGTTTTGCGTTTTGGAACTTTTTTTTTCCAAATTATTTTCGATCTGCGGTTGTTTGAATCCTCAGATGCGGAAAGCTAGAGACGACTATTTGGAAATTCTTCATATCTTGTGGGAATGAATTAGAAGCGGAATGTCAACTCTGCCAAACTTTTATAAAATGGAACATCAGTACAGAAGACTGTCGTGCAATTTTCAATTAAACAAACATGGTGACAGTTATGAGTGATTTTGGAATCATGAGCATATGCTGCTTTGTTCACACACTTCAGAGAATAATTACAGCTCAGTGAAAAGAAACAGAATTGCTGGCCTTAAGCAGGAAGATGGTGGCCACTTGTCATTTCTCCTCAGCTAAAGACAAGCTGCAGGACATACAGGAAACTTTGGAACTACCTCATTAAGAACTTGCACAAAATGTTCCAAAGGGATGAAAGAGCAGCTATCACATGTTAAAAAGACAGTTTGAACAAAAAAAGAAAAACTTCACACCATACTCAGCCCATAACAACAACTATATAGCAAGACATAGCAAGAACCAATGGATGCTTGTGGAGAAAGTAATTCATCTGCTGAAAACGTTATTAACCTATGGGCCTTGAAGTGCAAGCATTTGCTACAAGATACCTGCCATATAGATCTCCTGTCATTTTGTTTCAGAGAAGATGCTGAAATGGGCATGCATGCTTGCAATAAAAATGTGTCCTCTCCATTTTACTTAAAACAGTTCTTCATTCCAGATTAAATGAGATTAAAGAGATAAGTTAAAAATCCTGGGCCAGCTCCACCAGACTGAGTCCAGTACAGCTAGATGGTACCCAGCTACCACCACTGACTGCTCTGACCGGGATCACAACAGAAGGTTCTGGACAGAGCTGGAGAAGGAGGTAGAACAAAATTCTAACTCACAATAAAAGACCAGATTTACTGGCCTGAGAGACTGGAGAAACCCCAAGAGTATGGTTCCCAGATACCCTTTTAGCTCAGAGGTGAAGTTACTCCCGAGGTTCACCGTTCAGCCAGGGATTGGACAGCCCCATAAAACAAAATGGGACTGATGAGGCACAGCAGTCTAGGGACAAGGACTAGAAGGCAGGAGGGGACAAGAAAGCTGGTGATAGGGAACCCAAGGTTCAGAAGGGACAGTGTTGACATGTCGTGGGGTTGTTAACCTTTGTCATAAGGCAATATGTGTACTGTTTAATGAGAAACTATTCGTTCTGTAAACCTTCATCTAAGGCACACACACACACAAAAGAATTATCTATGTGAGATCAAATTGACAACAGCAACTCAAAAGGTTTGATGGGAAGCCTAGAGGCCAGTGAGTTGAAGATAATGGTGATAGAATAATTTGGAAAAGGATAGTGAGAATAGCAGCACAACTGGAAGAATGTAATCGATGTCACTGAATTGTACATGCAGAAATTTCTGAAATGCTGTATCTTCGTCTATGTATATTTTCACCAAAAAAAAAAGGTCCTCCAAGGTTGAGAAGGGAGAGTGTTGACATGTCGTGGGGTTGTCAACCAATGTCATAAAACAATATGTGTACTGACTGTTTAATGAGAAACTATTTGTTCTGTAAACCTTCACCTAAAGTACAATAAAAAAATTTTTTTTTTTTAAATCCTGGGCCAGGAGAAAAAATAACTATAAAAGACATTACAGACTTTGATACAAGGCTATTATCTAATCCAACATAAAATGTCCTGATTTTGATAATTATACTATGATTAGTAAGAGAATCCCCTTATTCTTAGGAAATACACACTGAAATATTAGGAGTTGTTATGGATTGAATTGTGTCCCCCAAAAATATCTATCAACTTAGGTAGGTCATGATTCCCAGTATCGTGATTGTCCACCATTTTGTCAGCTGATGTGATTTTCCTATGTGTTGTAAATCCTATCTCTATGATGTTTATGAGATGGGATTAGTGGCAGTCATGTAGACTACAAGATTCATCTACAATATAAGCCTATCTCCTCTGAGAAAGAGAGAATCGAGGAGAGAGATAGGAGGACCTTATGCCACCAAGAATGTGTAATCCCAGAAGAGCATGTCCTTTGGACCTGGGGTCCCTGTGCTGAGAAGCTCCTAGTTCAATGGAAGATTGATGATAAGGACCTTCCTCCATAGTCGACAGAGAAAGAAAGCCTTCCCCTGAAGCTGATGCCCTAAATTTGGACTTCTAGCCTACTAGACTGTGAGAGAATAGCTTACTAGACTGTAAGAGAATAAACTTCTGTTTGTTGAAGCCATCCACTTGTGGTATTTCTGTTACAGCCAAAAAAAACCCAAACCCATTGCCATCGAGTCGATTCCGACCCATACTGGATGACTAAGACAGGGGTAAAGAGGCACGATGTCTTTGACTTACTCTCAAAAGTTAGGGGGCGGGGATGATAAAGCAAATGTCAAACAACTGGTAAAATCTAGATAAAAAGTATATGGGAATTCTTGTAAGTTTCCTGAAATTTTAAATTATATCAAAGTAAAAAGCTACAAATGAAGTTAATTCATTTCTCTCTTTACATTTCCTTAAGAAATGAAGTAGTTCTGTGGTAAGGTCCAGTCTTAGAGTGGTCAAAAAGACTGTTCTGGATTATTGTCACAGTATATAGCTGGGCTCACTCAACACAGCAGTTCCTTATCTCATATTTATTCCTTAAAATATATGCTTTAAAAGAATAAGCTTTGTAATAAATAAGCTCCTAGATAACCATTCCAAAGACAATGCCAAACACCCTAACATTCCTACATACCAATACAAAGCTATATGAACATATATTATAAAGTAAACGGGGAAATAAGCAGTCAGAAACGAAATTATGTATTAAAGCATACACACTTGGAACTAGCAGTCAGTTTAAAAAGTCCCTTTAAAAAGTACATTCTTACTAGCGTGAGGAGGGAAAGCACTAAATAGACAATAGATAAGTGGTAACTTTGGTGAAGGGTAAGACAATACTGGGGAAGTCAGCACAACTTGACTAAAGCAAGGTCATGGAAGCTTCATAGACACATTCAAACTCCCTAAGCGACCGAATTATTGGGCTGAGGGCTGGGGCCATGGTCTCAGGGGACATCTAGCCCAATTGGCATAACATAGTTTATAAAGAAAATGTTCTACGTCCTACTTTGGTGAGTAGCGTCTGGGGTCTTGAAAGCTTGTGAGCAGCCATCTAAGATATTCCACCGGTCCAACCCCGTCTGGAGAAAGGGAGAATGAAGAAAACCAAAGACACAAGGGAAAGATTAGTCCAAAGGACTAATGGACCACAACTACCATGGCCTCCATAAGACTGAGTCCACCACAATTAGATAGTGCCCAGCTACCAATACCGACTGCTCTGACAGGGGTCACAACAGAGTGTCCCAGACAGAGCTGGAGAAAACTGTAGAACAAAATTCTAACTCACAAAAAAAGACCAGACTTACTGGTCTGACAGAGACACCTTTTAACTGAGTAATGAAGTCACTCCTGAGGTTCACCCTTCAGCCAAAGATTAGACAGACCCATAAAACAAAACGAAACTAAAGGGGCACACCAGCCCATGGGCAAGGACTAGAAGGCAGGAGGGGACAGAAAAGCTGGTAATGGGGAACCCAAGGTCGAGAAGGGGAGAGTGCTGACATGCTGTGGGGTTGGCAACCAATGTCACACAACAATATGTGTATTAATTGCTTAATGAGAAACTAATTTGCTCTGTAAACCTTCATCTAAAAAAATAATAAATAAAAACAAAAAGAATGTTCATCTTATGGCTATAAAAACATGTTTGAAGCCTGATTTGTGGAGTTTCCTGTGCTTTCTATGGTTTTAAAACAAAACACAGAAGGAAATGCACTTTACTATCATGACATGTCATCCACAAATTACATGTCTAACCTCTGAGCTTATTTTAGAAACTCTCCTCACTAATCTTCCTGTGTTTTTGAATAGCAAGTAATATGTTTTCAATCATGAAAGGTTACAGGGACATTTTTGTGGTAAAAACTGGCCTTCTACTGGCATCAAAATCATCAGTCTTACTGAAATCCTTTGGGAAATAACTTTTTTTTCATCACTGTCAAGTAGCTCTCAACCCAATTTAATAGCTACTGTCTCAGAAAATAGTTGTTTACATCTACTGAAAACTTATGTCACTCAAAGCCATCTAAGAGAAAAAATATACTAAGTTTGATGAAGAATTCATTTTTCTACAGTATTTTAAAGAGAGAATCAACCTATGTGAACTTTTCTCATAAAAATAATGATAATTATCCATTGCTTTTTAAATGCACAACTGCCCATCCTTGGGCACATTATACAAATTAGTCCCAAACTGTTCAACTTTTACCCTTTGTACAGCGAGACTATCAAAGAATGCAGCCACTTTACTTTGTAACAAAATTATATTTGATGTTAATTTTTTTTAAATTATTCTTCAAGTAAAAATGTCTCAGCAGTACAAAAAGGTAATGGCTTTTGTGAGTGCTCTATTTGCTTTCTCTTTCATTGTTTCTCTACCACTTCCACTGCCCAAATAATTATTGCGCTTCCAATAACATTCAGTAATTTGGGACAGGAATAACATAGTAATGCTTTCTCTTTCCTTCCCCCTAACTCAAACTTATATATCCTCATTTTTGTTTATTTGTTTGTTTAAGATATACCATAAAAAAATATACCAACTTTTCTAAAACTTAACTACATACGTTAGTGCATTTGAGGGGGAAAGAGTCTAATAAAGGCCTAGACAGGGCTTAACCACCAGCTCACCATAGGAAGCAATTTGTTTCTTTTTTCTCATTTATGATAGAATAAATCTCCTTCTACCTACCTTAAATTAAAGTTAATTAAGTAGATTTGTATAAAAAAATTTTTTCCCCTGACGACCAACTGGTTACTTTACTTGTTCCCTGCACTTGGGCTGTTAAGTACTGCCAGAGATATCTCTCAAATCGACAGATTGGAAACTACAAATCCGTGGTGTTCAGCCTCAGGAGAACCTTCAACACTGCTTGGCAGTCCTCTTACTTGTCCTTAGACAGCTCCCTTGACCATGACTCACATCAGAATGTAAACCTGTGCCCCCTTGCCTCAAGCAGATGTTTCCACTACTCTCCTCACTTTTGGCCTATGTCTCACCCTCTATTTCACAGACAACAATAAAATCTGTTAGACAGGAACTCCTTCGACTTCCTACCAGCTTACCTACATCCACTCCCATCCTGACCACCCGTTTTTCTTTCCCTGCGGGAGAGGTGGCCCTAGAACTCTGGATTCCATCCTCTCTCATTTCCTCTAGCACTTTGTTCTACCAATCATCAGCTCCAGCCCCCACAAACACACCTAAGACTCACTCATCTTTAAAAACAAACAAGATAATACCTCCCATCAATTGTGCAGCCTCTTTACCTAATAATCGTCTCCTGCCCTTTAAGCTAAGATTCTGGAATAAACTGTGGACACTTCATCCACTCCTCAGCTCCTTATAACCTGGCTAATGCCCTACCATTATACTAATGCCTCCTATCACCAAATCCAATGGCTTTGTCCATCCTTTGCATATATGACCTCTCTGCAGCATTACTATGATGATGCTTCCATCTCGAAATTCTGTCTTCCAGTAGTTTCTCTCATACCATTATTTTCTGGTTCATCTACTTGTTTTATTGATTCTTCCTCCAAGAGACACCTTCAATGTTAGAACTGTTTGTCAGTGGGAGTAGAAATTGAGACAACCATTTTGAAAAACAATTGACAGAATGTAAAGCTTTACATTTTACATTTTAACCATGTTGTTCTACCTCTAGATAGCCATACTAACAAAACACTGTAATCTTAATACTGAAAGGAGAAATAATCCTTGCATAGAAACATTAAATGTAATTTATTTATAATTTTAAAAAGGTGAGACTATGCTTAAACTAATGGTAAATGAAAATATAATACAAAATTGTCTATACGGTGTTATCTTAAGTGAGTGGAAAATGTATGCATAGAAAAAAGTTTGGGAGGAAATATTCCAAATGTTAACAGTGATTTTCTTGGGGAATGAGAACTGAATTATGGGTAAATTTTATTATCTTTATGTTTCTGTACTTTCCAAATTTTCCACAAGGATCATGTATTATATTTACATATTGAAGGGGAAAAAAAAAACATTTACAAGAATGTTTTGGCCCTCTATTGAAGGGGCCAAAACTTTTTTTTTGAAAGGTAGTGTTCACCTTCACTTTTCACTCTATACATTCTCTGATAGGTGATCTCAGGTATTCCAGAAGCATCAAGTGTCATCATATACAGACGACTTTGATAACTATATCCTTAGTACATGTCACTCTTCTAAGCTTCAGAACTGTACTTCCATCTGTCTATTAGACAATTCCACATGATATCCAACAAAAACCAGAGCCTCAACTTGTCAGAAACTAAACCCCGTTATCTTACCCTCCAACCCACACTCCAAACTTTCTTTCCTCTTGTATTTCTAGTTTTGGTAAACAGCACCACCATCCCCAAATGCCTACTCGGGTGACTGGGTGCGTCAGACTAGACTCTTGCTCCACAAATATCCAATCAAATACCAAGGCTGATCAATTCTACTTCCTCAATACATGTGAAAATTAAGTCTTCTTCTCTCATCCCACTCCCTCATTATGTCTCACCTGGACTCATCCAATAATTTCCTAACTGGTCTCTCAACCTCCAGTTTCAGCCATGTGGTTATATATCCTCCTTACTAACACCACAGTCATTTTTCTAAGATGTAAATCTGATAAAGTTGTTTTTCTACCTAAAATCCTTCAATGCTCCCCACCACCACAGAATAAAATCCAAAATCCTTAGCATGGGACTCCATGAACTTATCCCTGATGCTCTTCTATTTTATATATGTACTTCAGCAGTATGTAACTACTTGGGGTTCTTCAAATGTGCCAAACCTTTCATATGCTGGATGTGCTCCTCTCCATACCTGGAATGTCTTTTACCTCCTTTACTTCAAATATCTCTTCTGGAAAGCCTCCCTTAGCCCTCTCAACAGTTAGATGTGTCCTCCTCTGAGTTCCTGTAGCATACTATCATTTCTCTATCACAGCATGGATCACATTGCTGTAATGACTTCCATGTCTGTCTTTCCCTCTAGACCTGGGTTGCACATGAGCAAGGACAGGATTCTAGTCATCTTTGTATCTCTAGTACACAGCATATAGTTGGGTGGATAATTAAATGTGTTAAATGCTTAAATGAATGACTGATTCAACCCCAAAACAAAACAAAACCAAAAAAAGGACAGGATGAATTAGTAAGTCATGGCTTCCCACCTGCCCCCCAACAACAGGGCAAATGCCCTAAAATCAGCATATGCAAGATGACAAATTTACCCAATAAATTGTTTAAATAAATAAGTTCAACATTATGAAATGTAGTATCTGCTTCAAATTCACATAGCTATCTTGTAGTGATATCTAACATAGGCAAGTTGTAGATTTAATTCGGAAGAATCCTCCCCCAACGTTTTTTGCTCTGAGGTGCCACTTGAAATGACCTTTCATAGCTACTGCTTTCAAATATAGGTAAATATTATCACAGTTTCCTAAAAATAGAAAAAAGTCAAATACTCTTTTTACTAACATGTCAACTTCACCAACTGGAATCAGTCCTAACTAAAGAAAAATTTCCTTTTCCCTTCAAGGAGAGGTTTTTTGTTTGTTTTTGTTTTCCTTTTCATTCCAAACACATGCAACAGGTAACTCCTGTGAATTTTAATTTATTAATCAGGCTTATCATGAATATCTAACTCATAAGGGGTTATGAAGGAATAATAATGGAACCTGGTAGGAGTAGAGGCTAGTGAACAGTTATAAAACTGAAAAACAGACCTCTTGCTTACTTAACCATTCAAAATCCCTCACAAGTGAGTCACCCTTCTCCACCTGAAGTAAACTTGAATGTGAAGAAGCTTGCGCATCTAAGGAAATGAACTTCAGTTTTTCTGTGCTAAGGGAGGAAATCACTGACGAAGGCAATTGTGAACAACAAATAATCCCAAAATAATTCTTGTTTCACTTTAGGGTGTGCTATATACTTTATGCTGTGGTGGCAGCCTTAATTTTACTTGACATACTAATATTAGAATTAGTTTGTACTTCCTGCACACAAACTGAGCCAGTTAAGCATAGCCTGGGAAGAGAAACATCCCATAAAAGTGCAATTCTTGAAAGGCATCCAACACTCAAGATAAAATCAGAAAGTGACCTGAGGAGAAATACTACACAAAGGGTAAAGGTTGAATAGGCACAATAAAGTCTCTAGGTGTAACTATAAAAGATATGAATTGGAGGTAGGGAATTGGAATAGGAGAGCACTACCTGAGTCAGCACACTATACTGAATAGTTGTACTGTGGGTGCTGGAGTCCCCGGGTGGTGCAAACAGTTAACATGCTCAGCTACTAACTGAAAGGTTAGAGGTTTGAGTCCACCCAGAGGCACCTCGGAAGAAAGGCCTGGTGATCTATTTCCGAAAAATCAGCTATTGAAAACCCTATGGAGAACAGCTCTACTCTGACACGTATGGGTCATCATGAGAGTCAGAGTCAACACCACATCACCTGGTTCTGGTTTTATTGTGGTCCCTATGGAGATGCCAACGTATGATATACAAATGTGTATGTAACTGTGAGTATAGCCTCACACACACATATCCCACATTTGGCAGTTGTTCTTCCCGTCTCTGCAGATCCACTGAAACCATGACATACCTTCACCTAACGTACATACAACTCTTGGTTAATCTTCCTTGGCTGCAGTGAGGTTTATGATGCCATCTATAAGGTCAAAGGACTTCTGCCAACTCTTAATTGCTTACTGATTTTCATACTGTTTCATCAGTCATTTCCCTGAAGGCTTCCCATTATCTTTTTTTTTTTTAACCACATTTTTATTGATGTAATATATTTACCCATAGAAGTGTACAATTTTAAGTGTTACCACCTCCCTGAGTCAAGAAGACAATTACCAGCACCCTAGAGGCCCTCCTTTTAATACTCTCTCCAAAAAAAACACTATCCTGACTTCTAACACCACATATTAGTGTCGCCTGTTTTTGAATTTTATATAATAGAAAGGGTGAGATCCCTGAGGAGATAGGAAGGGTTGGAATCCGGAGCAGCAGTGGTGGGCAGGAGGGTAGGGATGGAGGTTAGAAGCACAGAGTAGGTATTGTTTGGGGTCTGGTTTCTGTTGCTCAATGTTATGATTGTGAGATTAACTCATGCTGGTGCACGTAGCTGTAGCTCATTCAATTTTGTTGTTATGTAGTATTCCATTGGATGAATATCACATTTTATTTATCCATCCCACTGCTGACAGACACTGTGTTCTTTCCAAGTTTTGGCTTTCTCCTTATTGCATTTTAACATCTAACATAATAGTTTTCTGTTGTTTCTACACTGCAGATCTAGAAACATTTCTTTGCACGCCTCATATCATTTGTTTGTGTAAAAAAATTTTCCATCAACTACTACAGATAAAAACAGCTCTTCAGAACCCATACTGGAAAAGGAAGCGATGACAGAGTAAACAACACAAGCTGCAAAGTATACTCAACTCTGAAAAGCATGGCATAGAGTTCTCTGGATGAGGTTCTCTGAGGCACTAACTCATGGTTCAATACTACATGGTAGTCTACAGGGCTGGTATTGATTGGCTGACAGTGTATTCATTCTCATTCTCTCACCCACCCCCCTTTTTTTAAATTGAGGTGAAATTCACATAACATAAAATTAACCATTTTAAAGTCCATAATTCAGTGGCATTTAGTACATTCACAATGTCGTTCAATCATCTCTAACCAGTTCCAAAACATTTTCATTATCTGAAAAGAAGACCTTGTACCCATTAAGCAGTCACTCTTCACTTCCCCCTTCTCCCAGTCCCTGGAAACCACTCATCTTCTTTCTGTCTCTATGGATTTATCTACTCTGGATACTTGATATACATGGAATCATACAATATGTGATCTTTTGTGTTTGGCTTCTTTCACTCAGTATAACATTTTTGAGGTTCACCCATGTGGAGGTATGTTATCAGTACTTCATTCCTTTTCATGGGTGAGTAGTACTCCACTGCATGGATATAACCCATTTTGTTTATCCACTCATTCGCTGATGGACATTTGGGTTGTTCGTACCGTTTAGTTCTTGTGAATAGTGCTACTATGAACATTCATGTACAAGTATTTGCTTGAGTATCTATTTTAAATTCTTTTGGGTATATATTTCCCCCCATTTTCAAGGAAGATGTTTTAGAAACAAGTAGTATTACAAAAACACTACTGCATTGTGCAACTTTAAATAGACTATGTCCTAGTTACCAGCGTTCAGAAGGTGCATGCAGACGTTATTCTTAAATGATATTTTTGGAAAATGTACAGACGGTACAGCAGCTATACTATGGTCACTGAGGCCACTGTACATCAGCACACAAAGACTTTGCAGGGGATGGAGGAATACACAGGCAAATTAGACAATAAGCATAGGGACCTCCATTCCTACCTTCCTGCCCACCACTGCTGCTCTGGGTTCCAGCCCTTCCCATCTCCTCAGGGATCTCACCCTTTGCATTAATCCCTCACTCTTCTCTTAGATGTCTTCCTCTCTACTGGCTCCTTCCCATCATCATTTACTTAGGATCAACTCTCTAGTCTTTAAAAAAAATAACAGAAAAACAAAACCCATATACAACTACCGCTAGCTATGGCCTTCTCTCCTTCCCTTCACAGCAAACTTCTTAAATGTGTGATTACCATTCACTATTTCTAGTTTTTCACCTCCTGCTCTTTGTTCAACACACTACAAGCTATTTTCCACTTCTAACCCTCAACCGAAACTGTTCCCACTAAAGTCACCAGTGGCCTCCTTAATGTTGCATCTAGCAACATCCTTATTTTCTCATCCTTATTTTCCTTGACCTTTCTGGAGTGTTCCACTTTCCCAACCACTCTCCTCTTCTCTTGGCTTCTGTGACATCCTATTCTCCTGCTTTCCTCCCACCTCCCTAGACACTCCTCTTCAGATTCCTTTTAGGATCTTTCTTCTGACTATTCCTTAAATATAGATGCCTCTCAGGGTTCAATCATTGGCCCTTTTCTCACACTTCATACTTCTCTTCGATAATCTAAATCTCACAGGTGTGTGCCATGGGCACTCAATCTCAACATGTGAGGAGGTATTGAGAGATGTTCTCATCTGCAGTATTCTTCTACACATACAGTCAGTACCAAAATCTGTATCACTGCTCTTATTCATCCCATGTGTAAACAGCAGCAGGGCTAGTAGAAAGGTCATGGACTTTGAAGCCAGTCAAGCTGGCTTCAAACTCGAACTGCTTCTCAATTAGCTATGTTACTTTGAGCAAGCCATTTTCCCTTTCTGAACATCCTTTTCCACATCTGTAAAATGAATATAACTCCTATCCCATAATACTGTAAAGATGAAAAGAAATTAATAAATTAATTCATTTAATTAATTAATAAACATCTAATACAGTGCCAGATTCCTAACAGCTGCCCCATAATTAGTTTCCTTCCCACCTCCCCTTCGATGGAAGCTAGTTCTGTCTCCCCAGCTATAATGAATTTAAGGCAGTGCTATTCTATATGAACCCTCTAAACCTGTCAGACTAGTCTTTTTATTGTCCCTGAACACATCATGCCCATTCACAGAGACACCTTTTCAATGGAATGTTCTCCCCTGCCATTCTTACTCCATGCATCCTTAAGTCTTACCCATGCTCCAATACCCAGCCTAATCCCATACCTCTATGAGGCCTTCCTTAACCACCAAAGCTCACAGAAACATCCTCCTGGTCTAAACTGAAGAACATATTGGTACCAACCGTCTGGCATTTATTATATGCTATTTTATGGGGGTCACATATCTTTTATATCAATGCCATTTCTCCCCAATTACATCATTAACTTCTTATAGAGAGTTATATATAGTCCTTTGTACGTACAGTCTCTAGCAAAAAAACTTTAAGTAGTAAACTGTTGATTAGTATGAGAGGTTTAGTGTGACAGTACCTCTTGATTTCTAATAACTGAAGGCATAAACTACCATTTAATAACTTCAACTATCACTTTAAAATATGTACACAGATGGCAAGAATCTTAGAATTTGGGGCTTTAGAGGCCTTGTAGAACAATTTTCCAGATGTACAACATCCCTTTATAACAGCCTCAGTAAGTGAACCTCCCAACTAATGTTTCAATAAATCCCCATGCTCAGAAACTCACCACCTCCACTGAGAACCCATCTGATGTGTAGGTAGCAGTTACTTTGTTTTTTGCTTAGTTTTAAGCAAACTCAAACTTACAAGAGTTGCGAGTACTTTCTTTCCTCCTGAGAGTATTAAGAGTGTATTTCCTACAAATGATGACATTCTCCTACATAACCACAATATCATCATCAACATCAAGAGATTTACATTTGATATAGGACTAACATTTAATCCTCAGGCCCCATTCAAATTTCACCAAATGTCCCCATAATGTCTTTTATAGCAAAAGGATTGAGTTCAGAATCGCACTTCGCCTTTAGTTGATATGTTGTCTTTAGTCTCCTTTACTCGACAATACTTCCTCAGTCTTTCCATGATTTTCATGAACATGGCATTTTTGAAGATCACAGGCTGGTTATTTTGTCGTTTGTTGGACGTTTTCCTCTGATTAGATTCAGGTTGAGCGTCTGACTGGAACGATTATCAAAGAAGTGATGCTGTGCTCTTCTTACTGCACCTCATCAGGTCGTACACAGTTCTGACTTGTCCCATGGCTGCCTTGACTAAGGCAGTGTCTTCCAGGCTTCTCCAGTGTAACATTACTTTTTCCCTTTGAAATTAATTAATAAATATTTTGTAGGAAGATGTTTAGGAACTATATAAATATCCCATTTCTCACTGAATTTTAAGTTATTCATTTATTAGTTTATATTAGTCTGACTTCATGATTTTCTATTTCACTTTGATGCTCAAATTGCCCCAGATTTAGCTAGTGGAAGCTTCTTCAAGCTGGTTTCTGTATTCTTTTTATGTGTCCCATCAGTTTTTGAAGACTTCCTTGCTTTCTGGCACAACAAAAAGTATCAGGTTCATCTTGTACTTACTTTGTCCCAGATCTGAAACTACCAATTTCTTCAAGAAATCCTACACAAAATAATAAATGCTGGAGAGGCTGTGGAGAGACTGGAACACTTACACACTGTTGGTGGGAGTGTAAAATGGTACAACCACTTTGGAAATCGATTTGGCGCTTCCTTAAAAAGCTAGAAATAGAAGTACCATATGATCCAGCTATCCCACTCCTTGGAATATATCCTAGAGAAATAAGAGCCATCACACAAACAGATATATGCACACCCATGTTCACTGCAGCACTGTTCACAATAGCAAAAAGATGGAAACAACCTAGGTCCCTATCAACAGATGAATAGATAAACAAATTACAGTATATCCACACAATGGAATACTACACAACAATAAAGAACAAGGATGAAGCCGTGAAACATAACATGGAGGAAGCTGGAGGTCATTATGCTGAGTGAATTTAGTCAGTCACAGAAGGACAAATATTGTATAAGATCACTATTATAAGAACTCAAGAAAAGGTTTAAACACAGAAGAAAACATTCTTTGATGGTTACGAGGGTGGGGAGGGAGGGTGAGGGTTCTTTACTAACTAGATAATAGATAAGAATTATCTTAGATGAAGGGAAGGACAGCATACACTACAGGGGAAGTCAGCACAACTGGACTAAACCAAAGCTAAGAAGTTTCCTGAATACAATCGAACAGTTTGAGGGACAGAGAAGCAGGGGTAGGGGTCTGGGGACCACGCTTTCAAGGGACATCTAGGTCAACTGGCATAAGAAAGCTTATCAAGAAAATGTTCTGCATCCTACTTTGGTGAGTGGTGTCTGGGGTCTTAAAAGCTTGCAAGCAGCCATCTAAGAGGTATCAACTGGTCCCAACCACCTGGAGTAACGGAGAATGAAGAACACCAAAGACACATGGAAAGTATTAGTCCAAGAGACAGAAAGGGTCACATAAACCACAGACTTCATCAGCCTGAGACCAGAAGAACTAGATGGTGCCCAGCTACCACCAACGACTGCCCTGACAGGGAACACAACCGGGAGTCCTGGATGCAGCAGGAGAAAAGTGGGGTGCAGAACTCAAATTCTAGTAAGAAGATCAGACTTAATGGTCTGCTGAGACTGGAGGAACCCCAGAAAGCATGGCCCCTGGATTCTCTATCAGCCCAGAACTAAAACAATTTCCGAGGCCAACTCTTCAGACAGGGATTGGACTGGACTGTTGGACATAAAGTGATACTCGTGAGGAGTGTGCCTCTTAGCTCAAGTAGCTACAAGAGACTAAACGGGCAGCTTCTGTCCGGAGATGAGATGGGAAGGCAGAGAGGGTTAGGAGCTGGGTGAATGGACATGGGGAATCAGGGGTGGAAAGGAGGAGTGTGCTGTCACAGTATGGGGAGAGCAATTAGAGTCACATAACAATGTATGTAAAAATTTTTGTATGGGGAAAAAATAAAAAAAAAGCAATCCTGATTCCTTCTAGTGGAGAATGGTGGGAAAGCCAAGATATGGGTGCTAGATATGATCTTGCTATTAGGGTGTCACTGCTCCCAGGCCCTCATGATGGACAGAACTAGGGAAAGTATGATGTACATAAATACGCACATACCCACTCAGATCTATATTTATTTCTGTGTCTGTATGTATTGAAACCATAAATTTATACTGTTACCTCAAATTCCAATTCAACACAAAGGATTCATTCTGTTTTCTCCCTTTCCATATTTGTATGGCTCAGGATTCTTCTTCTCTTCCTTTGAAGAATAACATCAAGAAATGAAGCCCCCTAAAATCAGTTGTAGCATATTAATCATCATCAAGGTTCACTTGTTTCATATCAACAAAACACTGTTCTTGTGTTACCTACTCCAAGAAATAGCTTTCTTATTCTACAGATCAAGATAGAACTGTATTTGTCTTTGCTATCACTGAAGGTAAAGTGTAAAAGCAACTGCCACATCTGCACGCTATTCATCAACTTGACAAAAATATTTAGAGCAGCTACCAGATATGGGGGAATCTGGCAGCTAAGCTAAAGGATGCTCAGATACTAAAAAGTATGTTAGTGCCCTGAAGTGACTGCAAAAAGCCCTTCAATTGCTTTCCAGTGTACTTAAAGTCTAAAGCCTTCATTTCCCAAGCGCTTTGGCAAACTGTGGCTCCTGACTAGCTTTCCAGCATCACTGCCTGCCCCACTGCTTCCCTGGAGTTCATTACCTAGACTCTGGCCTCACTGGACACCTTTCAGTTTATGAAGCACACAAAGTGCTAATGCATCCTCTTGTCTGTCTGTCTGTCCCCTTCCCTACCTTGTGAATCATTCTGCACATGTCATTCATTCTGCCTGGACCACCCTTCCCTTTCTGATTCCCTGCCCCAATCCCCACACACTGACTCCTCATCCTTAGGATATCATTTAAAGCCAACTTCCTCATAAAATGCATTCTCTGGGCTTGCGCGCGCGCGCGCGCACACACACACACACTTACACACATGCCACCACTATTTCCTTGTTGCTTCCCTTCATAACATTATTACTAGTTGTAATTATTCTTTTGTTTGTCTGTTTAGTATGTCTCCCCCACTGGTTTATCATTTCTATGAGAGCAGGAACCATGTCTGTCTGGGTCCCCCCTGCATACCTAGTTGCTATGTTGCCAGGACATAGAAGGTGCTCCAAATATTTACATTGGATGAATGAAGAGGACATGGTTGCCACGATACTTCTGAAAGAAACTTAATGACATGAACGAACACTTAAGATACTACATTATGAGAAAACAGTTTACAAAATTATATATTGTATAAGCAGGATGATCTCAAAATTTTAGATATATACATTTATATACAGAATACATTTACACACACATATACATACACAAGATTATAAGGAAATACATCAAGGTGTTAACAAGGATAGTGAAATTATATTTTTCTATATGGAGAATCTGGTGATAGAAAAATAATATATAGTATGCTGAAAGTGGACAACAATACTGTGAAAGAACAGAAAACTTATTGTAAGGATGAAGAATAAAGTGTTACTAACAACTAATTAAGGAGCTCTGGTGGGGCAGTGGTTAAGAGCTTGGTTGCTAACCGAAGGGTAGGAGGTTCAAACCCACCAGCTGCTCCACAGGAGAAAGATGTGGCAGTATGCTTCCACAAAGATTACAGCCTCGGAAACCTTATGGAGCAGTTCTACTCTGTCCTGTAGGGCCACTATGAGTCTGAATCAACTCGACGACAATAAGATTGTTTGGTATCAAATAATTAAACTGGTTTAATAACCATACCAGAACCAAGAACACTGACTATTTGGATAAGTTATGAGACATCTGTTAATATGCCAATAACCTTACATTACAGTCACTCTTTCAAGTGTTAAGAAACAAAGGTGACACTTTGAGGACTAAGGTGTACCTGACCCAAGCCATGTTATTTTCAATCGCCTCATATGCATGCGAAAGCTGGACAATGAATTAGGAAGAACTGAAGAATAACTGATACCTTTGAATTATGGTGCTGGCGAAGAATATTGAATACACCATGGACTGCCAGAAAAACAAACAAATCTGTCTTGGAAGAAGTACAGCCAGAATGTTCCTTAGAAGCAAGGATGGTGAGACTTCATCTCATATACTTTGGACATGTTATCAGGAGGGATCAGTCCCTGGAGAAGGACATCATGCTTGGTAGAGGATCAGAGAAAAAGAGGAAGACCTTCAACAAGATGGATTGACACCGTGGCTGCAACAATGGGCTCAAACATAGCGATGATTGTGAGGATGGTGCAAGAGTGGGTAGTGTTTTGTTCTGTTGTACACAGGGTAACTATGAGTCGGAACCAACTCGATGACACCTAGAAACAACAACCTTCTATTACAGTCATACCTCATTTAACTTCAATAGAACACAACTGTGGAGTGAAAAAACATAAGTTTAGGACAGTGGTTCTAACCTGGCTACACATCAGAATCACGTCGGCATTAATGAATCAGAATTTCCAGGAGGAAGAGTCCAGGGAATCTGTATATTTAAAAAGCTCCCTGGGTAATTCTGATACAAAGCCATATTTGGAAGCCACTAAACCCAAAATCCATTGCCGCTGAGTTGAATTCTGACTCATAGGACAGAGTAGAACTGCCCCGGAGGGTTTCCAACGCTGTAAATCTTTACGGAAGCAGACTGCCACATCTTTCTCCTGAGGAGTGGCTGGTGAGTTCGAACTGTAGACCTTCTGGTTAGCAGTCAAGCACTTAACCACTACGCTACTAGGGTTCCCTCTGGAAGCGACTAGCCTAGGATAAAACAATAAGCTAAGAAAGAGGTTCCTTTTCAGCAAAAGCTTCAGATAAAAGAGAAACCTAGGTGGTAGTTAAGATTTTGCCAATTGCAGCTGCCCACCACAAATCAACAAACAATTACAATGTACACAACGTGGAAAAAACTACCAGTCAAGCTTTGGTTTGTTCAACCACACAAGTGATTCAAATACCAAGGGCTGCAATGGATTTTAGAGTAGCACCTTACTGACTTAGAACTCAGCCTTGGTTTACTTGCCTTTCTGGCCAAACACACCAAAGCAATAACAATACCTCTGAGCAGAGAAGATAAAAAACAGACATCTCATAGTTCATGGCCTACGACTGATATATGAAACACAACCCCTTGGTCTTCATTAGAACAGATTAACTCCTTTATACACCTTTCTAATGAATTCAGCCAACTGTCAAAACACAGAGCAGGCTAGACTTCTAAATTAAAGGGGTAAGTGAATTCACAGGGAGGCACACTGAAAGAAACTATAGAAATGGATTCATATACCCTAAAAAGCTAAATTATTTAGATCAATTTGGTATGGAACAAAACAATGCACATATCTCGGTACCTGGCTACCACCACTGACTGCTCTGACAGGGATCACAATACAGGGTCCCAGACAGAGCTGGAGAAAAGCGTAGAACAAAATTCTAACTGCCCACCCACTCCCACCCCCGACACAAAGACCAGACTTACTGGTCTGACAGAGACTGGAGAAACCCCCAGAGTATGGCCCCGGACACGCTTATAGCTCAGTACTGAAGTCACTCCTGAGGTTCACACTTCAGCCAAAGATTAGACAAGCCTATAAAACAAAACGAGACTAAATGGGCACACCAGCCCAGGGGCAAGGACGAGAAGGCAGGAGGGGACAGGAAAGCTGGTAATGGGGAACCCAAGGTCGAGAAGGGGAGAGTGTTGACATGCTGTGGGGTTGGCAACCAATGTCACAAAACAATATGTGTATTGTTTAATGAGAAACTAATTTGCTCTGTAAACCATCTAAAGCACAATAAAATATATATATATATATATACTGCACGTATCTCAGTGAATCACAAGGGCATGAAAACAACTTAACAATGGTCATGATAGTCTGAGTCATTTAGAAAAAAGAAGTTAAATCACATTTTTAAAATTCTGTTTAAAAAACCCATTGCTGTCGAGTCAGTTCCAACTCATAGCAACCCAAAAGGACTGAGAAGAACTGCTCCATACGGCTTCCAAGGCTGTAAATCTTTATGGAAACAGATTGCCACATCTTTCTCCTGCAGAGCAGCTGGTGAGTTCAAACTCCCAGCCTTTCGGTTAGCAGCTGAGCGCTTTAACCACTGCACCACCCAAAACCAAAAACTCATTGCCACTGAGTTGATTCTGACTTATAGTGACCCTACAGAACACAGCAGAGCTGCCCCATACGGTTTCCAAGGGGCAGCTGGTGGATTTGAACTGCCGACCTTTTTGGTTAGTAGCCGAACACTCAATCACTGCACCACCAGGGCTTCACTGTACCACCAAGGCTTCTTAAATTTTGTTTGAGGGAGCAAAAATGAGAGCACATTAACATGTGAGCACCCTCTACGTGGTAAGAAAAATAAACAACTCACCTATCATCTCCTTTGACACAATAACCTTGTAATGTAGGGATTGGTCCCATTTCAGACTGGGCAACAAAGGCTCAGGGAACTGAAGCAAACTGTTGGAGTCATGCGGTATATTGTACAGCCGTGTGCAAGTCCAGACAACTGAAACATTTCCCTTGCTCCTTATTTTATACCACACTGTCACTTTTTTAATAATTAAAAGTTGTACACACTTCAAAATTTTTTTGGTGTTTGAAAGGATAAAAGCCATTTGGAGAACAATCATCCAGAAGAGTGGTTTTCAAACTTTAAAAAAAAAAAAAAGACAGTTTTTTCCCCAAACAAAAAAATTTCTTGGAACCCCAGCATGTGGCAGCAGAGTGGCTCTGTTGAAAGCAGAGGAGAGTAGGGGGCCTGAGCCCTACACCACCCTTAGCTCCAACTCCAGGACCACTCCTCCAGCACCTCCATGGCCCACAGGATGCAGGTTAAAAAGCACAGAACCTAAAAGAGTTTAGTCAATGGATTTGCTGTATAAAAGCATGCCCCTTAGAGATACTCAACAAACGACACAAGCTATCAAAAAGGCATTAGGTGGCTGTGAAAAGTTTGGTAGTATGGTAACAATGTAGTCAAGTTGCTAAGGTAAACAACAACCTGAGACTGTCGAGATTACAGTATCACTAAAGTATGTTTTCCCCTTGTTGTATGATATTAAGTTTCCTACGTCTGAGTTCTGCAAGTCTTTCAAAAGAAAAAAAAAAACATGTCCACCATTTCACAAAGACCTCAACTATATTTTAGTGTTTGAGTTTTGTTTTTTAAGAATAATGGTAGTTTCATTTTCCTATCTTTCCAATGAATGGAGTTAATAATAGAAAAAAAATCACATTATATAAATATACAGTTTAGCCAGGAATCAAACATGCAGAAATGCTATGCATTCATTTATTCATTTATTTACACAAGCCAAAACATTGTGTTCTTAATGCCTGGAAATAAGTCTTCAAAGATAAATAAGTCATCACCACTGCCCTCAAGCACTTAGAGACTAGAGGTGGTACACAAACTGATAATAGGACAGCTTGAATACAATGAAAAACTCCAGACAGTTGTTACCTACTGGATTTGTTACCCTAGAGATTTGTCACTTGAGTTATTTGATTTATTTTGAATTTTTTTCTAAAGATTTTCTTCTTAATTGCAAGGAATATACAGTGGGATATTAGAAACAGGCTATTTCAACCTCATTATTGAGGACTATTCTTATAATAAACTTAAAATGCCCTAAATGTTTATAAAAGCCAAAACTAAAATATGACTAATTATCCAAACCCACTGCTGCCAAGTTGATTCTGACACATGGGCAATTATAGGGTTACCCAAATAAATGTAAGTTTTTTTTTTAAAAAAAATGGGGTTTAACCTTTTTTTAATTGACTATTATTTTTTCTTGACTTTAAACACAAAACAGCAGTTTGAGATATAACCATTGGGATCGCCCCACTACAGATGATCCTCTATTGTACAAATTACTCAAAGCAGACTTTGTGGTCAGAGGGGAAAAAAAAAAACAAAACTGAGTTTCTCTTGGTGTTCGCTTCATTGTTTTAGATGAAGCCATTTTTTGATGAATTCATTTGCTTCTATTGCTTATGTGAACCTTGTGTATACAAGCAGTAATTTGTTTTTTCCCCCAAGGCTTAGTAATATGACTGCAGGAGATAAACAGAGAGGAGGGATGAAAAGAAAGTTGTGTTTGTTCCTTGATATATTTTTCCATCTTTTCCAGTTTTA
>NW_004444074.1:4483766-4555143 GCF_000243295.1 Trichechus manatus latirostris
TTTACTAGAGTTAATGTTGTAATCTCATTAAAGTGAAATTCATTTCTATGTTGTGTATCAAGGAGCAGAAATGTGGGAGAATGAAGGAAGTCCCCATTCAGTGATAACCTCAGCTGGTCTATGTGAGCAGCTGTGCCTGGGTTATAAACTGGGACTCTTCGGGGGTGAGGCTAGGACTGGAGCACACTGGAAGGGGGCAAAACATCAAAAAGGAACTTGGTGCTGCTCTCAAGTCTCCTCTTCATCAATTCAAGCCACTTCTCAGAACCCTTTACTTCAAAATGGTCTACCTTCCAAGTGTTTCACAGAGAAATGCTGAACTCCATGATTAGAGTCACAATCTGACTCACTAACATCTCTTTAACCACAATGTAATGACTACAGTATTCATCATATAGTCTGGGTTCTGAGTCTTGCAAGTTCTGTAATAGGGCATAAAGTAAAAGAGGAAGAAAAAAAAAATTCCTCTTCTTCTTCTAGACCCAAAGAAAAGCTGCAGGCAAATTTTTTAATTGAGCAAAGTTTTCCTTTGGCATCCTCTCTTCTCTGCCATCAGGGCCTGCCTCCCCAAGAATTAACTGAGCTCATAGCATACCCTATCCCTTCCCACTGGAGTCCAGTTCTCCATCCCAGGTCTGCCTTATGCTGAACAGTTACATGCTGCAAAATTTTTTCTCAGAAACGAAACTCTCAGCCCCTAATTCTAACTGATCTCATCTGTGCATGAGAAAGAAAGGAACCAGACTGAGCAGATCGACACTAGTGTGCCTGCGCTGCACTAGGCATATTTAATTTTTAAGTGGATTCTTATCAACTCAACTCAATCTCTGGGAGAATTTGGGGCAGCAATGGAAGCTGGCTAGCAGCATGGCCAGCCCACTTGTGCTGAAAGTGGGTGGAGAGACAGGAGAAATGGAGGCCAGGATGGTGCAGGCCATTGGGCAGTAGGGCCATGTGAAAGGGGTGTTTCCAACAGGGCCTGTTCATGTTCCGCCTCTTCCATAGAACATTTTCTACCTACTCTCCATCCCATCTTTTCTTTTTCAGAATTCCCTCTGAACTCCAGTATACAACACATATGCAGCTCTTATTTATTGTCCAGCTATTTTTTAAAATGTTGATTTGTTCTTTCTACGAACCTCTTAAAACAACTGATTGTCTACACTATCCACTTTGGCTCAATCATATTCTACTTTACTTTGATCCATTTATTAGGGTATCTTTTACTCCCAATTAAGCTATTCCTCAAAAAGCGGCTTTTTAAAAAGTAACCTCCACCAAAGTGCTCAACACAGTGCACAGCATACAGCAAGAACTCAAGTAGCTGAAAGCTTTAAAGCCAGGAGACTATATTAAAGATAGGGTCTATAGTTAAACAAGAAAATGAGTTTAAAAAAAAAAAAAAGTCTATACTTGAGGCTCATCGCCTGGCTATGGTTCTGAATTTTAGGACCAGCATCATCAATCATCACGGAAGCAGAGAACAGTGACTTGCAGAATAAAATATTTTGGAAGTTTTTAATACAAATAGCAGACTACCTTTTCCAAAAGGTTTTCAACAATTTTCAGAAATTAAATAGTGGTACTCTTGGAGGCATCATGATTGCATGTTTACGGTGTTAGTTAGGGAGTGAACTGGGAATAGGCAAGGGACTGGTCTACAGGGCTGCACCAGAGGTTTGAGAAGAGACAGAGAAGCAGCACCTGCTATCTGCTGTGTTTTGGGCACCATGCTGGGTACTATACAGATGCTAAAATTTAATCTTTACAATAACATAATTTTTACATACAATGAAACTAAGGTCCAGCAAGGCTAAGTAATTTGTCTAAGGCAACATAGGTGGTAGTAAGTGGACAGAAACAGGATTAAGGTCTAGGTCTTTGTCCATTGCTCTCACACTCTCCACTAGGTGACCCCAGTCCCTTCTGGAACCTTTCTCATCCTTGCCCCCCAAACAAAAAAATCTGTCTTAGTGAGGAAGGAAAAAATGAAAAGGAAGAGGTGAAAACAGTTGGCTCTCCAGCAGTTATAGGGTCAAAGCAAGGAGTGAGGCCATTCAGAAAGGATACATGGAAGAGAGATAGCATTAACTGAGTAGGTAGTACATACCAAGCACTGACCAGGCCCTTTCTACACATTACGTGATTTCATCCCAATGACCCTAAAAAGTGGCCAGTTTACATATAAGGAAACTGAGGTTTAGGGAAGTTAACTTGCCCTAAGTCACAAGGCTAATAAGATTAACATGAAGCTGAAATTTGAACTTGGGTCAGGCCTCAAAGCTGTGCTCTTTCCGCTATCCCTGGCTGCAAGCAAGTTTTCCCTTCTTTTCTTCCCAGAAATGCCCCAACCTAAAGTTGGGAAACACTGTTCTACTCAAGAGGTCTAACTAGTAATTATATAGCAGTTGAATGGAATAGAGCCTGTTTCCCATAGGAAATAAAAACTGTCATCTTAACCAAGGGCTTTAATGCACAATAAGAGAGAGGCTTACAATATATGTTAAAAAACGCTGTTACCCTCCGAACCCATTTATGAATACAGCTGACATTTTTATGTGAGTGAGGCTCATCAAGAGATCATTTACTTAGTGGGCTGGGGCCACTATTGTCGGCAGAGTGCCCCATTAGATAGACTCAGCAGTGGCTAGGCAACAACACAATGGTCCAATCCAATCCCAGCTACAGCACAGCAATAGATGTAAGAGAATTGTCATAAAATAGGGCCACTCCTTGAGATTTTTTTTTTTTCTTCTCAAGGAGTGGCCCTGTTTTACGATAATTCTCTAGGGCCACTCCTTGAGATACTCGTATGCATGGGAAAGCTGGACAATGAATAAGGAAGACGGAAGAAGAATTGACGCCTTTGAATTGTGGTGTTGGCGAAGAATACTGAACATACCATGGACTGCCAGAAGAACGAACAAATCCATCTTGGAAGAAGTACAGCCAGAATGCTCCTTAGAAGCAAGGATGGTGAGACTTCGTCTCACATACTTTGGACATGTTATCAGGAGGGACCAGTCCCCGGAAGACATCATGCTTGGCAAAGTAGAGGGTCAGTGAAAAAGAGGAAGACCCTCAACGAGATGGACTGACACAGTGGCTGCAACAATGGGCTCGAGCATAACAATTGTGAGGATGGCGCAGGACCGGGCAGTGTTTTGTTCTGTTGTACACAGGGTCACTGTGAGTCGGAACCAACTCAACAGCACCTACCAACAATAACCTTGACATAGGGTCCATTTCACTGAACTGGCTCGGCCATAGGTGGGAGTGTTAATTAACAGCTCTCCAAATAAGGATAATTCACAATGCAGAAAACTTATACACAGACGATTAAATAAACACATTTCTATCTGTACTAAATTCACCATTTTTTTCCCCCAAAATTAAGCAAAAAGCCAAAACTCATATCTTCAATAGAGAAGTAGGTACCTTTGGGACCTGCAATGAAACGAACCAGTAGCAGCTTCTAAGTGCTTGATTCCACTCACATCTGGCTCTATTTGGGAGCCAAATTCAGCAGAAGTCTCCAGGGTCAACAAATGACCCTGAATAAAAATAGTCTTGGAAATGTGTCATGGAGTAGGAAGGGAAACAAGAAGAGGGTGATTCACTCCAAATGGCAGCTCCAAAACCAAAATTCTCATTTTTGTCCCAATATGAAACCAATGTACAAAACAGGCACAGAGCAATCTGTCCTTTTCCAAAGGCCTTCAAAAAAGGTTGCCAAAGAATTTCATATGGAAGCCAAAAAGATTTAGTGTGCCATTCACCTCTCCTATAAACCTATCTAGTGCTACGTCTGCTCTGAACCAATCAGATTTACACTTGAAAACCACCCAGGATACTTGAGGTGTTTCCCCTAGCAAACAAAAGGGACCCTTTGTCCCACCAAATTTTCCAGATGACCCAACAGCTACAGAAGTGGTATGGTGAATATGCGTGTCTGTTTGCTGCCTTCCTACTCATTCTAAAACTTACTCTCTCCTTCTCTCTCTCTCTCTCACGCACACAGAGTTAATCTGTATTATACTGTACAATAAGTACAATATTTTAAGATTGTATGCCCTTTCAAAATCGAGAATTCTACTGGCTGAAGAACAATCTGAGCCAATATTTGACTGATTAGTTAATTCCTCTTAACATATACTAAGCATATAGGTACCAAATTCTGTACCATGATGGAGAACACAAAAGGACCAGAGGTGGATTTGCTTCACAGCCACTCACTTGCACCACCCTCTTCCAAAGCTCTGTATCTATTTTACATTCATAATTCATATTCTTTATCTTAAAGGTAATCTCCTCCAACTGAAACAAGCTTCAAAGTCCCACAAAACCTGGATCCACCCATGGACAGGCTGTTTTTGAGAATCTCGCAGTTCGGTGGGGAACCAGGCATGCAGATAACAATATAATATGATAAATCCTCCAAAAGTTATGATCAAGTGTCCAGGTATCCTGGGAACACAGGTGAGAGTACAATTAACCCTGTCTTGGAGGATCTGGGAAGACTTCTCAGAACTGGTCTTGAAGGATGACTACGAGTATGATGGGCAGAGTATGAGGGGCAGAGATGAGGGAAGGAGGGCATTTCAGGGAGTGAGAACAGCCTAGGCCAGTGGATCTCAACTGGGGTCAATTATGCCCCACAAACGACAATTGGCAATGTCTGGAGACATTTTTGGTTGTCACAACTGGGGATGCTATTAGCATCTGATGGGTAGAGGCCAGAGATGCTGCTAAACATTCTACAATCAGGAAACCCCCCAAACAAAGAACTGTCCAGCCTAAATGTCAACAGTGCCAAGGTTGAGAAACCCTGCTTCAGGCAAAGGTGTAAAAGATACGTCATGTTAGGTTAAAAGTGAGAAGCTGCACGTAGCTTTGGCAAACACAGTGCTTTAAATGACTGTTGCTATGGGTAAGAAAAAACAGTAAGAAAAAAGGGGGGAAGAATTAAATTTCCAAGGAACCAGGTTATAAGGCTGAGCAGATGCTTTATTCTCAAAACAGGAAACAATGACAAGAAAGTGAGGACACTGGACCACTAGAAGACTAAGGTATAGTTCATCATCCTGTGAAATGAAAAGCACGTCTCTCAGAGACACTGCCCTCATCTAGTGTCCACTCCCAAGTAGCAGCCTGCATTCTTCCTTTCACGTGCATGGTTCACCCTGGCAGGGCTCTCAAGTAGAGAGAGGGTGCGAAGTTGATGCTGATGCTGGACAAACTCAAGTACAGGCATGGCCAAGCAAGGAGAAAAGGAACCAAAGGGCTCCAGGTCCAAGAGGAAAGCAAAGCATGGTTAAGATGCTGCGGTCGGGCTTCAAGTGGTCATTAGGGTTGTTGGCAGGAATCATCCTGACCATGAAGGCGGGCAGTGCTTGTGCAGGAATCTTGTTTTTCTGGGCACAGACCCTTTATAAATGATGCACGGAGCTTACCGCCACCACCACCACCACCTCTACCAAAAAGGGAAAAGAAATAAATAGAACAAATCTCCCCCAGCAAGAGAACTTCTGGGAGCAAGAGAACTTCTGGGAGTGAAAGAAGGCAGCCCTCAAGACACTAGCAGTTTTCATTACAAGGGCAAGTAATGAAAATTGAAACTCCTTCTCAGATATACTAACTCACACATAACCCACATCACTGCTTTAATCCTGCCTCGCCCAGGCCCACATCCATAGACACATGACTAAAATCAATTTTTGGAAATAATAATAGTAGGGGGAAAGTTACAGCAATTGTGGCAGATATTCAAAATCAAGCTTCAGCTCCAAGAGAGGAAAAGAAGGCCAGAAGAGTAGCAAAGTAAGATAATTCTAAATGGACAAAGTCATAAAAGCTTACAAAAAAACTAACTGAAACATTCCAACAAAAAATGTTGTCACCAAGGAATGAACCATGTGCCCAGCATTATGCTAGGTACTACTGTCAAGAGAAGGAGAGTCAAGTTTGAATGAGAAAGACTCCAGCAGCAGCTATAGCCTTAGTGTTAACTGTATGTTACACACCATAAGTAAGGAAGCAGGCCTTACAGAACTGCCAGGTGGAAAGCAGAGCACAGGACATTCAGGATTCGGACTGAGAGGAGAAGCCACAGTGTGGAGAAGGCAGGAATGATCAGGCACATGTACATGCGGGAATTTCATATACACTTCCACATCCTCCAACAGATGAAATACACTATATTTCACATATCTACAACAATAGACATACAGCTGGTGTGACCCAACCACTATGTTCCAGAATATGAAAGCATTTCAATAACACATAATAGCTCCTGAATCTGCACTGGCAGGTCTCTGGTCACCTTCTGCAAAGTGAAGCAAATATCCAGGGGTCACAAGACCATGATCCCAGAAGCTCATACAGCTAAGTGCTAAAATAGTCTTGAGAGACATCAGGGTTATATGAAATTCAAACTAACAGAGAGTAGACTGCTTTCTACCTGGGTCAGGATTTACAGCTGAAGAGGAAGGTAAAGGTGCTACCCTTTGCTGGGACTGTGTCTATGTCTACATGGAACCCTCCAACTTCAAGTAAATCATGAACAATCACTGACCTGTACTAGGTTAGTGTCGTCAAGTACACACATACATAAGATACACACATGAACATACACACATCTAAACATCCAAGATCTTGACTGACTTGGTGTCTGGGTATAAAGGTAGACCTAGAAACCTGAGTATTAGCCAAGGATTGTGCTAATGAGAGCTGATGATTCCTCCCAAAACTCCCAACACCAACTCCTTCCTCTCCAGACAACTTAGTTTACCTACTGTCACCCAAACAGAGTCAGCTTTCATGCCTCCACACCTCTGCTCACACTACTTTATCCACCTGGAATGTTCTCCACCCTCATGTCCCCCAAACAAGTCCTACCCAGCTCAGTTCCTCCTCTCCTCCTACATATGGTATTTCCGAGCCAGCTTAAGGGCATCTCTCCCTCCTCTAAACTTCCAGAACAGTTAGTTTGTACCATTAACTTGGCAAATAATCACCTAAGCTCTAAAAGGCTAGGAGCTCTGGTAGCACAGTGGTTAAGAGCTGGGCTGCTAACCAAAAGGTTGGTGGTTCAAATCCATTGGCCACTCCCCGGGAGAAAGATGTAGCAGTCTGCTTCCATAAAGGTTTACAGCCTTGGAAACCCTATGGGGCAGTTCTACCCTGTCCTATAGGGTCACCATGAGTCAGAATCAACTCGATGACAATGGGTTTGGCTTTTTGGTTTGGTTTCTATATGGCTGGTCTCTTCTGTTGTTTTCTTGAACTATTATTTAAATTAATAGAGATTTTCACCTTTCTCCCTGTCTTCATTGAGGTGCCACCTCTCAATGCTACTTCTTTACTGAGGGCTAAGGAGCACTCTTACAGTTCTTTGGCTCCTCCCACCTTGATTCCAAGAATATCTTGCACTAAGTAGAATTAAACTGCAAAACTGTCTTCTAAGCACGTAGGAGTTAAGTTAGGCTCATCTTAATGATCTTTCTGAAGATTCAAATCTCACACTTAAAGACTTTGCAACCAATAATATACAAAACCCTAAAAAAATAATTGTAAGTGTGCCCCTAAATTTACTTAAAAAAAGCCACATGAGATTTAATTTCACCGCAGAGGAGCAGTCCTACATAACTAATGTTGCCCAGTTAGTCTCAAAGCCTCCAATTTCAAATTCTGAAAATTATACAAACCCTGGCTGATGCTATGTATTTACTGAAGGTGACAGATAGAGGCAAAAATGAACGACTCCATATTCAACTATTCCTGTAGTGTCTTGTATGAGTATGTACTTAATAAATGTACTTAATGTCTGATAAACTGAAGTGATTATAAACTGAATGACTAAATTACAAAAGCATTTCTCAATGTCTTTCTTCTTTCCTGGGTGGGGGCCTCTTAAATAATTTAAAACAACCTAAGTCTATAAAATTGCTATTTAACTTACCCCTTTATCTGCTTTAAGTGCACTTGGGAAAACTTTAAACAGTTAATAATTGCTAATATGTATTTGCCAGACAGTATTCTTTACAAGAGGGGATTGGCACTTCAGTGGTAGAACTCTCCCCTTCCATGTTGGAGACCTGGATTTGATTCCAGGCGGATGCAACTCATGTGCAGCCACCACCCAACTGTCAGTCGTGGCTTGCGTGTTGCTATGATGCTGAACAGGTTTCCGTGGAGCTTCTAGACTAAAACGGACTAGGAAAAATGGGCTGGCGATCTGCTTCTGAAAATCAACCAGTGAAAACTCTATGGCTCACAATGGTCTGATCCTCAATCAATCATGTGGGTAGTGCAGGACTGGGCAGCGTTTTGTTCCATTGTGCACTGGCTCCATGAATCAGGGGCTGGCTAAATGGCAGCTAACAACATGTTCGTTTAACCCTCAGGACAACCCCAATTTTATAAACAAGAGTGAGGCACAGAGTTAACTAACTTGCCCAAGGCCCACAGCAAGAAAATGGTAGAACTAGAATTGGAATCTCAGCAATTTCACTCTTAACCACTATAGTATTGGGTATTGGTTACAGCTGACGTACAGGTATGCCATTTTGACTGATTAATACAGTATTTGAAGTCACTTCTATAAAATCTGGGCATCCAGACTTTGGTCAGAAATATAACATCCTATCAAAGCACTGTGTATGTGAAAATTTGATTCTACTATTTCAATTTGCAACATTCTGGCAACACTCTATCCAGAAAAAAGGGGCCCTGGTGGCTCAGTGGTTAAGAGCTCAGGCTGCTAACCAAAAGGTCAGCAGTTCAAATCCACCAGCCACTCCTTGGAAACCCTATGGGGCAAGTTCTACTCTGTCCTATAGGATCGCTATGAGTTGGAATCAATTTGATGGCAACAGGTTTGGTTTTTTTGGTTATCCAGAAAAATATTGTGCAAGTTTGAGACTGCCTGCACTTGGAAATATTAGAATCGTAGAATATGAGCACTGAAAGAAATCTTGGAGATTCTCGCTATTTTACAGATTTGGAAACTCAAGCCCAGACTAACTCAAGGTCAGTTAGTTTGCGGTGGGCAGGTGTAGAACTCAGGTCTGTGCCCTGCTCGCTGCCCTGGGGTATGACAAAGTCTGCCCAAGAGCAGGTGAAGATTCTACGGAGTTTGCAGTTTCAAAGACTAAACTAGTTTTTGTAAATTCTTAAATTAACATCAACAGGAGTAATTAATATTGAGAACTGCGGTCAGTTAAGCACTCAAACCTAGATTATGATTTTCACTTTATAAACTGAACGAGCGATTTTCAACTATAAACTTTAAAACAAATGGGGCCAAAAATTCCAGTAAAAAACCCGCATACACACATCAGAACTCGGCTATTTTGAAACTCCATTTACTGTAACGTTAAAAAAAAAAAGGCAAACTACTTTAAACCTCTGCTCACATGTCTCTATCAATAATGAAACAATCACATATAGAAGACTTTCTTAAAGCAAATATGTCTTGGAAGACCATTTTGGGACGGTGAGTTGTGACGACATTTTCAAGGATGTCAGTAACACAAGGGCGCCATCCATAACTCCTAGAAAAAACTGAAACCATGAACGCCTTGTCAAATTCAGAGTTTATCTTGGCACTGGCAACTGCAGCAGTCTCTTCCATGTCTGGAAACGTGTCTAATTACGTTTAGAGAGTAACTAAAAAACAGCCAGTGTCCCGGAACACACAGCTCAGGGATCACTCCATAGCATCCTGAATGACTTGATGGAACTACGCCAGGGAAAAGAAAGAAAGAAAGAAAAGAAAAAGAATAAAAGAAGCAAGTGTGAAACCAGGATGAGACGCGAGCCTCTCTCCGAAACCACCCTCCAAGTCTTCCCAGGGCCTTCGGGGCCGTCAGGACTCTCCCTAAAGTTTTTATTTTCCTTTGCTTTTCTTTCCATTAGGTCACCGGGCTCTCCAGCGGAGCTCTGGAAGTGGCCCGCCCACATCCCTTACCTGGGGCAGGGCAGCCAAGCGCCCCCTCGAGCTCGGCGCCTCCCTTACATCCCCCATCCTGAAAGCACCCTAGGGGCACTCCTTCTCGGGAAAGTGCAGTCCTCGAGCTCGGTGCGCCCCCGATACCCTCGAGTCGGCCGCACCCCAGGGGCGGCCCCTCTTGGGAAAACACAGCCCTCAAGCTCGGCGCACCCACCCCGACACCCCCAATCCGGTCGCACCATAGGGGCGCCCTCTTCGGGAAAGCGCAACCATTGCGCGCGGTCATTCCGCCCTCACCTGAGCCTGAGGTTGGCCATGAACTCGGGCATGGAGACGGTGTCCATCAGCACGAAGTCCGCCTTGCCGAACTCCAGGCTCTCTTGTTCCGCCATGGCACAAGCGGACGGGCTCAGGTGGGCGCGGACGCACTCAGGTGGGCGCTCTCTGGCCTCGGGGGCCGGTTAGGGGCCCGCTGAGAGCACAGGCGGGGCCGGGGCGGAGCCGCGCAGCGGGGTGTGGGGAGGGGACGCCGCGCGCCGATCAGCGGGTCCGGGCTGGACGGAGGCCGCCTTGCTGCTCCTCGGCGCGCTCTTGGCCGGCGTGGCTCAGAATGGGGCACACCCGGCAGTTTCCGCTTCTCCCGCGGCGGCAGCCGGGTGCTGTGGGGGACGGGACACCGAGACGGAGACAGCGGCGGCTGGTCCCGCCCCTAGCCTTGGTCTCTGTCCCGGCCGCTCGCCCCGCCCCTCCCCGGTCCGCCCCAGCCCAGCCTTGCCTCTTCGGCTCCGCCCCGCCGGGCCGGTTGAGGAGACCGCCCCGCCGCGGCCAGGCCGCCGCCTCCTCACCTGGGCGGCGCGCACGCGCAGGGCGGGCGGCGGGGGCGCGCGCTGGGTCTTGGCTGTGGCGGCTGGGCGGCAGCGCCCCCTGGGGACGGGCCCTGGAATCTCGGGGGGGGGCGCGCGGAGAGGAGCTGCGGACGTAAGAGAGTGGGTGGATTCAGATTTCCAGAATTGCAGCATCCTGCTCATGCCTGGTAGATGCCAGCAAAACCGAAGTAGTTTGTGGAGCTTTTCGCGAAGATAATTCATTATGATTGTCACCGTGACGCGAAACGCACTCCTACTCCTCCGCTCATGTCCTTCCCATCCCTGAAATCGTGATTCACGCACAGACTGAGAGGTAATATCAATAGCTAACATTTTGTGGGTACCGAAAATGCCCAGCGCTATTCTAAGCACTTTAGAACAGCGCTGAGCATTTTCAGTAAGAAGTGAGATATCATTCCCATTTGACTTATGAGCCCTAGCGTTTAGCCACATGGCTAACCGGGCTCTCTTCTCTGATGTTCACGACCCCTTTTTCTTTTCCTCTTAGCTGAGCATGCCATCAAACATTGCCTTACATTTTTATTTAAGTTTTTGATATATGTATGTCTCATCTCCTCAGGGATATTGCAGGCTTCTTAAGCATGGGGCCAAAAGTTCTTGATATTCCCCTTGTCACTAACCAGAACCCTACGGGGCAGTTCTACTTTGTCCTGTAGAGTCGCTATGAGTCGGAATCGACTGGCCCGCAACGGGTTTACATTTATATATGAAATCACTACTGGCTCGATAGAATGAAATGAGTGGTCTCCAACTTATAGATAGAGCTTTGAAAATTCTTTTGGAACTTAGAATGCACTTTCCCAATGAAACTGTATTATAAATAGCTGTCTAAAGCAGGCTTACCTCTGCAGTCCCATGTCTCTATTAGGACAGTCTGCTATTGCAAAATCTACTAAGAAATCTAGAGGCCCCCAAAGTCCTGGCTGGACTCCAACTCTATGTCTGAATTTAAGATGAGTAAACTAGACAGAACGACCCTGCTTCAGCTGCCAACAACCCACCCTGCCAAGAGAGAGGAAGGTGGCCTGATCTCCTTCTGGCGGTAGCGTCTCTACCAGCCATCAGGAAGTGCCAGAACCTGGCGCAGGCAGGGCTGGGTTGCAGCAGAGTGTATGACCTTCATTAGCAGCTCTCCTTATTCAGAAGGCACCTGTCTGAATCTCAGTGTCCTCATCCGTGGAATAAGAGCTCTGGAATAGATACTTTCCAAGGTAGGACTATCCTATGCCTGGGTCATTTGTGGGGGTCAGTCAGTGGCTAAGCAGATGACTGCATTCCTAGAAATGCTTGTATTGGTACCTTGTAACATAAGCAGAAATGAATTTCAAAATGACAAGAAAAACATTTGAAATTTTGTGCACTCTAGACCAGCTAGAGACCACACTCAAAGACCCATTAGTAAATGGATGTATGTGTGTTCCCTGAGCCCTAGGGTTGGTAGAAATTAGGGCCAGTTCCCAGGGCACCAGGGAAAGAAGCAACAAGGCCTGCAGATGAAGGGAAGGTTACAGAGATCATGCAGTGGGAAGTAACTGTATTGGGATCCAACTTGATTTTCGAATGGCCAAAGCAAGAGAACTCTTGTTTTAATCAATATTTTACACAGGAGCCCAACATATAAAACATATAGACAACATATTCAAAGAGCATTTTATAAATTTATTTTATAAGCCCAAATTAGTATAAAATGAGACATTGAGACCAATGAGGCTGTTTTGATGAACCCAAATCCATCCATCAGGGCTCACTATCACCTTAAGTCAGCCTCAGGATTCCGATTTAGTTTTGTATGCTGTTTTGGTTGTGCAGTATCAAGAAAATTCTAATTCACATGGCTAAGCAATAGTTTGTTACATGTACAGTTTTACATTCAGCCTTTTTATAGGGCCAATGCAGAGCTACAACCTTATTCATCAATGACACCTTTACAAGAAGTTCAAATATGCAGAGATAGCAGAAGACACTAAACACCGAGATCTGCATTCAAACAAGGTAACATAGAGCAGGTTAGCTCATTATTAATCTGCTTTGTGATAAAATTTGAATGGAAGCACAACTGGAAATGTATGTTTGTGTTACAGTTTAAAATATACTAAAAACCAATATATATTTAATGAGATACACTGACATCATGAGTCTCCTGATGCGATCTCCTGAAAAAGACACAACATCATTGATCTGCTAAAGAGCACAACCCAGATCTAATCATGAAAAAACATGATACCCGTTGCCGTGAAGTTGATTCTGACTCACAGTTGACTCATAGTGACCCTATAGGACAGAGTAGAACTGCCCCATAGAGTTTCCAAGGAGCGGCTGGTGGATTTGAACTGCTGACCTTTTGGTTAATAGCTGAGCTCTTAACCACTGCACCACCAGGGCTCCAGGAAACATGATACAAACCCAAATTAAGGGTCGTTCTACAAAGCAACTGATCTGTACTCTTCAAAAATATCGATGGCATGAAAGACAAAGGCTGAGGCTCTGGTCCAGATTAACGGTGACCAATGAGACATCACAAATAAAGGTGATGGGTGATCCTGGACTGGATCTCGAATTAGGAAAAATAAAATTGTTGTAAAGAACATTGTTGAGACAACTGGTGAAATTCAAATATGAGCTGTGTATTAGGTAGTAGCATTGTACCAATGTTAGTTTTTCTGACTTTGATAATTATACTGTGGTTCTGTAAGAGAATGTCCTTGTTCTTAAGAGATCGCTGTAAAATATTTAGGAGTTAAAGGGGCATAATGTCTCAAGCTGTTTAGCAAAATAATGATAATAATAAGTGTGTACATATAGATAGGTACAAATGGATAAAACAAATGTAGCCAAATGTTAACAATTGGTGAATCTAGGTAAAGGATATATGGGAAGTTTTGTATTTGCACTATTCTTGCAACTTTTCTGTTTAAGTTTAACATGGTTTCAAAAGATGAAGTGAAAAATAATATAAAACTGTTTTAAAATTTTAAAAAATTATTTCAAAAATATCAAGTAAGACTTAGAGGTGAAAGTCACATCAGAAGTTTGCAGACCTCTCAGAACCAGCACATTCTTTGAAAACCCTGGTACAGGGTATCTGCTGGCTCTGGTAGGCATAGATGTGCTAAACCAAAAACACCAAACCCATTGCTGTCGAGTTGATTCTGACTCATAGCAACCTAGGAGAGTATAAACAACACTGAACACACAATTCTAAAAACAAAAATAATTTAATGTTTACCTTATTGGCAAATATAACCATATGCTCCAGGGAGGGTAGAGACAGCTTTTGAACATGCTGTTCTCTGCCTGATATTCCCTTCCCTGTTGTCCCATCACTCATTCCCTTGCTTAGTTAACTTCTGCTCATCCCTCAGCTCTCAGCCCTAACATCACTTCCTCCAAGAAGCCTTACATGATATCCTAAGTCAGAGTTGGCTTCCCCTCCTCTCTGCCCCCTGTTGTTAAAAAAAAAAAAACAAAAACCCGTTGCCTTTGAGTTGCTCCGACTCATAGCGATCCTATAGGACAGGGTACAACTGCCCCATAGGGTTTCCAGGTAGTGCCTGGTTGGATTTGAACTGCTAACCTTTTGGTTAGCAACACCACCAGGGCTCCTGTTGTTGTTAGGTGCCATCAAAATGATTTCCACTCATAGTGACCCGATATGACAGAGTAGAACTGCCCCATAGGGTTTTCTAGGCTGTACTCTTTATGAGAGCAGATCACCAGGTCTTTCCCCTGCAGAGCAGCTGGGTGGATTTGAACCGCCAACCTTTTGATTAGCAGCTGAGCATTTAACTGTTGTACCAGCACCCTGGAAGTCCCCATTACAACTCTGAACACTCTTAAGGCTGATTACTTGTCCGTCTCTCTCACTAGACCATGAGGGGTGGAAGCTGCGTTTGTACTGTTCTTGGTTGTAACTCTAGTACCTTGCAGCACCGTGTCTAATGTGTGAAATTCTTAATAAACATTTGCTTGATAAATGAATACGTAATGATCTGTGACTATATGGAATATGTAATGTGAGGGTGTAAATTCTCCCCCTTGGTAGATTTCTTGCATTAAAATCAGTCTTTGTGCAGCGTTTACTTCATTCTCATCTCGTGCTCCTGGAATCAGGTCTCAGGCCCATATTTACTTCTCCTCTAGGGCCAGACCTCCACACCACTGTGTTCACATTGAACAAAGGTTGTTGTTCTGAAATCCCTTCTGTAGTTAACAGCTGTTGCAGAGAGTCTGCTCTGGGTTATCATCATGAAAATAAAATATTTACTCCTGCTCTGCTTTCCCAGAATGCTCCTGGGACACCCCACCTACCTCCCGTTACCAGGTGCTGTGCATTCAAGGAACGCAAACTCATTTCAACCTTAGTCTACCATAACAGAAGTAGGGAGGTTAGAAAAAGCATATTCGCACAACACACTTAAAGGGTGTTTTATAAATTTATTTTATAAGCCCAAGTTACTATAAAGCAGAAGTAGGAAGGCAAATTTAGGTTGCAAAATAACTTCATAATGCACTCACAGCTACATATAAATGATTTGGGACTCTCTGCCTTTGAAATTATCCAAGACACTACTTCCTCTTGTTTAAAGCTTGATTTGAATTAAGAATGATACATCAAAAATAAGATACATGTTTCCTGAAGTTTAAAATTTTTTAAGTAAAAATAAACCCAACTATTTCCTCTCTGGTGTCATTATGACTTTTACCCACCTGTGGGCCCCTCCCTCTCCCGCTCCCCCCGCCCCAGCATCCCATAGATATCTCACAGGATAAAGGAAAGGAAGTCTTCATAGCAGAGGTCACTGTCATAAGCCACCCTGAAAGCCCAGGAAGTGACTTAGAAAGTTCATCTTCTCACCCCTAACCATTAAGGACCGAGGACCATCCAGCCAATTGCTAAAGACTTGGCTCGGGATTTGAGAGATTTCTTATCCCCACTGCCCTGGTGACCCAGCTGTACTTGCCCGTGACTCACCCATGACTGTATCGAGCTGAAAGGGAGAGGGGCTTTTTCTCGGCAGACAGAGCTCCTTTTAACATAAACTAAGCACAGAGGAAGTTGGGAGGTGCCAGCTGAGGAGGGGGAGGAGATAGGGAAGGCAGAACCACAGCGAGGGTCTCGGGCAGCAGGTGGACAATAATGTAAGACACTGGTTCTCAGTTTTTTAGGTTTTATCCTCCTTTGATGAAAACTTGTGGGTTTTCCCTGGACAAATATATTAAGCACGTACACCATACAGTTTGCACATAGGCCCTCTGAAGGAACCTGTCTATGGACCCCAAGTTAAGAACCCCTGAGCTAAAGGAAGAATCACACCGCAGGTCATAATCAGTGGGGAGTGGAGAGGAATGTAAGCAAGCCATCACTGTCAGGATCCTGTGAGTCACCAGACAGGATCTATCCCAAGAGGACCCCCCCTCCCCCCACCACCTGCCTCCACCGTGTGGGCAGAGGAGCCACAGTTTTAAGGCCACAGGCAAGACAGAGTCAGGTGATGCAGAGGAACACAGCCTGGAACTGCCTCCAGGATTATTCCTGCCTGTGACAACATAGTTTCTGACTGTAAACATTTCCCTGGAATGTGTCCTGTTTACTAATTACGGAGGTGCTTATCATACTGCCCAGACATGCCCCTAAACTCCCTAGGGCAGGGGCCATGCCCTACTTATCCTGATGTCACGATTCTCTCAAGCTGTGCCTAGCACCCAGTGGATATTTCTTAAATCAAATGGGGAATTAGCAAGTTAATTAATTAGTGAATGAATGTGTGTATGTGTGGGTGTGTAGACATTATGTTTTAAGGCATTTTTTTTTCTTTATAAGGCCCTGTGGCCTTTTGCTAAGCCCCAAGCCAGGTAATCACTGAATCTCAAGCTATTTTGGCTGCTGGAAGAGCTAGAAAATTTGGGAGGAGTGTGATAGGAAGGAACCCTGGTGGCACAATGGTTAAAGCACTCAGCTGCTAACCAAAAGGTGGGAGATTTGAACCCACCAGCTGCTCCATGGGAGAACAATGTGGCAATCTGCTTCCTTAAAGATTTACAGCTTTGGAAACCATATAAGGCAGTTCTACTCAGTCCTATAGGGTTGCACTGAGTCGGAATTGACTCGACAGCAGTGGGTTTGGTTTTGGTTTGGTGATAGGAACCCATGAAAGGGAAAACCAAAGGGCACAGTCACAATTGATTCATGGATTGCTGGTGTGCTAAGGCAGGACTTCTCAGACTGTAAAATGTATAAGAATTGTTTGGGGATCTTGTCAAAATGCCAGTTCCGATTCATTAGGCCTGGGGTGGGTCCAGAGACTCTGCATTTACAACAAGCTTCCAAGAGATGCTGATGTTGCTGGTTTGCAGAGCACCTTTTGAGTGTAGCAAGATGCTAAGGAATCTTAGTGGTCATATAATCAAACACCTTCCTTTATCAGAAGGGGAAACTGAGTCCCAGGAAGAGTTGGTAACCTTGACTAGGGCATAGTGAAGTAGTGGTAGAGCTGAGAACAACTTAAAATTTCTAATTTGGGTAGATTTTCTGAATATGAAGTAACAGTCTTTCTGGAGTGTGGGTAGTTTTCCCTGTCCAACATGGACATCCAATTAGGAGATGGCTTTTTGTGAGACAGTGTGCAGGGGGTGGGGTAAAGAGAAACAAGAGGAAGCAGCACCCTAGATCTTCCCATGCCCTGCAGACATCTCTACATAAAAACAGGTACCCAACACCTTTTCACTCAGTCTTAGTCCTGAACCACTTGCTCAAACTCACTCCATGCCTTGCATCCCAACCAGCTCCCAACTCTCCCATCTTCTGATCTTGTTACTCATTATCCCTATTTATGAGCTTAGTTTGTCCTTTGGATATGATACTCAAGAAAAATAAAACCCCGAAACCAAACCCACTGCCGTCAAGTCGATTCCGACTCATAGCAACCCTAGAGGACAGAGTAGGACTACCCCATAAGGTTTCCAAGGCTATAAATCTTTACAGAAGCAGACAGCCACATCTCTCCGTCATTGAGTGGCTGATGGGTTCGAATCACCAAACTTTTGCTTAACAGCCAAGCACTTTAAGCACTGCCCCACCAGCACTCCTTACTCAACAAAGACAGGACCAGATTAAAGTGAATTGTGATCAAGGAAGGGAGCAAAGGTCATGGCCAGGTAAGGAGGAACCTCCTACTTTTCTTGAGTTAACCTCCTTTTTAGTGCTTCTATCCAAAGAATCCTAGCTTTATTTTTGCTCATCTCTGTAAAGTCTGCTTTCTTCATGTCTAAGATCTATGTCTGACTGTGCTTAACTCTTAGCACTGTCACGGTCACTTTCTCCTGGGGTTCTCAGCCTTTCCGTATCTCTAGTTGGCTCTTCCATACTGAGTAGGATTTGGTTCAGAACAGAATTCTCTTCATCCTCAGGAGGCAATGGTGGTACAGCAGTAACCAAACTTATGGTACCTACCTGTACCAGAGGTTTAGGATGGGGCTTGGGAATCTGCATTTTAAGAAGCATCCCCAGGAAATTCTGCTGCAGATAATTAGGGGGACTAACTTGGAGAAATATTGACGTGAACTTTGGTGTCAGACATACAAATCTTATCCCTACAATTTATTAGCTGTGTAATCTTGATCAAATTAGTTTATCTTTGCAAGCCTTAGTTTCCTCATCTTTAACAAAGAGTTGGTAAAACCCGTCTCTGAGCGTTAAGACTGTGAAATGAGATGACGGATATAAAGTATTTTGTACAATTCAAGGCAGTTAGTAAGCAGTCAATAAAATTTGCTAGCTTTGCTACTACAGTAATTTCTTCCTTTATCCTCAGAGTAGGGAAATTATTAGCTGGTAATAATTGGACATGTTTTTCAGGAGACACCAGTCCCTGGAGAAGGACATTATGCTTGGTAAAGTAGAGGGTCATTGAAAATGAGGAAGACCCTCAATGAGATGGATTGACACAGTGGCTGCAACAATGGGGTCTAACATAGCAACGATTGTGAGGATGGTGCAGGACTGGGCAGTGTTTTGTTCTGTTGTACACACGGTCACTATGAGTTGAAAATGGCTCAATGGCACCTAACAACAACTAACAATAATTTGTCACGCATCCTTTATAGCAGATTGAGATTGCCAATAGATGCCTATGAGTCTTCTGAATAATCATCGGTATTATTTTCCTCAGTGTGAGTTTTGTGATTTATATTTAGTAATATGTTATCATTTCCATTCATAGTCATGGGCATCACAATTTGTTGAATATTTTTAAATGAGCGAATGCCGTCTGACTAGGCCTTCTGTGGTACACGCCCACTGCAGCTCTACGTCTGTTCTTCTGCTGCAAATGCTCTTCACCATTCCCTTGACATAATAACCAGTTACTACTACAAAGTCCGTTCTGACTATGGTGATCCCATGTGTGTCACAGTAGAACTGTGCTCCATAGGGTTTTCAATGGCGGTTTTTTTAGAAGTAGATCTCCAGATCTTTCTTCTGAGGTGACTCTGGATGGACTCAAACCTCAAACTGTTTACACCACCAGGGCTCCTCTTGACATATAGTGCTGGTTTAATGCCATCCTGGCCAGACCCTTCCCATTGCTCCAATCCAGTAACGAGCGCCAACTCACAGAGCTGTGATGATAGCTGCTAGTTTGTACTTACTTCTTTGCATGAAAGCTTTCAACGCACTTTATCATATAATATGTGCCATGTGCATAACTTATCATTTTAAAATAGAGAAATAATGAGAGATGAGGCTGGTGAAATGAGAGTAGGAGTTGGGGTGGTGTGTGGAGGCCTGGCTTTGATGACCAGGCAATAGGGAACCACATTTTCTTTTCAGTTTAGATTTTTTTAATTCAGGCCCTGTTGAGTTTCTTTTGTTTGTTTTCCATAATATTTTATTATGTTTTCAGTGAAGGTTTACACAGCAGTTTAGGTTCCCATTCAAAAATTTGTACACAAATTGCTCAGTGACATTGAGTACATCCTTTACAATGAGTGAACGTTCTTATTATTTCTGTTCTGGTTGTTCTGTTTCCATTAATCTAGTTTCCCTGCCCCCTTACACTCTCATCTTTGTTTTAAAGTAATTGTTAACCATTTGGTCTCATATAGGTGATTTTTTAAAGGAGCACAGTACTCACGGATGATATTCTTTATTTTGTGAGCCACTCTGTTATTTAGCTAAAAGGTGACCTCAGGGGCAAGCCCTATTGAGTTTATTTTGCTTTTTATTTTTTTAGATTTCTTTGTTGCTGTAGTTTAAATGAAGTTTACATCTCAAGTTAGTCTCCCATATAAAAATTTTTACATACATTGTTATATGGCCCTAATTGCTCTCCCCATACTGTGACAGCACACTCCTCCCTTCCACCCCTGATTCCCCATATCTATTCAACCAGCTCCTAACCCGCTCTGCCTTCCCATCTCACCTCCGGACAGAAGCTGCCCATTTAGTCTCTTGTATCTACTTGAGCTAAGAGGCACGCTCCTTTTATTTTGCTTTTCAGTCAAAACTTTGTAAAGAGTATTGAAGAATCAGTTCAGAAGGATTGAACCTACACTGCAGATAAGTTACACCCACAATTCTCCATCAATGAATAAATACATGTAACGACTGTGCAGAGCATACACGTGTAGCTTCGGGATTGCGGGACTCTGGTATTCAGGTTTGAAAGGTGGTAGAGTGTGTGTAGGGTTAGGATCAAACTTTCTGGGGCTGGTTCAGTTACTTATACACTGTATGTGACCCTGGGCAAGTCACTTAAAAGGAGCCTCAATTTCCTCCTCTGGAAAGTGAGAGTAATATTGGTAGGGTTACTATGATAATCAAATGAGATAAGGCATGTTAAACACTTAACATGGGGGTTGGGACATAGTTAGGGCTCAATAAATATAAGCTGACAGCACTATTTTCACTACTGTTATTATACCGGTCTCCCCCACAGGGCTTTGATGCAGCTCATAGCCAGGTGAGAGCAGAAAGAGTGTCTTCTCTGGTCTGGTTTTTCTCTTCTTTTGACACGTGGTTCTCTGGTGTCCTCTTATCTGTTAGTTCATGTCAGACCGGTCACTTCCTTGTAGGTGAGCTGGTATACTAATTGCAGGGAGTTCATGGCCTCTCTATCTACAATTTCTGAAAGTTCAGTCTTGAAGGTACAGTGACTTCCTGGCTTTCCTTTGCATGCTTTGTCACCTGAGTTCCTAATTGCCATTGCATAACCAGGTACACGCTTGACTTTCAGGAGATAAGTTCCTCTCCCAATGCAAATATGACTACACCGGGCATAACGTCTGTGAATAGCTGCTCCCCTGCCTCCCAACCCCAAATCTTCTGTAGCTGTTTGGCCAAAGTCTTCTGGATCAATGAATCCCACCTGGGGTGCTTTTGAAAAATACAGCTTCCAAGGTCCCACTCCCAGTCCTTTTGAATTGAAATCTTTGTGGCTAAGAACCACTATAATAAAAACACCTGGCATTATGCATATGTGAAGAACTTCTGGGATGAGTGTTGCCTGCTAAACTGATGGTCATTGCATCAAAGTGGCCACTCTCTCTTTCACATGGGATAGAGCAGACGGAAGCTTGGAATTTTGAGTTATCTACCTCATGTTCCTTTCAGGAAAGCAGCAAAAGCGTGCTTTAGACGCTACACCTAATATCTCTTAAGGATTCTGAGAGCCTTCGTGTCCTGCAGGTGCAACCACTGATTTAATTAGGAAAGAGAGCCTTCCAGCTCTCACTATAAAATCCCTTTGGAGAGTGCTATTTGCCCATGCCAGTTCTCAAAGCTGGAAGTGTAAGGACTGAGTCTTCAACATGTACTACATCTGCTTAGATGGCCTAAAATTCCCTAAGAAGAAGAGTAAAATTCATATCCCAGCCAAAAAGAAGTATGAATGGGCCAGCTCCGCCTTTGGGAAGAAGAGAAGGAGGAGGAGGAAGAAAAAGGAAGCCCATTTTTGTTACATGGGGAAAATCCTAAAGCAAGTGAGTTGGAGCTCTCTGTGGAATAGCCAAGAGAGGTATGATGTTAGTGTGCTCTCGGTGTGTTCTTGAGTTCCGCTTATTCTGATCTGGGAGTCCTTCTTCACACACTGTGTGCCTGAGAAGTTATGCGCAAACAGCTTCTGTGAACTGGATCCGCTGACGGCTGCTATCTTCTTCTGCTTGGCTTTCTGTTGGCAGCAACTTGGAACACCTGAGCTCTCAGTGTCTGTTTCTTGTATCTTTTGACAGGTAGTCTGTAAACTGATTCTTAAATGCCCTCTCCTTTTCTCATAAACTGAAAAAAAAAAAAACAAACCCATTGCCATTGAGTCGATTCTGACTCATAGCAACCCTACAGGATAGAGTAGAAAGAGCTGCCCCAAGGGGTTTCCAAGGAGTGGCTGGTGGATTTGAACTGCCGACCTTTTGATTAGCATCCAAGCTCTTAACCACTGCGCCACCAGAGCTCCCTTTTTCTTAGAAGGAGCCCTTGGAGATAATGTCAGTACAAGGAAGTAATAGGAAGTAAGGATGAAAATTAAGAAATGTTAAAGTAAGATGCTTACTAATATAAAATATAGACTGAAAGTACATTCTAAACTAAAATTATATTTTCCATCTTCAGAAAGTGTTAAGTGTTAACTCCGTTTCCATTAGGAAAAACCAAAGCACGAAAGCGACCTGAGTCAGTCTGTATTATCCAGACAAGGGCTGTCTTTCAACTGCTGCTTCCTCAGCTTATCTGTCTCACCAGTTGCAAATTCCCTCTTCCTGCCTCTTCCCAAGAGGTTGTTGATAGGTACTATAGCCTAGTTTCTTTCGTCACATCCCTAAACTTCTTTGGGTGGCTAGTGTGGATCCACATGTGCATGAAACCGTGGAAACGTGGGTGCTGGGTGAGGCGGGTGGAGACTGTATATTGCCCACTAGAGGAACCTTAACTTCTCTGCCTCAGCCCTGCTCTTTCTCTCCTAGACCCACCCAGACTTCAGTGGTTGCTCCTGGGTCTTGGATGCACTGGGCTCTCTGGATGAGTGGCAACTAGAGTGGCTTAGCCTGGAGGCAGTGAGACTGTCATTCTACAACCACAGAAGAGCCATCACCAGCAGAGAGATCCTTGAAGCCATGAATCAGAGATCCCCTCGGAGGAGCTTTTGAATAAGTGAAGTGGTTCTGAATGGCCCTGTTGTTGAAATGACCACACTTGTCAAAAAAAAGTGCTCATGTTGGAGGGCTGAGCTGGGTGACAAGGTGTCTGAGAAGCACCCGCTGCATCAGTTTTGGTGCCGCAAACCTCATCTCTGGGTCCCTTGTTTTTAGCCTCTTACTTTGCAAAACCAAATAAAAGCTTTTCTCATGCATGTATGTGCTCTGTGTGTGCGTGTGTACGTGTAAAATGCTTGTCGTCTGTGGCTTTTTAATTTTTGTTATACGTGCTTTCTCTCCTGCTTTGAGCTCTCCTGTTCTCCCAACATTTTTCCCCACTCCAGACCCAGGGTGGAGACTTATGTGCTGGAATAAACTGAGATCATGGGGAGACGTGAATCAGAGAGGGGCTGGCTTGAAAGCAAACAGCATGGGCAAAACTTGCAGGGTAGAAAGCAGTAAGGGGTCCCTGGGTGGCGCAAACGGTTACACGCTCAGCTGCTAGCTGAAAGGTTGGTGGTTTGAGCTCATCTGGAGGCACTTCGGAAGACAGGCCTAGTGATCTGCTTCCAAACAGTTACAGCCTTAAAAACCTTATGGAACAGTCCTACTCTGCACACATGGGGTCGCCATGAGTCAGAATCGACTCAACACCAGCTAACAACAAGAAGAGGACTGCTCTTGGCTTCTGGATTTCTTTTTTTAGCCACAGTCTTCCCTCTCCTCCCCACTGGTATAGATAGATGGTTATGGCTACTGAAAGTGTTTAGAGAGACACTGTTTGAATTTCTATGGGAGAAGGATGATTTCTTATTTAGGCACCCTGCCTCGATTTATAGAACTAAAAAAATAAAGTGATAGGGGATCTTTCAGCCCTTTGAGCAAATGACTCATGGAGTTGGTCATCTATGTAGAACTTAACATAATAACATGTATGGTGATAAGTGTCTGTCAAATCTATAAGCTGGTCCCAACAGCGGGAAAAAAGAAAACAGTTATTGTATAATAGTACTATAAAAATACAGTAAGTTAGGAGCAGAAAGAATCAATGGGATGACATGCCTTGAATATGTGGGTCTGGAAAAGCCTGAGTAGGCGACAAGAAGGAGAAGGTGCTAAGCATGGGGAAGGGTTCTGGGCTAAAGGAACAGCCTGAAGCAGGAAAGCCTTTGACTTGTTAGAGAAACTAAATGAAAGCTAGGGCAGGTGGACTCTAGCAAGTAACCCCACTGCCCACTGCTGTCAAGTCAATTCTGACTCACAGTGACCCTATAGGACAGAGTAGAACTGGCCCATAGGGTTTCCAAGGCTGTAAATCTTGATGGAAGCAGACTGCCCCATCTTTCTCCCATGGAGCAGCTGGTGGGTTCAAACTGTTGACCTTTTGGTTAGCAGCTGAGTGCTTAACCACTGCGCAACCAGGTATAAATTCAATCAATATACACTCAGATTAAGACAGAACATTTCCATCACTGACTTAGTTATTAAGACTACTATTGCTGCTATGTAAAGAATAGATCGAAGAGAGTGTGGAAATGGGAAGATTTGCTAGAAATGTGTAGCATCCGTTTAGTAGAAAGATGACAGTGGTCTGGATGAGTGTGGGCAGTAATGAAAATGGAGAGAAGTGATGAGATTTGAAATGATTTTTGGAGATAGAATCAATAGGATTTGCTAATGGATTGGAGATGAAGCATAAAGAAAAAAGTAATGATTCCCAGGTTTTAGGTTTGAGCAGTGTTAGTATGATTTATGGAGACAGAAAAGACCAAAGAAAGGAGGACAGGCATTTTGGGGAAGGTGTAAATTGAGAATTCCATTCTGGGCATGTTAATTTTCAAATACTTGTGAAACATCCAAACAGAGAGTCAGATAGATAGAACTGGGCTAAAGATACAAATTTGGGAGTCAGCCGCATAAAGAAGATGATATATAAATCAGCAGAAATGGGTGAGATTACTTAGCAAGATGGGGTAAAGAGGAAAACAGAAGATGATCCAGGGCCAACACCAAAGCAATTCTAATATTTAGGAGAAGCCAACAAAGGAAACCTAGGAAGAGCAATCTGAGAAAACAGGGGAGGGTGCAAGCCAAGAGGGGCAAGAGTGGTTCACTGTGCACAATCCTGGCCACAGTGTTAAAGACATTTATGTCCATTACCTCTTAGTCAAGTAGATACAAGAGACCAAAGGAGCAGCTTTTGTCCAGAGGTGAGATGGGAAGGCAGAGAGGGTTAGGAGGTGGCTGAATGGACATGGGGTATCAGGGGTGGAAGGGAGGAGTGTGCTGTCACAGAATAGGGTAAGCAATTAGGGTCACATAACAATGTATGTATAAAATTTTGTATGGGAGACTAACTTGAAATGTAAACTTCATCTAACTACAACAATTAAAAAAAATGGAAAAAAAAAAGACATTTATGTCCATTGCATTTGGCAACATGGAGGTCATGGTGACCTTGAGTGGTCAATTCAGTGGAGGGGGGCAGGTGTCAGCCCCATTTGAGCAGATTGAAGAATGAACGAGAGGTAGTAAATAGAGACAGCTTTTTGGATGGTGAGGAAGACAAAAGGAGAAATGTAGTCATGAAAGAAAACAAAGATGTGGGCCAGTGGCTGGTATAGAGATTTATGCTACAGCTTAATTGCTCTTGGTATAAAGAGAGACTTATAGGATGAGATATACTAGAGCTTAATTGCTTGCTGATGGGAATCCTCCAGGGTAGAGGGAGATACTATTAATTTAGAGGAAAGTATAGAAAACCAAAGGATCCAGGACCTTGAGAAGGTAAGGGGGGATGGGATGCAGTGTGGAAGTGAAAGAGGAGGAGAAAATATGTACAAATGTTAATTTTATAGGTCTGGTGATGAAAAGCTGAGGAAGTTAGTACCAATTCCATTTTTTTTTCAATGAAGCAAATGAAGGTGGAGGAAGGGGCAGGGGGAGGTTTGTAGATAAGATATGAAGTCATTGTCTAAGGAGTGAAAAAGGAAGGCTTAGACACATACAGACAGATGGCTGACCAGGAGTGAGTGTCTATTTGAATTTGGTGGCCATGAATCGAAAGCAACGCCAGTCTTATCAGCTGTGTGACTTTCTCCAGTCACAGGGTCTGCTTCAGTGCAGATGTGGTGAACACAGTTTGGGTTCTGTCAAGCAGTCTAAGAAGACAGGGCCAAGAAAGCAACTCCATCATGGACCATGTGATCCAGGCCATCTAGGAGGGACGTGCAGGTGAGGGGCAGTGAGAATGTCATGGAGCTCATGGAAGGCACAGATTATGTCAGGCCTGAAAACTGAGTCTAAAAGAAGGAATTGCAAATGGTTAACGTGCTTGGCTGCTAACTGAAAGGTTGGAAGTTCAAATCTACCCAGAGGCACCATGGAAGAAAGATCTGGACAATCTACTTCCAAAAACTCAGCCATTGAAAACCCTATAGAGCACAGGTCTATTCTGACACACATGTGTTTGCCGTGAGTCAGAATCAACGCAACAACTGGTTCTTTCAACAGACCAGCGCATTGCCTAAGAAACAGCAGTGACACCCAGTGACCAGTCCTTAAAATGCACCTTCATGGATTTACGTTGTCCACAGGTCCTGAAGCAACTTTGCATAAAATTATCAGCCCATGTTCTGCTCTACTTGGGAGGCACTCAAGCGTTCCCCACCACCACCACCACCCCGGCCCTCCCACCAGTTGTCTCTCTCAGGATTCTGTACCACTGGCCCTGGGATATCTAAGAGGATGAAGATGTTGCAGCTTAGTGGGTGACTAGAAGCAGACTGCTGAGGACTGAAGACAATGGGAGGAGGTGGGGAGGAGCTGTTAGCCTTGGAGTCCCAGACCAGAGCTTCTCTTCCTAAATTCCTGCGGTCCTGGGATACCCCGCATCCTGGGAAGGCTTCAGGAGTTCCCAAACCCTGCCAGGGTTTAGATAAATGCTTGGTAGTGACACAAGCTCTTCCACCCTACAGTTGTTCTGGGGGAATTGCCTTCCCAGCTGACTCGAGAGCTGAGTGAGGACTCCCCTATCTCCACCACCTCAGTTGACTGTCCTCAGGGTTCTAAGAGGGTCCTAATGTCTCTGACTGCCAGCTTCTCCTGACCCAAGCACTGGAATCTGGCTTAGCCTAGAGGGAAACCCAGCTTCCTCCCCAAGCTCTATCACTCACTGTATTAGTATCCTTTCACCATACTTATTCAATCTGTATGCTGAGCAAATAATCTGAGAAACTGGACTATATGAAGAAGAACGGGGCATCAGGATTGAAGGAAGACTCATTTGCAACCTGTTATATGCAGATGACACAACCTTGCTTGCTGAAAGTAAAGAGGACTTGAAGCACTTACTGATGAAGATCAAAGAGCCTTCAGTATGGATTACACCTCGACATAAAGAAAACAAAAATCCTCACAACTGGACCAATAAGCAAAATCATAATAAATGGAGAAAAGATGGAGGTTGTCAAGGATTTCATTTTACTTGGATCCACAATCAATACCCATGGAGAATTCAAAAGACGCATTGCTTCGGGCAAATCAGCTGCAAGAGATCTCTTTAAAGTGTTAACAAGCAAAGATGTCACTGTGAGGACTAAGGTGTACCTGACCCAAGCCATGGTGTTCTCAATTGCCTCATATGCATGCAAAAGCTGGACAATGAATAAGGAAGAATGAAGAAGAATTTACGCCTTTAAATTGTGGTGTTCACAAAGAGTATTGGATATACCATGGACTGCAAAGGAACAAACAAATCTGTCTTGGAAGAAATACAACCAGAATGCTCCTTGGAAGCAAGGATGGTGCAGTCTCACATACTTCGGACATGTTGTCAGGAGGGATCAGTCCCTGGAGAAGGACATCATGCTGGTAAAGTGGAGGGTCAGCAAAAAAGAGGAAGACCCTCAACTAGATGGATGGACACAGTGGCTGCAACAACGGGCTCAAGCATAACAACAATTGTGAGAATGGCACAGGACCGGGCAGTGTTTCGTCCTGTTGTGCATGGTGTTGCTATGAGTCGGAAACCAACTTGACGGCACCTAACAACAACAACAACCAGAACAGATTACCATGAACTGGATGGCTTGAAACAACAGGTTTATTGTCTCACAGTTCTGGAGGCTAGGAGAGGAGACCAAAATCAATGTGTCAGCAGGACTATGGCCTCTCTGAGGGTTCTAGAGGAGAATCTATTCCATGTGTTTCTGTTAGCTTCTGGTGTTGTTGGAAATCCTTGACATTCTTTGACTTGTAGATATATCACTCCAATCTCTGCCTCCATTGTCACATTCCTCCTGTGTGTTTCTGTGTCTGTGTCTTCTTCTGTTTTTTAAGGACACCGGTATATTGGATTTAGGGCCCATGGGCAGTTCTACTCTGTCCTATAGGAACACTATGAGTCAGAATTGAGTCGACAGGAATGGGTTTGGTTTGGTTTGGTTCTACTCCAGTATGACTTCATCTGAACTAACTACAATCTGCAAAGACCCTATTTCCAAATAAGATCACATTTGGGGTTCTGGAAAGGACATGAATTTTGGGGGGACATTATTCAACTCAGTACACTCTTCATAGGTACTAGGCTTGATTTCTGGGCCAAGGATTTGGGTGTCTCCCTTAGTCAGGGGCTCTTCTTCCCACAGGAGATACAAAGAGGACCAAGAGAAGACTCCTTGCCCCTCTTTGCAATGCTTTCACTATTCTGACCAATTACGTTTTACCAGGAGCTGCTGTTTATCTTCTACTTTAAGAGGTTAGCAAATCAGGTTTTAAGTCCAAGCACAAGATGGGGAAGTAAGGGTTGTTTCACTGAGGCAGGTACCCTGGAGTGAAGCAGGTGAGAGAGGTGGTTCCTAAGGTGGTCAAGAAATGGAGGAAGTGTGAGTCTGACTCACTGCTAACCCACTTCCCAATCCCTTAGCTCACATCCCTGGTTTGAACTTGACTTTGAAGTTAGGGACAACTTGGTATAGTGGAGACAGCCTGTACTGAATTTGTAGTCAGATCACTTGACCTCTCTAGACCTCAGTTTTCATGTCTGTAAAATGGTGATGGTAGCACAATAAAAAATAATGATAATGAAATAAAGTAGTGATGGTAATGCCCACAGCACAGGGTTATGGTGAAGGTCAAATGAAAAGATATGCATGAAAATACTTCTTACGGTGACATAGTACTTTGATTTAGGACATTGTTCTTACATATATGTACCAAGGCAGATTTCATAAGCTTTAAGAGAAAGAAAAAAAAAAAACTTAATGGTGATGAAATTTGATTAGAGGTAGTGAACTTCAGTCACTAGGGATGATCCATCCAAGGCAAGGTCATAGATGATGTCCCTTCCAAGACTGAGAGAGCAGAGAGAGAGGATGGTGTAACGGAAAGCACACAGACTGGGCTTGGAGTCAGACAGACTTAGCTTCGGTCCCAGCCCTGCTAGTCACTAGCGTTGGCACCTTGGACAAGTGACTTAACCTCCCAGGTTCTCTGTGTTCTCCTCTTTGAAGTGGAGATAATTCCTACCTCCCTGAGCTGTTGAGACAAATTAAGTAGGTGCCATCTGCACAGCACCTGAAACAGAGTCGGTACTTAGTGAATGGTATCTTGAAAACTTGTTGATTACATTACAGGCTGGGTGACATTACCATATAGCACAGCTTTGCAAACAGACAATTCTAGGTCCGAATCCCAGTTTTACCACTTACTAGCTATAGAAATGGATTTAACTTCTTTGAGCTCCAATTTCCTCATGTGTAAAGTGAGGAGAGAATAATGTCCACTGTAAGGAATTATTGTAATAATTATGTAATCTATGTAAAGTACTTAGCCAGTACCTGGCACATAAAAATTCTCAAAATGGGAGCCATCATGATGAATGCAATCATGCCGAAATGTCAAGAGGAGCAGAAGCTGATGAGGCCAGTTGAAAGCTGGAGACCCAAATGACTCCTCTTTACTGAAGCATTAAACTCATTCTTAAACCAACCTCATCTGGATTAAATAAACGTGGGATGTTATTTCCCCTTACACACCTACCCATCACTCCCTCAATACTCAGGGCAAGAGAGGTTTTAGTTGATTCTAAAGAGGTACATGATAGAATACGAGAATGGGCAAGAAAGAAAGGCTGTGTAAACTGTCTTTAAGAGCTCTTTAAGAAAAGTGTTTTGAAGATTTAGTGTTTTTGCCAAGAGTGTAGTTCCCGCCCCTCTGCCCAATTCCCCATGTGTTCATGCCCTAAAGTCCCTTGAGGAAGTACCTGTTTGGGGTATCTATGTGCCCTGGCCTGGCTGCCTTGACCTGGAGGAGTTGCGAAGTTGGCCTGTATGCCTAGTGGGGATCCTGCCCGCCTTTGTTAGATCCCATGCCAGCTCTCACCCTCCTCCAGCCTTCTCCTTTCTTCCTGCTTCCTGGTGCTGCCCTGGCACTCCCAACCAGCTCCAGTAGCCGTGAGTGTTTTCTGGCTTTTGCTCCTGCAAGGAGGACTGGCTTTCGCCAAGATCTTGGCTCACACCCACAGCTCATAGAAGGCCTGACCTGTGTGTACACAAAACCCTCCCTTGCTGGCCTCTCTTTATGGAAAGCTGTTCACTATCCCATAAAAGGACCTGAACACTTAAAACAAGCAAGGACTCAGAGTCAAATCAGACGTTTGAAATTGTGACTCTTTAATTAAGGTCATCCTTCCTTCTCTTCCCAGTGCTGGTGCTTTCACTTCTCTGAGTGTTCCCCATGGTCTTATCCCTCCTGCCACACCCTGGTGGGGCCCCACAAGCTGTGTGTAGGTCTAGAGTTCTATTGCCACTGTAGAATGACAGTAGTGATAACAAATGTTTATTTTCTATTCCTTTCACAAATGTTTATTGAGCACCTACTAAGTGCCAGGCACTGTTCCAGGTACTGGGGATCAGCAGAGAACAAAATAATAAAGTCCCTGCCCTCATGGGGCTTATACTAAAAGGCAAGAAGCAAGAAACAAATATATAATACAATGTCAGGTGGTGATAGTGCCATTAAAACGAAATATACCAAACCAGTTGCTGTCGATTCCCACTCATGGCAACCCCATGTATGTCAAAATAGAACTGTGCTCCATAGGGTTTACAGTGGGTGATTTTTTGGCAGTAGATGCAAGGCCTTTCTTCTGAGGCACATCTCGGTGGACTTGAACTGCCAACCTTTTAGTTAGCAAATAAACAGAAAACAAATCAGGGCCAGAGGAGCACGAATGATGGGAAAGCCTACTTTAGACAGGGTGATCAGGGAAAGCTTCACTGTGGAGGTGACCTTTACACAGAGACCTGAGCAAAGTGAGGGAGTGAACCATGGGAATAACGAGGTTAAGGATTTCAGACAGAGGGCCCAGCCCAGAGGGTGAGCTTGGCATGTTTGAAGAACATCAAGAAGTCTCCATTTTTTTTTCCCATGTCACATTGGGATAAGCACTTTAAATGCGTTATCTTATTTAATCCTCAAAAGAATGGTATGTCATAGGTTCTACTACTATCCCATTCTACAGATGAGGAAACCGAGGCTCAGAGAGGTGAGGGAGCTGTCCAAGATTATACAGCTAGCAAGTGGAGGAGGCAGACCTCAAATCACAGTTTTTCTGACTCAGGCTTATACTCTTGTCTCCCTGGTGGGGGTGCAGGATGCCATTCTGTTGCCCCTCTGACACAGCCCAAGGTAGGTCAGAAGGGCTTAGGGAGGGTTACAGGCAATGTGAGAGGCGTTTCTTCTGGGAGCAGGAGGGTTTTTGCTAACGGGTCTGTCTAGAAGGAAGGGGCTACTGCCAGAGATATGGGTTGGGGGCTGGAGGAAGAAAGGTGGCCAACATCTATCTGCCACAGTCCTTTTCCACCTCTGTCTTCTGAGTTCTCTTTCGTAGGGTGGGCGTCTCTGGTGCTTGCTATCCAAATCAGCCAAGCAGCACGATCACCACCTATTTACTGTTGTTGTTGGTTGCATCAGGTCGATTCTGACTCATGGCGAGCCCCTATTGATTACTAGTACAAACAGAATCACCGGGGCGTTACAAAATGCTGCAGGTTTGACCCTGCAAACGAATCACGTGGGAGCTACATGAGACACAAATACATCTATGCAACAGGCATTAGAAGGAAACAAAACAAACTACTATCAAGAGGGAATAGGCAGAGAAGTATATTACCTAGGTCACATGAGGCAAATGTATTTTTGGGGTTAAGTGTGTATGTGTATGACATTGGGATAGAATGGCTCTGTTTGTTGTAGCCAGGGCCATGAAAACCTGCCCTGGTTCCAGAAACCCCGGTAGCTAGAACAACTATCGGTTTCCCGGTATATTAGTTTCCTAAGACTGCCGTAACAAATTACCACAAACTGGGTGGCTTAAAACAAGAAGTGTATTCTCTTGTAGTTCTGGAGACAAGGAGTCTGAAATCAAGGTGTTGGCAGGGCCATGCTCCCTCTGAAGGTTCTAGGGAGGAATCTTTCCTTTCTTCTTCATGGCTTCTGGTGGTTCCCAGCAATCCTTGGTGTTCATTGGCTTGTAGCTGTGTCACTCCAATCTCTGCCTTTGTCTTCATAAGGCCTTCTTCCCTGTCTCTCTTTCTCTGTGTTCTCTTCTCCTCTTCTTATAAGAACCCCAGGCATTGGATTTAGGGTCCACCCTAAGCCACTATGATCTCATCTTAACTAAGAATTATATCTGCAAAGACCCTCTTTCCAAATAAGGTCACATTCTGAGGTTCTGAGTGGACATGAATTTTGGGGGGACACTATACATAAGGTCACCATGAATTGGAGCTGACTCGACAGCAACTAACAACCAGTTCAGCCCACTAAAGGTGGCCTGGGCTTTGGAGCCAAGGAGTCTTGAGTTCCACTCCCTTCCCTATCACTTATAAGCTAAAGAGCTTGAGTAAGTTACCTTATCCCTCATACTCTATTTCCTCGCTTGCAAAAGAACAGAATGATACTGACTTTTCAGGGTTGGTGAGAGAACCAGATAAGTGTCTGGTACATAGTAGATGCTCAACCCATTTCACTCCTTGCTTGGATGATGCATGAGCTTGCACCCATTGGCTAGGAACCAAGCGTTTCCCTTCCTCACCATGGTCAGCACGATTTCTGATCTGCTGGCTTCTCCTCTCTAATCATTGGGTTCAGCTCTCAATTTGGGGACCTTTCTACACAGTTTGATGTTCAGATTGAGTGAGGAGAGGCCATATGGTGGGAGTATTTTAGTTTTGGGGAGCAGTCCAGCAACCATCCTTCTTACTCATGTGGGGGAAACTCCCTTGTGTAACTTATTAGACATATTGGAAGGCAGGCTACTGCCTGGGCCTCATCTCCCACAGTGGGAGCAGTTGGGGTGAGGTGCCACCCAGGAGTTTAAATTTTGAATGAAAGATAAGATTGAAGGGCACGTGAGAATCATTTCAGGGCAGTGACACTCAGCCATACAGTGGCAGCTTCCCGGTCCCTGGAGCCCGGTGGTACATGCCCATCTCCTAATCTGGGTCTTCAATCTCCAGCTGATTCTGTGGGCATCCCACGTTCTTTCAACAAGTCTCCTTTCCATGTAGGACAATCAATCAGTTTCTGTTGCTTGCAAGCAAGAACACTGAGGACACAGATCTTCTCAGATCCATCCAGAGAGGCTCCAGGGGGCACCTAGGATGTCAGGAGTTGCTAGGGCCATGGAAGGCAGTTGGCTGGAAAGGCACCTGGCACAACTTTGCCTCCGATCCTGCCTCCTGGGATCTGGGTGATGGGTGGTTAATTGAGAGCATTTACAATATCAGCTCCAGGCTGCAGCTGAACAATTTTTCACTTATTTATATGTTTCGTCTGTGTGTGTGTGTGTGTGTGTGTGTGTGTGTATATTTTCTAAGTGTTGTATGTCTTTTCCACTTGGATTGTAAACTCCTCAAGGTTACAGTTTTCTTTCACATCTCTTCTACAGGGTCATAGAATTGCAGACCTGGAAGAGACCACAAGAGATCATGTGATTTAGTGTCTTACCTCACTTGTTGAAAGAACATGGGATGCCTACCAAATGTCTAAACACCCAAGACCAATAGCACTCTGTTCTTTTTAGAGAATGTCCAACAAATGGAGATATTACTGTCCCCAGTCACTCATTCTGTTTCCTGCTTGCTGCAGCCCACTTTCCTGACACAGAAAGCAATGCTCAGTAGCTCCTTCCTGAAAGCACTTCAGAGGGTGATAGAATCACGCCTCAGCCCTCTCTGCTCCGAGTGCCATGGGTGGGAAAAATTAGCTGCCCATGGGGCCGGCAGTTAAAGAGGGTGAGGTGGGAGTGCATGTGCCTACGTTGTGCAAACTGAGGATGGTGGTGGATCAGAAAGCATGCTTGGTGACAGCAGGCGCCTTGCCCCTGTTGACTGTTGCCATGGGTGGAATGTGGGCTGAGTTTTGAAAGATCTTATGAATTTTCCAGAGAAGCTGGAAATCTAGAATTGTAAATGAAATTCCTGACTTTCAAAAATGCTGGCAACTCATTTGATTTAAAAAAAACCCGTGGGCCAAACAAAACACTGCTGTGGGCTGGATGTGGTTTATGGACTATTAGTTTGCAAGCCCTGCTTTAAGCTGCCGGGGACCTGGTCTGCATTCTTTGGTACTTGCCATGAATACTGCCCTTAGAGCTGGGCAACTGGGGTCCCTGCTCTGGAACCCGTGCTTTAGTCGGCCCCACTCTGTGCCTCTGCCTCACAGGACAAGGAGTTTGAGGGCGAAGTGTCATTACCATGTGGAACCCATGCCCCTTCGAGACTACACTCCTGGTACCCTGGACTCTAAAAATCCCTCCCAAACAGCCCTGCTTCCAGGGCCTAAGGAGTCTCTGGGTGGTGCAAATGGTTAATATGCTGGGCTGCTAACCGAAAGGTTGGAGGTTCAACTCCACCCATAGGTGCCTTGGAAGAAAGGCCTGGTGATCTAATTACAAAAAATCAGCCATTGAAAATCCTATGGAGCACAGTTCTGTGACACACATAGGGTCACCATGAGTCAGAATCAACTCAGTGGCAACTGGTCTAGGGCTATGTGGACCTCCATCCTCCCAAGGGTGGACTGTGCAGCTGGCGTGGCCATCTCTAGACCTGAGGGGTGGCAGAGAGATAGCTGTTTGCAGGGTGGGGGCTGTGCCCCATCAATGTACTTGCCTCCCCCTTTGGTATGGGATGGAGAAGCATAGGAACAGAAGGGGCAGGGCTGCAAACCCGGGTCCTGCATTTGTACTCTTGCCCCACTGCTGGGAAATTGCGAGGGGTGGGTGTGCTTGTCACCGCTTTCCATGGGTCAGGTGGTAATAAGAGCTACCACTGATTCACTATTACCCTGGGCCAGGCAGTCTTCTAAACGCACTGCATGTATCACGACATTTAACCCCCATGCCAATCTAGGATTCTTACAAGTATTATCCCTATTTTACAGATGAAGGATCAAGGCATAGTGAAGTGAAGTTGCTCAGAGCTAGTGAGTGGCAGAGCCAGGATTTAAACCAGTCGGTACCAGAGCAGACTCTCCCTGTACCAGTCGCACTGTGGAAACCATTCCTCCCGTCTCTCCCCTCTCCCCCAGTGGGTGGCTGCCCCTGGAGGCAGGGACCCTCCGCCTCCCTCCACTCTGCATGCCCGTGGCTGGTCTCCGCGGGGCGCGACCAGGATTTGTTGGATGCTCTCCGTGACTGCCTCCCAGCTGCCAGGCTTCGCCTAGCCCCAACCCCCGGCCCGTCTGGAGAAGCCATACGAGGGCCTGGCGGTGACGGCGGCGCCTGGCAGCGGGGGATTTGGATGCTCCAGCCGGCGTCTCCCCCTCCCGCCCCACCTCCGGGGGTTTGGCCGAGCAGGGGGAATTTATCTCGAGTCCTCTGACAGCCTAGCTCCCTTCCCGGCATGCCCTGCTCGCAGGGCGCCGCCCGGAGTCCCGCGCCCGGACTTTGCCATCAGCCGGGGGGGCCCGGCGCGGGAGCGCGACCCGGGATGCGTCCTGGAGCCGCCGCCTGAGGTGGGTGACCTCACCGGGGCGATTGGGCTCCGTGCGCCCCAGGCGGGCAGGAGTGGGGCTGTCGGCGAGCCTTTCCGAGCCCCGCACCTTTGGAGAGGGGCGCGCCCCGAGGGAGGACCGGCGGGCGGGGACGGGGAGCTAAGGCGCCGGCCCGGCCCGCTTCCTTGGGGGAAGGGAGGCCCGGCCGCTGCTTTGTTCCGGCCGCGGAGCCCAGCGCGGGCGCCACGCGCAGTCCGGCGCCTCCAAGTTTGGGAAAGTAAGTTGGAGCTGCGCGGGGCTGGGTCCTCGGGTGTCCTGCGCCCGCCCGGGAACGATCGGAGCCCTGCGGTGCGGTCCGGGCTGGGACGGGGCTCCCTCCTCCTTGCCTGTTGAGGCTTAGTCCTCGGTGTCGGGATGGGTGGTGTGGGTGGCGGGTCAGGGAGAAGGAGGTAGGGTCTTGGGTCTGTTTTATCAGAGAGAGAAAGTAAGGGAGAGAGAGACCGACACAAGCTTATACAGAGACTGAAAAAGAGAGAAGCAGAAAAACTCACAGAAACTGAAAAGAATGCACAAAGAAAGAATTAAGCGCAGAAAGCACACAAAGAAACACCTACACCAACAAAATAACAGAAAGACACTGAAAACTCAGAGAACGCTCGTACACACACTCCGAGAACGGCGCGTGCACACGCGGCACACAGATTGGAAACAAAGCCGGTGGGTGGTCTTGGATGCCCGGGGTCGGGGAAGGGGGAAGGAGAGCGAGAGGAAACTGAACGGGAGAGACTGAAGGGGAGGGGGAAGGAGGCCCAGGGAGAGGGAAATGGAGAGAGACCAGGAGAGAGAAGCAGAGACAGAGACAGAAGGAAATAAGAGAAGGGGGAAAGAAAAAGGAGGAAAGGGGAGGAAGGGCAAGAGGAGATAGGAATAGTGGACTAAAGGAGGTGGACCAGGAGGGACAGGGTACAGACAGAGAAACACACATCTAGAGAAACTGAGGCAGACCTGAAGAATTTCTAACCTAGACACACACACAGACACACAGAATCAGAGATAAAACAGCGATGAAAGAGGCAGACACCGGCCTTCTTGCCCTTGTGGGAGGTGTAGGAAGTGTACCCCAGGCTTTCTGAGACTTTTTGAGCCAGCCTTGTCCACTTGGAATACTCCTTGTCCTTCAAAACCCAGCTCAGGTATCACCTGCCTTGTGAAGAAGGCTTTCCCCCTAAGTGTCATAAAAACATCATTACTCTCTTTTCTGTGTACTTCTGTATGTAGCACGGGCCTCTATTGTTGCATAGATCACGTGGAGTTGAAGTGACCTATCTACCTCCCCCATCAGCTTCTTAAGGCTGGGACCTGTGTCTTATCTCCAATCTCTAGAAACCAGACCAGTGTTGGGCACATAGTAGATGATCAATAAATACTTATAGAATGATAACCAGGGGAGCATTTGGGCCCTCCAAGACATGGAGCAAAGAATTAAGTGCAGATAGAGGAGATCATGGGGCCACAGAGACACCTAGGTCAAACCACCCTTTTTGTAGGTAGAGAAATTAAAGCTCAGAGAGGGGAGGAGACTTGTTCAAAAGGACTCAAGTAGAAAGTCTACTCTGAAATAACATTGTGAATACCTACTCCTCTGATACACACTTGCTCCTCTGGTAAAAGAGTTTAAAATTGGTGCCAAAGAACCCTCCTGGGTGAAAACAGGCAACAGGCAGTGAACACTTTGACACCAGTTCTAAGTCTACAACACAAACTGACAAAATGCTTTCCAGAGTTTTTAGAATCATCTTTTCTCCTTAGGAAGAGAAAGGTGGATGTCCATCTAAGTTTAAATGGATGGCTTTAGGGTTGAAATCTAGTTCAACTGCTTCCTGACTACATAAACTCAAATTACTTAACCTCTCTGAACCTCAGTTTCCTTAACTGTCAAATGGGATACGATACTTGCCTCCTAGGATAGTTGCTAGGTTAGAAGAGTTAGCACATACAAAGCGCCGGGCAAGGAGTAGACCCTCAGTAAATGCAATCCCCGCTTGCCCTTTCTCAGGGGGTGTTCTTTCATGTTCATTGCTTTAGATGTGAAAGCTATAGTGTTAGTTATGTTTCCTTTTGTCTCAGATTTGAAATGCCATTGTGCTCCAATTGGGGAGCGAACTCTTTTAATAAAGGAAAAGGCAGATTTGGGGGCATGACTTGTAAAATGCACCTTGACTCTGTGCAGGCCCTCAGGTCTCTGCAGGTGACCTGAGGAAACTTAGCTTCCTCCCATCCCAAATGCTACTTCCACCAGGTAAAGCCAACATTCCTCTCTTCTGTGATTTCTTTACCAGGCCTGTTCTGCCCTGTGTTCTCTCAAGCTTGAGTCCACACGGGGGATGTGACCGGGGCTGACGGAGCCACCCAGAAGCATGGAGACGGTGGTGATCGTTGCCATAGGCGTGCTGGCCACCATCTTCCTGGCCTCGTTTGCAGCCTTGGTGGTGGTTTGCAGACAGCGCTATTGCCGGCCCCGAGACCTGCTGCAGCGCTATGACTCCAAGTGAGTGCTCCCGGCGAGGGGGAGGAGGAGAGATGGGATCTAACAAAAGAGAAAGAGAGCAGCAGAAGAAGTTTAGTGGTGGGCAGCTCCAGCTGAGCTTTGTGTTTAAAATGGCGCCTGGCGGCTGCCGTTGCTAACAAAGACCTCAGAGCTTAAGAACACTCCTTAAACCTCCCAGCATCCTGAGCCACCTCTGACTGTCACCTGAGCCAATGAGAAAGTAACTGAACATGTTTACCTGGGTAAAGGCACAGTTATCCATCCAAGACTGGCTAGCTCCCTTAGCAGTTGGACAAGCCAAATCTCTTTTCAGCCAAACCCACGGGCACAGAAATCAGATGCCTGAATTCCAGCCACACATCCAGGCAACAATCGGTCCAGTGAAATCCCAGCATAGGACTGTATCTCTCTGTGCATGGCAGATTTCTTCATGATGCATTTTATGTGAAGTGTATTTTATAAACAAGACCCTGTTTTCAGTTTAGGGACATTTTAATTGACAGATCCTTGAGAGACATGGAACTATTAATTTCTCTTACCCCTCTATCTTCTTGATCCTACTAGCATCTCTGCTAAGTGGTTAATAATTTGTAAATGCCCACTTCTCTGAGGAGCCCTGGTGGGGCAGTGGCTAAGTGCTCTGCTACTAACCGAAAGGTCAACAGTTTGAACCTACCAGCCGTTCCACAGGAGAAAGATGTGGCAGTCTGCTTCTGTAAAGATTACAGCCTTGGAAACCCTATGGGGCAGTTCTACTCAGTCCTATAGGGTTGCTATGAGTTGGAATGGACTTGATAGCAATGGTTTTATGGGTATGACCCAAGGAAGCTCTGCTTTTGAAAAGAATGCTATAGAGTCATATTTTTAAAGAACCCTGTCCTGGTGGCGCAGTGGTTAAGAGCTATTGTGCTAACCAAAAGGTTGGCAGTTCAAATCCATCAGCTGCTCCTTGGAAAACCCATGATGCAGTTCTACTCTATCCTATAGGGTTGCTATGAGTTAAAATCGACTCGATGGCAACGGGTTTGGTTTGGTTTGGTTTGGTTTGGTCATAAAAGTAGAAATTGTTTTTATTTCTTCCATTTTGCTAGCGAAACTAGGAGTGGGGAGGGGCGTTGGGGTGGATTAGGGTGGTTCTTATGACTGATTCTGCAGACCAGGTAGAGGATATAAGTAGGTTTAGGTAATATGAACTTCAACCACTCTTTAAAAGGTAGGATTGAAGGTCAAATAAGTTACAGAAGGATATTATTTTGCCCTGAAGGAGAAGCCCTGTCTAATATAGCTTTGTAATTATTATGGTTGTAGTTCTACTCTTTCTCTCAGGGTTTATAACCTTCTGTGTCACTTTTTTTTGGAGAGGGGGGTTCCGCTGGGCTGCCTACTTGACTCACTGTCTAGTCATAGCCCTGCCTACAACTTTAGTCCTCACTAGGGTTGGGTTTGGATTCAGGACAAGTGGCTCCTACTCTGATTTATCTATTCCTTTCATCCTTTCGGAGGGTATGTGGGCCTCAGTGAGGAGGGAGGTCAGCAGCAGTCACCCATCATGAAATCACTTAACTGAGACCTTTCTTTCTAGGCCCATTGTGGACCTCATTGGTGCCATGGAGACCCAGTCTGAGCCCTCTGAGTTAGAACTGGATGATGTCGTCATCACCAACCCCCACATTGAGGCCATTCTGGAGAACGAAGACTGGATTGAAGATGCCTCGTATGGCCATGGGGACTACTTGCTTTCCTGTAGATCATCTTTTAGCCCACTGGGGATAGCAGATGGGGGCTTCTCGGTGCTCTTCTGTGGCTTCCTTTGCTGAGCACTCAGCTGGCACCCAGAAGCCCTGTGTCACTCGCTGCTCTTACCCTTACCTTCAACATGGGGGTATCAAAATGTGGCATGATAGTGTTTGTCCCTGTCTTCATTTTGTAGACTTGAACGCTGAGGCCCATACATGTGTGACAAATGTTGTTACAAAGTCACCCTGATGTGCTTAGATTATCCTTGGGGTGTCAGTGAATTTCATACTGAGGCTCCAGGAATGAACCCTTTGTCTTCAGTATTCCCACAGGGATCTTTGCACCCAACAGGAACCCTTAACAATTTGAGCATTGTATGCCATTTCATTTCCTTATTCATTTAGTCATTCATTCACTGGGCAAATATTTGTGGGCCATTAATGCAGGGCGCTGGGCCAGGCAGTGTGGTATGAAAATAGTGGAGGAGACAGAATTATATCTAAAAATCTAAATACAGTATCCTAGAAACTGTAGGTGATCTCTGTATACAGTACAGTAGGCATATGGAAGAGGCAATGTCTAGATTTGCCTAAGGTGGGAAAGTGGAGGTGGATATTCATAGTGTAAGTGCTTTAGGACTTGGGTCTTGAAAGATGAGAAGTAGTTTACCAGGCTGACCATAAGGGGAAGGATACACCAGGCAGAGGGAACAAGTCTGTCAGAAGCTCAGTTATAAAAAGCATGGCTGGAAGAGTAGGTTGGGTGCGGTGAGGGGCAGGGAGGGGAAGAAGGTACTTTCTCATTTAGCTCATGGACTTGCTCGTTTTAGCACAAGGCATTACTGTGCTGAGGTGGTACTGGTCACAGCTGGATGAGGAGCAGAGGTGGTGGCTGGAGGGAGGTGGGCTTTTCGGGTAACCATTGACAAACTCTTCTTGTCTCCTCAGGGGTCTCATGTCCCACTGCATTGCCATCTTGAAGGTAATTCTCTCTGATTTCCTGATGAGAAAAAGGGAGTTACTGAAGACTCCATGCATAGACTCTTAGAGTTGAAAGGGACCTTAGGCAGGGTACCAAACCTGACCTGTTAGTCCTCACAAGGGGCCTTTCTTAACATGCCTGATGCTTGGAGTTTCTACTGTCTGCTTCCACTTCTACCTGTTATCCCTTTATGATTCTCAAGGCCCTTGCAAAGGCTTTATTTCATCTGGTCCTAACAGCCTAGATAGTCACTAGCCCATTTTCACCAACCACAGAGAAAGCTGTGCGTGCCCAAGGCCATTTAGCTACCAGAGGGAAAATGGGGTTTTCCCAGCTTCTCCCTAAGCTTTTGATTTCATTAACAGAGAGCTCAAGCCTTTGCAGCAAGTTCTGTATTTAGACCTCCTCAATTATTAGAAGTCCTTCACTGATACTTTTTGGCTGTGACAGTAGACAGTCAAAGGCAACAATCCATGTTAAAAAATCCAAACCGGGATGACTTTAACTTGACGGCAGATTTTTTTTTTTTCTACCAATACTTGAAGTCTTTGGAAAATTGCATTCAATTTGCATTTTGGGTACTTTTTATAGTTTTGGCATTTGTTTTTCAATTCTTGCCTAGTACTACCCTACCTAGTGGGACAATGATAATACTGAAATATTTGGCCAATTGCAAATAATGTCGGCTTTTTCACTTAAAGTAACCTGGGAAGCCACACATATATATCTTTGTCTAGTAATTACTCAAGATTTCAAAAAAGACAACTTTATCTTTTCTTTAATATCCTTCATCCCACCTCCTCCTTGGCTGCCTCTTTTTAGGGACAAAGAAACACTTCGAAGGAAACTCCTGTCCCCGAGTCCAGGCTTATTATTTAGTTCTTTGGATATATAGATATATATAGATATGGTTATAGATATAGATAAAGAGCCCTGGTAGTGCAGTGGTTAAGTGCTCGACTACTAACTGAAAGGTTGATGGTTCGAACACACCAGCCATTCCATGGGAGAAAGATGTGGCGGTCTGCTTCCATAAAGATTACAGCCTTGGAAATCCTATGGGGCAGTTCTACCCTGCCCTATAGGGTCACTATAAGTTGGAATCTACTCGACAGCAATGGTTTTCTGTTGTTGTTGTTTATAGATATAGATAGGTATAACAACTACTGCAATAATGCCATATTACATCTCCATTCTCCCACCCAGGATGTGTCCTGGAACTAGATTTTGCCCCCTGCCCCTTTCTATCATGTTGTTAGTTGCCATCAAGTGGATTGCTACTCATGGCAAACACCTGTGCAAAGTAAAACTTCTCCATAGGGTTTTGAAGACTCTGACCATTTGGAGCACGTTGCTAGGCCTATCTTCCATGGTGCCTCTGGGTAGGTTTGTACTGCCAACCTTTTGGCTAGTAGTCAAGTACTTAACCATTTGTGCCACCCAGGGACTCCCTGCCTATCATAGGCGGAAGATAAATGGCACCTATTCAAATGGCTGGAAGGAGTCTTGTTGGATTGGAATTAATGGTCCATCCTGGGAACCTCAGATCAAAGGAGAGCGTTTAATCTGCTCTTGGGATCTCAAGGCTCTTATGCTTGGCCACTTGCCCTTGAGTCCGTGTGGTGGAGGCTTGAGGGAGGGGATGGGCTTGCTCCTGGGTGGGTTCTTGGGCTCTTTCTGCCCTCTCTTTTCCAGGTAGGTATAAGGCAGGGTAATGAGACTTCTTTGCTAGAGACAGAAGCATATTTAGGTTCTAACGGGGAGGGGCAGGAGAGGGGAACAAGTTTTAGGGGAAGCCAGAACTGTTGGTTGATGATGAGAAAGGCCATGTGTCATAATCTTGCCTTTTTCCAGCTTTTTCTAAGTTCTTTTCTTCATTATCTTGACAAGCAGCATGTTAATGTATTAGCATAGAAAATTGTTGAAATAAGTGCCACTTTTGGAGAATGTGCTTAGAGGGAACAATTGCCCTTTGTCCAGCTGCGTTTCTGAGGGCGCCACGCTGGAGATATTTATTCTTTCAGAGGGTTAGACCGTGAGGTGAAGGAAGAGAAAGAGAAAGTAGGTTTTATCCCCCTGAGCAAGAAGGTGAAATTAGAGCACATGCTCTTTCTTAGACAGATTATTTCAGCTTCAACTTCTCCGAGCCAAAACCCTGACCCTGGGTTGAGGTCACTACCCCTCCCTCTTCACCCATGCTCTTGGCTTTTGTTTCTTCCCACCCCGTTCCTCTAATCTCTGTGTACTTTTCGCTTCATTTCTGCCATTAGGTTAGGAGGCAAGTTGTGTGATGGGACCCACAGTGGGGGCCTTATCTGACCTTATGAGGGTGGCAGAAGCCCTTGGGGAGCTGGGTCACCCCTCATCACCTCTCTCCTCTCTGCTGCATTAGATTTGTCACACTCTGACAGAAAAGCTTGTTGCCATGACAATGGGCTCAGGAGCCAAGATGAAGACTTCAGCCAGTGTCAGCGACATCATCGTGGTGGCCAAGCGGATCAGCCCCAGGTGAGTGGTCTGGGGCCTTGAGGACCCCACACTCTGCTGGGGAAGAGAGGAGGGTGGAAGCAGAGGTGGCCAGCAGGGCCAGCCTCTTTTAACAAACAGTACACAGGCAACTTCAGTTACTTATGTCACAGACGTTCACAGAGCATCTAGTTACTGAGAGACTTTCAACCTAAGATGGTCTCTCTCTCATGCACACACATAGCCACCTCCAGCGTGCCCCCTTCTGTTAGGGTTTTAGGAGGTTCCAGCATGGTGACTAGTCCTGACTCATCTGTTCTGCAGTTTCCACTGTGACTGCTTCCTTGTTCAGCCCCATACAAGCTGGGGCTGCTTTCCTGCCTGTTCCACTCCTTCCTCCCAGGCTCTGCGCTGTAGCCAGCAAGCACATTTACACTGGTGCCAGCACCCCTATCTCTCAGTGATCTCCTGGCCATGCCCTTGTCCCTGACCCATATCTGTATTGGAGACTAGTATGAGGATCTGCTCCTTCCTATTGCCCTGTCACCCACTGACCCATCCATGACGCAGCCTCCAGCACTGGGTGGGAAGTGAAGCCATACAGCATTCAAACCTGTTGTTATTGTGTCAGTTCCGACTATAGCGACCCTATAGCACAGACTGGAACTTCCTCATAGGTTTCCAAGGCTGTAATCTTTATGGGAGCAAACTGGTGCATTCGAACTGCCGACCGTTTGGTTAGCAGCTGAGCGCTTAACCACTGCGTCACTAGGGCTGCATACAGCATTCAGACTTCCCAAATTCCAGGCAGTCTGCCAAAATCCTATGAGGGAGGCAACCTGCAGGATTGCAGTCAACAGCTACACCCCCTCATTTGGGCTCGATGTTGTGAAGAAAAATGAAGCCCTTCTCTGAGAAGGGCTGTGCTAAGATTGTGCTGCCACCTGGTGGCTGGTGTGTGGATTGCCTGAGCCTGGAGATGTCCAGTCTGGGATGTTTTCTTCGTCAGCCACCTGGCCTCTCCACTGGGTGTGGTACCTCCGTATTCCTGATGGAATGGTGGCACCTGTATGAGTTCCAGGGGCTCTCGCTTTCCTTGTTGCTTTGCCCTCAGGTAAATCATGAGGAACCAGTCCTTTCTCTGCCCCAAGACTAACCAAATAAAAACAACCAGCTTTCTGTGAGTCCTCTGAGGGAATAGGAAAAGACTTGGTGCACTTGAACTCTGTCCAGGAGGAGTTCAGTGAGTTGAGAAAGTGGGAGGGAGATAATCCAGGGGAGGGACTCAGCCTAGAAAGATTCTTGGCCTTCTCTGGAGTTGGCCCAGGTGGGTGTGGCTACATGACTACCATCAGCCTAGTTCTACCCCTGGCCTTACCCCTACTCCCCCCAGCCTAAGCTCTGGGCAAGCACCAGCCATTCCTCTGGCCACTCATTATTTTTAGAGATTATGCATTCACATATCTGCTGACCCTTCATCATGCTTTTTTGTCTCTTCTAAGAGCCACCCAAGGGAGCCAGACAAATTCCTATGATACCAGGTTATGAGGCAGCACTTTCAGGAGGGATCAGGGAGGAAGGAGATGGAGATTTCTGAGGAGAAGTGAAATTCTAGCTGAGCAGGATTAGCAGTGGGGCTAGGATGAGCTTGTGACATTGCTCAGAGGGTGGACCTGACCTGCTACACACTGGCCCATCCTACAAAGACCTTGAACTAATTCCAGAATGTTCCCTGCCATAATTCAGTCAGGGGTCCTTGCTTTATCTCTTTGCTCTCACACTTCTTTCTCCATCTGGCCCTTTTTTACCTCCATTGTTTTTCCTGCTCCCTTTATGAGTGTGTTGATGGCATATTAGTTTCAAGGAGAGTGGCTTCAGCCTAAGGGTACTACAGAGAAAGGGAGCAGCTAAAACAGGCATTGACAGTAACCATGCCTCTGCACTTCCTCCTCATCAGCTCCTCAGCCCAGAGACAGGAATATTTGAGGGCATCTTTTGTCAAGTATTTTTAGAAATCAAATAATACATCTTTATTTTTCGTTGCTGACCATCAAGTGGTTCAGAAGCAGGGATTTGGAGCAAAACCTTGAACTGCAAATCAGAATGAATAGTAGTTCATTTCTTAAAAGGACTAAAAAATTTAACCTTGAACTGTACCAGGTGTTAAAAGAACTCCAGTGCATCAGTTTGAACCAAAATTAAACTTGGAGCATTTTTATTTAGTGTTCTATTTAACTACCTTCAAACTTTTTTTTCCTCCTGAGCATAAAAGTAATCAATGCTTGTAAAAATTAAAAATACTGCAGAAATAGCTTGTCTGGAAAGTGAAGTACTCCTTAGTTCCACCACTGTGCAACTCCAGGAGCTAATCATGGTTGAACTGATGAGTATTCTTCCAGATCTTTCCATTTAATTTCATACTTTTTGTTTGCTTATTTACTTTTATACAAATGGGATTGATCAAGCATTCTATACTATTTGGCAATTTGCCGTTTTCATTTAGTAGTATATCTTGAACATCTTTCCATCTGTATGAACTTATACTTTTTAAAACCTTGGAACAAAAACAAAACCAGAAAAAAAAAATTCTCTAAACTGAACGTGAAGTCTTTCTGCAGTCTTTGTCTGAGAAGGCAGAAGCAGACAGAGAAAGAACCACTAAACTGGGTCTTGAATATCAAAGGGGAAGAGATGGAATAAAGAAAGGTAGGAAGAAAGGAAGGAGAAAGTGAAGTGTCTTAGTTTCTTAGTGCTGTGACAGAGATATCACAAGTGGGTGGCTTTAGTGAACAGAAATGTATTTTCTCATCATTTAAAAGTCTGAATTCGGGACACTGGCTCTAGGGGAAGGCTCTCTCTGTCCACTCTGGGGGAAACTCTTTGTCTCTTTCAGCTTCTGTTCCTTGGCAATCTCTGTCTAGCATCTATCATTTCCCCATTTGTGCTTGCTTGCTTCTGTGCCTCATCTGCTGTTTTTGTATCTCAAAAGTGGTTAGGTTTAAGACACACCCTACACCCATATGGTCTCATTAACATGGCAAAGAAAACTTTTCACAAATGGGATTACATCCACAGGTATAGGGGTTAAGATTCCAACACATTTTTGGGGGGACGCAATTCAATCCATAACAGGAGTGAAACATTGAAAACCTTTTGCTTCCCCTCAGAGTGGATGATGTTGTGAAATCAATGTACCCCCCGCTGGACCCGAAACTCCTGGATGCACGGTGAGAAGGGTTGTTCATTTTTCATGCTGGAGGGTCAACATTTTATGGAATCCATGAGGTTGGTTGATTGGGCTTTTTAGGAGAGGGCTGTTTCGCTGGGTTCCTGAGGTTGCCCCGGCTATGCCCAAATGCTAGGGAACGCAATCAGGTTGTCTTTTTGTCTACCAGGGTTTGGGTACCTTTCACTTCAGTGTGGTGGAAGCCCTGTCATTCTGGCCAACCAGTGAGCTGAGCCTGGCTGGATGATAAAGACAGTCCTCTTCCTGAAACCTTAAGAAGGAAGAGCCGGTCTTTGATTTTGAATTCTTATAAGTAAACATTGGACCATGCTAAGTCCTAGCTGTGCCATCTCTTCCTCTGTGCCCCCTATTGCTCCCTCTCTGTTCTGTGGACCCCAGAAGCAGACCCACCTCAGCTTTGAGTGCCACCCAGGGGAGCGGGGGCAGGGGGCATGCAGAGCACTGAGATGGAAGGGACGAGTTGGCCAAAGCTGTGCCCACCTTGTACAGGACACCTCCAGCCATCCTTCTTCATGACCCTCTCTTAATATGCAAAGCAGAGTTATCTTTATGTTATGTGCCTGTATAGGATTTACATTTTGCAAAACCAGATTCTTTTGTTTCTCTGATTTATGTTGCGATTTTATGGACATGTTGTGTGATGATTGCCAGATGGGCAGGGGTCATGGTATTTCAACTTTGGTGTCTCTGCCGCACTGCAGCTGCTGCCCAGCTTTGTCTAGGGGCTAATTATCTGTAATCTATTCCCAATTGCATCATGTACACTCACTATGTAAAAGGTGCTCTACAGTGAATGTTTCAATACCAAAAAGAACTCTTCCTCAGTTTGGTTTTCAAATTAATTTTTTGTTTTAGAGTGGGGTAAACCAGCCCTGGGCCTTATTGATTCGTAGTCAATAAGAGATAATTGATTCACAGTCAATACGAGATGTGCAAGGTGAGAATACATGTATCCTACCTTTAAGTAGGCTTTCATTGGGAATGTGCTCATCCAATGGACTAGATCCAAACTGTGTTCCATGGAACACTATTCTGGGAGATGTTTATAGGTGTGCTGCATTAAATGGTTTTCATAGTCTTAAATAAGTTTATGAAACACAGCATATTCTCCCCTTGGAGCTTTGTTGTACACATCAAAGGCGCTTGAGAAGTGCTGTTGTAAAGAGACCTGTTTAACTTTGTTTAACCCAGCCATTCCCAAATTATTTGAGCGTGGAACCATCTTTAAATTACATATGCACCAGTCTCCTGGGAAAGGGACTCCAGCTTGGAGAACCCTAGTCTAGAGTCGCTCCATTTGGACTTTGGTGTGAAGTCCCTCACTTCTGAGGGAACGTGACCCTGTTGTTTTTTCTAGGACGACTGCATTGCTCCTGTCTGTCAGTCATCTGGTGCTGGTGACGAGGAATGCCTGCCACCTGACCGGGGGCCTGGATTGGATTGATCAGTCACTGTCAGCCGCTGAGGAGCACTTGGAAGTCCTCCGAGAAGCAGCCCTGGCCTCTGAGCCGGATAAAGGCCTTCCAGGCCCCGAAGGCTTCCTGCAGGAGCAATCAGCCATTTAGTGCCTGCTGGCCAGCAGCTAACCACGAGGGCCAGCCTGCTGCCATCCCTGGGTGGCTCAGCTGAGCCTCTCAGTCTTCCCTGTAGAGTTAGTTGTTCTTCACCGCTCTGGAGTACAGCTGTGTATGCATGAGAAAGTAGGGTAGCCCCAACAGTTGATGCCTCTGTTGCAATTGCAAAAGGTGGCTGATGAGTGGCAGTCTAATACCACAGTTAGGGGAGATGACATTCACCATCAGTACAGTAGAGCAGTGAAAACTGGCGGACTGTAAGCTTTATTTAACTCACCTAGTGTTTTCAAGAGAATTGAGCCAGCATCTAAGAATCAGGAGGTTTCACCCTGAAATCAGAATTTCTGGCTTCTCTTGAACAATCAGAAGGTGTGCCAACTCTCATCTGAATTCCCAAAAGGGACAATCAGTTGGAACTAAATAAAAGTTGCCTCTTTTGACAAGGCTTATACTCTCTCACCTGGCCTGTTTCGTTTATTTGTATTATCTGCCATGTCCTTGAGGCAACTGAGTCCCTCCTCCCCTTTCCAGCTTTGAGGTTGAGGTGTGCACTGCAGAGTTGATTATTTCCTTTTAATCACTATGCCTGCAATTTGACCTGACTACCACTAGGTGGATAATAAAGCTATACCTAGGTTTTCCTCAAGTGTGTGGTTATTGAATTAAATCAAATGCATGGTGTATGGTGGGATATTTTTGTCTGAGAACTGTGGATGGAAGGAGAAAGCCTAAGGACCCTGAGGATGGTTTGTATTTAGAGACCGTCAGAATTCAGGCTGAAGTGAAGATACTACAATAAAGTACTTTCCATATTAGCAATGACATCCATGAAGGATCTGTTCCCCTTTCTTCTCATATCTGTTTTGCAAATATTGAAAGGTGATGGGGCCCTTTTATGAGTTGAGACCTTTGGGGAACCCAGAATTACAGTTGCAGGATCCTGAGCACTTGTTTTGAAGCGTATGGGGAAAGTCGGAAGCACTTTGCTTCGCAGGTTCTCACAGACAACCTCCTTGGAGAGGCCCTGGCTTGGGGACTGCCCTGGTTCATATCATATGCTGCTAAATATATTTGAAGCTGCATATCTCTTTCCATTTTGTTTCTCTGCCCTAACTCAAGTCAGCAAATTCCTCAGCCTGATTCTAGGAAACCAGGGATTATATTCCCAAATCCAAGACTGGGGCCTTGCTTGTCTGTCCTTTGGGCACATTGCACTCTCTCCTGGTAAACAGAGTGATTCTAACCAGCGTAATGTACAACAAATCCCACATGGGGAGAGGGAAACTGGAGCTCAACTCACATGGACCGAAGGATGGATTCCTGATTGCGGGAGACCCTTTAGGGACTCGTCCGTTCCCATCAACCCTGAACATGCGTTATTTAAGTAGTTAACTTTTCTGTTCTTCCGGCGAGCCTTGAAGTGCCCATGAGGTTGCTGACTTTTCTCTTCGTGCTTTCCTTACCTACTTTAGACATCCACTGCCTTCCTGTTTTTGTCTTTTTTTTTTTTCTCCCTTTCAAAATCTGCTTTCACAACTGGCCTGGAAACTAATTCACGCTAAGGTTGCAATGACTGCCATGGCTGCAAATGTTCCCTGCATTTTCACCTGGACCAGAACCCTAAGCTAAAGGGGAGCAGCTCTGAGTTGGCCTCGCAGACACCATCCACCAGGTGTGGGAGTTGGGGCTAAAGTGTTTTGTCAGCACACCTGAAATGCATACCCTCCTTTGCCTTTTCCGAGCCTGAGTAAATACCGTCACACCTGCTTCCTGAAACCCAAAGATGCTGCCCTTTGGATTGTGAGGAGGGATTCCTGAAGATCTTGGGGGTGCCTGCTAGACTAGAATTCTAATGAGTCACTGCACTGTGGTGCCTTTTCTTTCCCTCTCCAGTGCTGGAGCCTCTGAGTAAAGTTGGTGTTGGTGGCTGGTGGCTGAGAGCAGAGCACTCTTTGGGGGAGGACACAATCTGACTCCTCCAGACAATATGGGAGTTCATGGGAGTTCTTACCTCCCTTGGGAGGGGCTGGGTGACCGGCACTGGGGATCCCAGCATTGTCTCTTGTGCCAGGTGCGGATTCCTAGAGGGTGGACACACCTAAGTCCCTAGTTACTAGCATCTACCTATTTGATGGTAGATCCTTCCTTCCATGTCTCCTACCCCCTTCTGCCCCAGGGGTAGGAGCATCATCAGACTCAAATTTTGAATGAAGAAGGAATTACTCAGGGATAAGAATTAAGGGTGAAAAGAGCAAGGTCCTTGAAATCATATAGAATCAAATCCAGGTTTGGGATCCGTCATTCACTGTGTGAGCTTGGACAAGTTACTTGACCTCTCTGATCCTTAGCTTTCTCATGTGTAAAATTGAAACTACTGCCTCACTGGATTGGTATGTCAGTCAAATTAAAGCATATGTGAAATGCCCAATTGCGTACCCGGGCATGATTAACCGGACTGGAGCCCTGGTGGTGCAATGGTTAAGAGCTTGGCTGCTAACCAAAAGGTCGGCAGTTCAAATCCACCAGCCACTGCTTGGAAGCCCTATGGGGCAGTTCTACTCTGTCCTATAGGGTCGCTATGAACATGAACGTGGAAATGAGGGCTAGGGCATGGGTGAGGTATTTTCTCTCCATCCAGAATGACATAATTTTATCCATTTTAAGTAATTGACTTGACCGCAATAAGGGTTTTTTTTTTTTTTTTTTTTAACTTTCCTTCTCTTCCCACAGCCCCAAGCCCCGATACAGCTGGCCTAGCTGGCATCATCTCAGTTACATGGCTCTGTCCAAGCAGGGGCTTCCCTTCATGGGCGCTGGAACCGAGTGGCCAAAACTTGGGAATCACTTCAGTAGGGGAGTGGCCTAGCCTTGTCCCTGACCCATCCCAAGTGTGTTCACAACAGGAAGACATCTGAAGCTCTTGGCCTCTTATCAGCGTTCAAAGGGTTGATTGCTCAATTTCACATTCCACCAGAGAAGGGCCCAGGGAACCTCCTCCAGCTTGTAAAATCTTCCAGATGGAACTCGTGTTCCTGGTGTCCAGCTTACCCTGGAGCTTACCCTGACCTGCCTCATTCCAGGAGTTCCTTCTCTTCAGAGGCTCTTCCAACTCTGGGTGCTCACATGAGCCTGGTTTCTAGAAAATGGCTTACAGTTCAAAGTCACTGAGTTGCTTTATGGCCTTGTAAATCTTGGGAAGGTATCAAATGAATTTTCATCCCTTTCCTTCTCCCATCCTTGCTCTCTCCATCCCTCCCTCCCTCTCACAAAGTAGTGCTTACTCTGTGGGAGGTACTGTGCTAGGTGCTGGGGTTATGAAATGAAAGGACTGGTGGTATATATATATATATATACCTCTGGGGTTCATTGGGAAGCTACTGTCCCACTGACAGTACATGCTGCCGGCGGGCAGGACCCTATGTAACAGTTTGAAATGGAAAAAACAGGCATGCACCACAAATTACTGTTTTTACAGGGTATTATATGAGGTGGTGCTGAATCACTGATTTTTTGGTAGGAAAAAGCATGAATTTTAAAAATTTTTATTTGGTACACAAATGTGCCTCCAGACTCAGGGTAGAATTTGTATTCACAAGGGATACACATATGTATCTCTGGACTCTGAGGGTATGATTTGTGGAATGAGGCATAAAACAAAACCATATTACTTACCAAAAATTCAGATGCACTGAATGATTCAGCATGCCCTCTGTTACTGAAAACACATAGTATCAACAAAAAATTAAAAGGAAAAAATAATTAGGTCATGAAAAGATTAAGGAACAAGAGAGACAAATGAATGGCTCATTGAACCACCACTGAGGCCAGTGAGGGTGATGGAGGGACAAACGCGGGAGGTGTGGGGGCACAGAGCAGGGAGCAGGGTGAGAGTAGGGTAGGGTGGGGGCCAGATAGTAAGACACAAAACCTGGCAGGAGTTGATGCCTGAGTTGGGCCTTGAAGAAGAGGGTCAGAGAGGTGATCTGGGCAGAAAGGACAACATGGGGAAGACCCACGGCCAAGAGAGCAGGGCTCATTTGGGAAATGCAGGAGATTGGGGACGTCTGGAGTATGGGATGTAAGGGGGTGGGGTTGGACAGGCTGGCAGGGTATCAGATCTTGGAGGATCTTATAGGTCATATTAGGGAGCTGGAGCCTTATCCTGAGCATGACGGGAAACCATGGAAGGTTTTCAGCAGGAGAGTGACTTGGTCAGATCTGCAAATACCATATGACTTTAGCATAATTTTCTCTGATGCTACTGAGTGTATGTTTTCCTCTTGAGTCTGAGAGGATCCAGACTGAATCATGTTATGAAAGTGGGATGGGCAACTGGTTAGGGAGGAAGGGAGGGGGTGGGTATCACAACAGGGAGTGCTAGAGGGAAGCAATGCGGTTGTGCTGGTCCGCTGCTGGTAGGTGCTTACTGTGCCTCTCTGTACCAGAAACGCCAATGAGTAGAGTTTTGAGAATTTGAAGCATAACTGGGTCCTTCTTGTTATATCCTGTCTGTATTTTTATCATTCACATTTTACAGATAATGAAACAGAAGCCTAGGGTGATCAGTTGCTTTCCTGGAGCCTCATGATAATAAGGATCAAAGCAAGAATTTCAACTCCCCAACTTGTACTCTTAACCGCTACTCCATCCTGTCTTGGATGTGGGTGGCAGAATCCATAATGGAAATGAAAAAACGGATAGGAGAGTCATTCCATTCTCTTCTAATTAGCATATTTTCATTTAAAAAAATGGTGGCCATGACCCATAAATTAATTTCACGGCCCACTAATCGGTTACAACCCACAGGATGGTAGAACATGAACGTGGAAATGAGGGCTAGGGTATGGGTGAGGTATTTTCTCTCCATCCAGAATGACTTAATTTTATCCATTTTAAGTAAAACTTGCATTTACAAGAATAGTTGCAAAAATTCATGGGGCAAAATGGAATAATTTATTACATGACTGATTAATTCAGAGAGTCATCTGTTGAGTATCTACCCCATGCCAGACACTGGATTAGGCCCTGAGATACAGGAATGAATAAAAATAATGCTTCTCTTGAGGCACATGTAATCTAAGGTGGAAAGAAACCCATAAAGAGTCATTTTCAACGTAAAGTGATAAGTTTTAAAGAGGGGAACGTGTGTGTAATGAGAGCACAGAGCAGGGGTGCCAAACCCAGCTCACTAGAGTTTCCTGAAGGTGGTTACATCTCAGAAGAATTGTTGAATGGGGGTCGCTATGAGTCGGAATTGACTCGATGGCAATGGGTTTGGGTTTTTGGTGGGAGTTGGCCAGGAGAAGAACGGGTAGGTAGGGGGAGATGGAAATAGAGGAGGACAGAAGAGCCAGGAAGGACTTTCTGTGCAAATGTGACTTTCCATGTCGAGCTCAGGAAATTGCAGATGGTTCCAGCAGTAGTAGTTGAGTGGTTGAATTCTCATCTCCCATGTGGAGACCAGGGTTTGAGTCCCGGCCAGTGCACCTCATGTGTAGCCACCATCCATCTTTTCACGGAGGCTTGTGTGTTGCTATGATGCTGAACAGGTTTCAGAGGAGCTTCCAGACTAAGATGGACTAGGAAGAAAGGCCTGGCGATCTACTTCCAAAAATCAGCCAATGAATCACAATGATCTGATCCACAACTGATCACAGGGATGGCGCAGGACCAGGTGGGTGTTTTGTTCTGTTATGCGTATGTTGTCATGAGTCAAGGGCTCACTGGATGGCATCTAACAACAAAAGTACTGGCAAAATATCAGATGGGAGGTGGGTGTGGTGGGAAATGAGACGGGAGAAGAGGGCGAGGGCTAGGGCCAGACCCTGGAGAGTCTCATCAGCCTTGCTGTAGCCTTTGGAGTTTTTCCTCTATTTGATAGGGATGAAAGTTTGAAATATGCTCAGGCTCTTATTTTTTCTTGGAAAAGTCATACATGATCACTGCACCCCCACCAACCTATTATATTATCCTAATTTGATAGGTGAGCAACGGTTTAGTGATGTTTTAATTTGCATTTCCCTGATTACTGGTAAAGTTAAACATCTTTCATGTGTTCATTACCTATTTGTACTTATTCATACCCTTTGCCCATTTTTCTAGTGGTGTTTTAGCATTTTTCTTATCAATTTATATGAGCTCTTTATATATTAAGGATAACAACGCTTTGTCATATTTATTGCATATATTTTTCCCAGCCTTGTCATTTGCTTTTTAGTTTTGTTTAGAATGGTTTCTGACATCCAGAAGTTTTAAATTTGGCAAAGTCAAATGTATTGATTTTCTTTCCCTTAGTGATTTCTTCCATTGCTTTTATGCTTAGAAAATCCTTTCTCATCCAGAGATCAAATAAATATCATTGACACATTTGAAGCAGCAAAGTGCCGTGGGGTGGATAATTAATAAGACTATTCGCAGGTTAGGTGTAGTGGGAGGAAAAAAAAAAAGGGTAGAACACATAACGCCTTCCTTTTTTCACCCCAAACCCAGCCCAAGGTTAAATGTGGGAACAGTCAGGGATCAAAGAGGTAGGCAAGGAAGACAAATTGAGACAGAGAGAGTCTTGAAAGACTAGTAGGAGGAGGTCAGGCAGACAAAGTGGATGGGGATAGCATGGAGAAGAAGCTACATGTCCCAAGGTAGGATATGAAAGAACATAGTATGTTTGGCTAGAATCTGAGAATAAGCAGTGATGGGAGAGGAGATTGGAGAGAGAATCAGAGAAAGTCAAGCGGGGCTCATAAATCATGAGAAGGAGTTAGGACTTTATTCTGAGAACAATGGATGGGTATCGAAGGTGTAACCCAAATAATTCTTGGTGCCTCATGGTGCCAGTCTCTGCACAGAGATTCATTCCAGGACACACAGTCTGGCAGTCAAAAGTAACAAGAAAGTCCAATGGCAACATTCCAACGACAATGGCAGAGAAGGAGGTAGGAAGTTTGGCAACCCTATCCTCCTGCTACTAGAAATATGTGGTCCATTTCTAAAGCCCAAATGAAAAAAGTTAGCTGAACCCCAGGAAGAGAAAATGTCGGGACAGAGGCTGTTCTCAAGGTAGTACATCCGTTGGGACTGGCTGGAGGAATTCTTCTCTGCAGTCTGACTCTGAGGGGCCTCAGTGCCAGCTCCCAGTTCCACTCTTTGCATCTCTTAAGGAAACATAGAGACCAACTAGCATCTTCTTTTCTTGTGACAAATACAACAGCTTTGCTGTAGAGCCATGGGGACCAAGCCCCTATGTGGTTGGGGATATACTGTACCAAGAAGCTCACAAAATCCTTGGGAACATGATGCTTTTATGTTCAGAGTGATGTCGTCTATGATTAGACCTTCTCTCACTTTGGGACCCCCTTGAAAATGGGAACTCTCAGTCTGTAGGGCAGTCATAGCCTCTGCTCTGGAGCATCCCTCAGTCTGATGGAGGAGATACACCTATGTCTTAGGAAAGCCACCAGTCTGATGGAAAAGACCCAGGTCTGTCTGGGGGTGGAATTCCCAGTAAGATAAGAAGAGCAAACTTTACTCTCAGGAGTCCCTAGTTTGATGAGTGAGCTAGGACAAACGTCTCTTTCCCTCGAAGAGAATCATGCTTTGGATTGTCTGCCCTAATGGTGGTGGGGGAAATACCTCCACCTTGAGCAGTAAGGTCATGGGAAGTGAATGAAATTTCCCAAGCCATTTAGAATCCTAAAGAAGCCCTAAAGTCTTTCCCATGGGAGGCTTCCTGTGTCTTGGGGAAGGTGCCATTTCCTCATGAAAGCCAGACGGGTTTCCCCAGATATTCCGAGGCAAATTCAACAGTTGGTCAGCCCTGGTATCCTTGAGTACTGAGCTCTTCATCTCAACAGGACCTCTGGGCATCCCAAGGAGGCTTACCTCCACCAGGCACCAGAATATGAACTTCCTAGAGGTTTTTAGTAGCTTCTCTACAGTGATGTTTCCAGATACAGAGGCCAAGTGTCTGATAGAAGGGCCTGGTCTGTATTCTCTTAGAGAATAGCCTCTTTTTACCTGAACAAGATGGTGGGGAGACAAAGTCTTCTCTCACCTTCTCTGGAAAAGAATGTGGGCTTTGAAGGTAGAAACACGGGTTTGAAGGCTGACTCTGCCATTCCCTAGCCATCTCCTTTCCCACCTGTCTGCCTCCCTTTCTTCTACAAATTCCACTGGACGCCTGTTATGTGCCAAACATTGTCTAAGTGCTGGAGTACACGGTGGAGAAAAGCCACACAATTTTTGCCCTCATGGGCTTATAATCTAGTGAGAGAAGACAGACATTAACCAAATGATCACTTAAATAAATGCAAAATTAGAAACCTTTTTAAGTGCTTCAAAGGAGAGGGATTGAATCTTATGAAAGATTATCAGGGAAACTGGTCCATCCAGATGCCAAGAAAGGCTTCTCTTAAAAGAGATCCTTAATCTATTGTCTGGAGGATAACTAGGAGTTCAAAAGATGGAGGAGTGGGAACACAAAGAACAGTACATGCAAAGGTCCTTTAGCAAGAGGACAATAACTCAGACAAGACCAGTGTGACTGAAGAGTAGACAGGAAGGAAGACAAAAATGTAGTTGAGGCAAGAGGCCATGCCAGACCTTGTAGGTCATGTGAAGGACTTTGGTCTTTAACTAAAGAGCAACGAGAATCTCCCCAAGTGGTTTATTCAAAGGTGGTGGGGTTAGAGTGGGATGGAGGTAGAGACAGACAGATTTGTATTTTAAAAAGATTCTTTTAGCTTCTATGTGAAGAACCTACTGGAGGGGACCAGAGTTGTTACGACACTTCGTATTATTGCGTCAGTCTAGGCAAAGTAATCCAAGAAGCTGGACTACATGAAGGAGAATGTGGCATCAGGATCGGAGAAAGATTCGTTAACAACCTGCGTATGTGGATGACATAACCTTGCTTGCTGAAAGCAAAGAAGACTTGAAGCACTTACTAATGAAGACCAAAGACTACAGCCTTCAGTATGAATTATACCTCAACATAAAGAAAACAGAAACCCTCACTACTGGACCAATAAGCAATTAGGTTTGGAAAAGAGTTTGGGGAGGAGGTTGAAGTCATCTGTTCTGGACTTGATGAGCCTGAGGTACATTTGAGATATCTGAGTTAAGTTGCATATAATGGTCCAAAGCTCAGAGAAGATGGAGCTGGAGATTTTTCATGGGTCATTATTATCAGAATAATGGGCATAGGCATGACCAAAGGAGAAGTACAGGGTGAAAATAGAAGAGGACCTTAAAGAATTCCAACATTTAATATGATTTTAGGCCAATCCAAGGTTCTTGTAGAGTTAGTTTGATGATTAAATGAAATGCCATATGCCCAGTGCCTGGAATATAGTAGGCACTCAATACATGCTAGATAGATCTCACTTCTTTTAATTACTTGACTCCCTTGATTTTATTCCTCTTTTTTTTTTTTTTTTTTCTGGCTTTATGTATTGCAGCCAGAGACTCAAACCTAATTCTTGCAACTTGGGCTGGCCCCTTGGGCACCTAGTGTGCACACCAGGCAAACACTGCTTCCCTCCAAGACCCAGCCCTAGAGAACCTACCTTTCGAGAACTCTCTGAAACTGAACTAAAGTTACTTTGGGTCTTTGTCAGCTGGCCAATGACCAATGCTGGCAGAACCAATTTTCTAGCACAAACAGTAACATCTACTAGATGTTTTTTTTTTTAAACATCTTACCTCTTAGAATAATAATCACGCTGCCTCGCATTTCTAGAACATTTTGTATTTTTTTCAGAGAATTTTCACAATGATTATCTCAGTTGTTCATCATGGGATTTTTCATTATGAAATGCATTTGCATATTTTATTTACCTATAATTCCTTTTCCCACTGCTAAAACAATAACATTTCAACAAACACACATATGGATGACTTACAAATTCACTCCACTCCTATTCTTGAGCTTTCCTTTCTCCTGTTTTAGTTTTAAATCCTGAGTTTTATCTTCCTGGCCATATTCTTCCACATGCTTCAGTTATTCTCAAAATTATGATTCTGTTCTTTCTCTTCCTTTTTGGCCCTTGCCCCTCTTCATCTCCTCTCACCAACGCTGAGGGTTCTGGCTCCTGAAGCCCATGATTCCGCCACCTTCAGACACAGGTTTTTGACTTCTCTCCCCCTTGATCCGCTCCTAGGCAGGTGCTGTTTATTCTGCACTGAAGTTTTATATTAGCTTTAACCCTTTGGTGATCTAATTATTTTCTGCTTTGAATTTTTTTGTTGATAACGTGTTTTCATTAACGGAAGCACGCTGAACTGTTGAGTGTGTCTGAATTTTTTGTAGGTAGTATGGATTTTTTTTCTTGCCTCCTCCCACAAGCCTACCCTAAGTGTTTAGTGGTACATATGAAGTACCACTAATGATACCCCAGAGTCCCCAGCAGGGTCTGGTGGTACATATGTGTAACAAATAAAAAATTTCAAAATTTCTATTTTTCCCACCAAAAATTCAGACACCTCAATAGCCTTTAGAAATAGTAATTTGTGGCACACACCTGTTTCTTTGGTTTCAAACAGCCACAAAGGTCCCTGCCTTGTGGCAGCACGCACTGTCAGTGATACAGCAGCTTCCCGTGAACCCTAGAGGCTAAAAAAGTTCATGGTCGCTATACTTACCACCAGGCATGAAAGAGTTAACTAGAGGTTTGTTATGCAAGACGACCTCCTGATCAGCAGCCTCCTCCAGATTCTTCCTTTGCCCCTGGCATCTTAAAGATTTCCTTCTGCTTCTCAGACTCAGATCACTCCGTTCTTTTTAATTCTGCACAATACTTCCCTGATTTCCCTTTCTGTATTCTTGATCTTTATCTTCTGCTATCTTTATTCATCCTCTCACTGAACAGTGTCAAGAATCTACTATAAACCAGGCTCTGTGCTGGGTTCTGGGAACTCAAAGACACAAGCCCTGGTCCTTGACCTTGAAATGCTCACAGTCTGTAGCAGTGGGTCTCAAAGCAATGACACATTTGAGTCACCATCTGAGGAGCTTTAAAAAAAAACACAAAAACCAAACTCCCCAAGACTATGACTCTAAGACACCCTTCTGACCTGCCAACTGAAGCCATTCCTGGAGACAACCTTTCAGACAAACAACAGACAGGCCCATAAAATAAGCAATAGCACAGGAGAGGAATGTGTTCCTTAGACCAATCAATTATACTATATCAAAAGGGCAACATTTGCCCAAAAACAAAGATGAGAAGGCGGGATTAACCTGTTGCTGTCGAGTCAATTCTGAGTCATGGCAACCCTACAGGACAGAGTAGAACTGCCCCATAGGGTTTCTAAGGAGTGGCTGGTGGATTCAAACTGCTAACCTTTTGGTTAGCAGAAGGCAGGAAGGGGTAGAAAATACTGATGAAAGGAAACTAAGAACCCAGGACGGAAATGGGGAGAGTGCTGACACACTGAGGGGGTTGCAACCAACGTCATGGAAAACCTTATGAACAAATAAACCATCGAATGGGAAACTCATTTGCTCTGTAAACTTTCACTGAAAGCACACACACACACACACAACAAAAAACAAACAAAAACTAATGCCACAGTCCTATCCCTGGACATTCTGATTTAATTGGTCTTGAGTGGGAGCCAGGCATTGGTATTTTAAAAAAGGAAGAGAACCACTTACTGGTCTAATAGATGAGAGAGATGTGTAATCAGATGATTTTAATACAATGTAAAGACAAAGGTAAGCTCAAGACGCTGGAGGAGAACAGAACATTCAGCCTGGGAGGGGAGGAAGCAGGGACGTTACCCTAAGTAGGTGACTCTTGTCACCCCATTCCATTCTAGAAAACCTCTTCACAGAGCCCTAGCTTCCTATCAATTTTCCAATTGAATAGGAGAAATAAAACCCTCTTCTTAAGGAATACCAAAAGAAAGAACCCAAACCCGTCGCCGTCCAGTCAATTCTGACTCATAGCGACCCTATAGGACAGAGTAGAACTGCCTCATAGGGTTTCCTATGAGCATCTGGTGGATTTGAACTGTCAACCCAAAAGGTTGGAGACAACCTCTTAACCACTGTGCCACCAGGGCTCTTGAGGAATAGAAGAGTGAATATGAGCATGGATTTGGGAGTCAAGCTAAACTGGATTCAATCCCAAATCTGCCACTTACTAGTTGTAGGGCCTTGAGTTAAGTCCCTTGAGAACACATGAATCTCAGTGCTCATGGTAGTAAAAATATTTTCTCGTTAGAGTTGAGACAATGTAAATAATGTGCCTTGCCCACTGCCTTGCACCCAGTACCAGTCGCTGTTGAGTTGATTCCAATTCATGGTGACCCCATGTGCTACAGAGTAGAACTGCTCCTTAGGGTTTTCTTGTCTATAATCTTTATGAAAGCAGATTGCCAAGCCTTTCTTCTGTGGCGCCACTGGGTGGGTTCAAACCGCCAACCTTTAGGTTAGTAGCTGAGAGCAAACCATTTGTACTACCCAGGGACCATGAGAACTTACTTGATAACCAGACCCTAAGTCTCTGGGATACTCTCTTGGTTTTATAGCTTGGTCAATTCTAGAATTATAATGTTAGTTGGGAACCCATACATTTTTTTCCTCCACAGCCTAATCTCACTCTCTGAACCTTTCCTTCCTGAGACAGGGCTATAAAATCTGCTTTGTTGTTCATACCTTCTCATCGGCCACCATCTTTATCTGCCCATTCTTCTCCTTCTGCTCCACTGCAGTCCTCTGATCTCAAGTTCCTGAGGAATGTCTGTGTGTGGCTGCAATATCCCTGCCTACTATTCTCTCTGTCCTAATTACCAGGATTCTGTTTGTACAGACTTCTCACTTTGGTTCTTTGACTTTTTTTTGTTGTTGTTGTAATTCCTGCTCTAATTCATCACCTTTACCACTTCTCTCTCTGCTCTTCATCATTTACTTCCACAAGTGGGATTATCTATATTCACTCCTTAAAACTTTTGAGTTTATTCTCTCCTGTGAGAGGCTTTCTCATATTGTCTTTTCAGATGACCCAGCCCCATCTGGCTTATGAATGTGAACAAGACACCCTTTCCCTTGATGGCTGTTGTTGTTGGACTGGCAATTTCCTCCTGACCTGATAGGACTTTGTATATCCCCCATGCTTTCTTCTTGGAAGAATACGTCCTACACTCACCTTGCTGGAGTCCATGGACTCCTTAAAACATGCCTGTGAAATCCACAGGGGTTGTTGTGGTTGTCGTTGTGTGCTGTCAAGTCGGTTCCAACTCATAGTGACCTTATAGGACAGAGTAGAACTTCCCCATAGGGTTACCTACTCTTAATCTTTACAGGAGCAGATGGCCAAGTCTTTTCTCCCTTGAAGCCACTGGTGGCTTTGAACCACCAACCTTTCGGTTAGCAGGTGAGTAATTAACCATTGGGCCACCTGGGCTCCTTATTGCAATTATTATTCGTATTTTATAAATGAGATTTAATAAGGAGGAAACTGAGGCCTAAGAAGGGGGACTAACTTTCTAAGCTCACACAGCTAGTAAGGGATGAGCTGGGAAGAAAATGTGTGCCTCCCAATTAACTCCCAGTCCATTGCTTATCCCAGTGCTACACACTGGGAGTGTAGTTGGGCAGTCAGTGCAAGGGAAGTTCTGGATCCAGCTCTCAGTACATTATCATGAAATTCCCACTGGTGTGAGCCATTGACTCTAGCCTACTGGTCTGTTGGGTCACTGTTTCAGAATGGATGGTGAATCACTGTGATGCCTCCATTAAGTTTTAGGGCATCAGTGACAGGGACACTGGGAACAAAATTCAGCAACATCTTCCCTTGTGTACAGGCTATAAGGCATACAATATCTTTCCAAAGGTTTTCTGGTTTAGACATGTTTTGAGTCAAACTTTTGTGCCCTATTAGCTGGGGATATATTTCAATATTTAAGTAGCCCAGGTGATGCAGTGGTTAAGTGCTCACCTGTGAACCAGAAAGTTGGTGGTTTGAACCTACCAGCTGCTCCATGAGAGAAAGATGTGGCAGTCTGCTTCCTTAAAGTTTTACAGCCTTGGAAACCCTATGGGGGCAGTTCTACTCTGTCCTATAGGGTCGTTATGAGTCAGAACTGACAGCAATGGTTTTTTTTTTTTTTAAATTCCAATATCTAGATTTGGTATGGGAGTTAGGAAGTTCCAATTATACCCCAGGTCTAATCTGAATTCTCCAACACAAATTATAGGAAGACCTGTGGTTGGAGAGTTAAAGCTTACCAGAGTAGATTAATAAAGTTTGTATTTGCCTCCCATTTGGCTAGTGATCTGTCATGGATTAAATTTTATCTGCCCAAAATATGTGTCAACTTGGCCAGGCCATAACTTCCAGTATTGTGTGGTTGTCCTCCATTTTGTGATCTGATGTAATTGTCCTATGTGCCGTAAATCCTATCTCTACCATAGTTAATGAGGCAGATTAGGTTATATCAAAGAGAATTAGGTTATGTTTGTTATGTTAATGAGGTAGGATCAGGGTGGGGTGCAACATCCTTACTCAGGTCATAGCCCTGATCTGATGTAAGAGGAGTTTCTCTGGCATGTGGCCTGCATCACCTTTTATCTTACAAAAGATAAAAGGAGAGAGAAGAGAGCAGAAAGGGAGGGACCTCCTACCACTAAGAAAGAAGAGCTGGGAGTGGAGTGCGTCCTTTGGACCTGGGGTCCTTGCACTGAGAGCCCCTAGACCCAGGAGAAGATTGATGCCAAGACACATGTAGATTTCCAAGGAATGTCGAGCCCCCAGATGTTGAAAGTAGACAAGGACCTTCCCCCAGAGCCAACAGAGAGAGGAAGCCTTCTCCTAGAGCTGGCACCCTGAATTCGGACTTTTAGCCTCCTAAACTGAGAGAATAAATTTGTTTGTTAAAGCCACCCACTTGTGGTATTTCTGTTACAGCAGCACTAAATAACTAAGACATGATCCTTGTGTGTCTATGCTATTGATATGAGCTTGGTGGAAAGGAGGCAAGCATGCCACCTGCGGCCCCTAACATCTATCATCATGTGAAAGGTGTGATAAAAAGCCACAGAAGCATAAAGAGTGAAAAAATTCAAAAGTAAACTCCTTGAGTTTAGAAATACAAGGTATGCACAGGACAAAAAGTAAGAAGGGAAATCATCTAATCACTTATGGAGCTCGTTATCACAGCACAATAGAATACTAACGCCGAGAGAAACATTAAAAGGCAAAGGGCCTTGCAGAGCCGGAGCCCTACTGTATGTTGGGAGCTCTCTTGAACATCTCCCATACATTATTTCATTTACTCTTCACAACATATAAATGAACTGAAGAGACTGGCGTGATTATTCCCACTGACCAGAGACTCAGAGAGGGTGAGGCACTTGCCCAAGGTCACATAACACTTTTAGTAGCAGATTTGGGATGAGAACCCAGGTCTCCCAAGTCAATTTTCAGGTGTTTTCCCCCTTATCATGGTTTGCCCAGTTTTATGAAGGATGGATCTGCACATGGTCCCTGAGGGAGTGAGATACTCGTCCCTGGGAGGTGTTGACATTGGAGAGAAACACTTTTGCCCTTTGGACCTCCTGCTGGCTGCAGCACCCTGGCTGGATGGACCCTTGGATGTGACCTTGTGTAGCTGTCCCTTTCTTAAGTACACAGAGGAGAGAGTTTTCCTGCTTTGGTGTAAAGTTCAGAGAACGGCCTCTCCCAGAAGGTAGGGCTGGGTGCTGCAGTGCTGGCTGGCTGCCAGCTGTGAATAACTAACCAGAACACCTGGGATATGGCATGATAATGGCCAAGACGGAATAGGGACCCAAGTTCGCGTACCTTTTCTCTTGGCATTAGGTTGCTCCCTCTTTCATGCTCCATGTCCCATGGAGAGGGTGGGGATGAGTGTGCAGATGGAAGTGAGGATATGTTATTCCTTCCTTCCCTTGTACGTGGAGTTTGAGATTCATATCTCATAGTCTTTCATTGTTAGGGGTTTTCGAAAACCGGTTAAAGGAAAAAGGAACCCAAGCCGAAGCCCCGGTTACGTACTGGAGTTGGAAAGACACTAGCTTACTCCTGCTCATCCTTTTAGACTTGACTCAGAGCTGACCTCCTTCCAGCTTTTGACTGGGCTGTTCCTTCTGTCTGGAACATCTTCCCTGTTCCTCAGTTCTTCCTCAAGGTACAATTCAAATACTGCTTAATATAATAATAGCTAGCACTTACATATAGCACTTACTACCTGCCAGGCCCTGTCCAAGTATTTTATACATATTCATTCATTTAATCCTTTCAATAACCTATAATATAGGTATCATTATTATTCCCTCATTTTACGGATGAGGAACTCACACACAGAGGCTAAGTTTGCCCAAGGTCACACTGCTGGTAAGTGACAGATTTGGGATTGTACCCTGGTCTATTTCCAAACACAGATGTTGGCAGCATGTTACAGTGAGAAGGAGCCTGGACTGGGTTCAATTCCTGGTCCCAGGATTTAAACCTGTGTGAGTTCGCGAAGTGGCTTCACCTTTTTCAGCCTCAGTTTTCTCATCTCTAAATGGGATAATAAATCTAACATCATAAAAATGTTTATGACGTTTGAAAGAGATAAACAATAAAAGTGTCTACATTCATGAATAAGTAATAAATATTAGCTCCCTTCACTTCCCCTCTTCCAACTTTAGAATCAATCAATGAGTTATATAAATATAAAACTTCAGCTTAAGTAGAATGTCAGAGCTGGAAAAGACCTTAGCAATGGCCTAGCCTGACACAGTGACTGAAGAGCAAGGAAGTTATATTGCCTGCTCCAGGCCACACAGTGACTTGATGACTGTGACAGAGATTTTGAGTTACCTTCTGTTCTCCCCTCTTCCTTAGTAATGATTTTTAGCTGGACTCATGACTTCCCCCTAAAAAGACTACACTTCCCAGCTTTCCTTGGAGCTAAGTGTGGCCATTTGACTATGTTCTGGCCAATGAGATGTCAGTGGAAAAAATCCTATGATACTTTCTGGAAGTCTGTAAAAGGGAGGGAGCTGGTCTCCTTCTCCCTTTCTTCCATCTTGCTGCTTGGATCTGACAATTGGCACTCTAGCTGTCATCTTGGAACATGAGGATGAGTCACACTCTGGGATGACAGAGTCTTCACACTACACTGAGTTATCTACCTGTGCATTTGTTTCGCATGAGAGAGATAAACTCTGTCTTGTTTAAGCTATGGTTATGTTGCATTTCCTGTGACTTGCAACCTAACCGAATCCTGACAGTATTAAATATGGACTGGAGCTAAGGTCAATAAATGTTTGTTGAGTTGATGGTGGGTCCCCTAGAAAAGCCTAGCTTGTCTTTTTCTCTCTCTGCAGATACTGGGTTTTCCCAATGAAACATCTTAGAGCTCTAAAATGACTTCTCTTGCCTTCTGAGTGTGGGCAGGCTTACCCCTGGAAGCTGGGTTGTGGTTGGAGGATGGTTCTTAGGTGTGGGTGGTTCTGGGCTTTGTTAGTCTTCCCTCCCCAGCCACAGAGGGCAAACCTGTGGGCAGAGTCATCCTTTGCTTCCAAATGTGAATCTCTGCATCAGCCCCACTCCTCCACCCTCTAAGCTGTAAGCGTAGGCTGATGAAGCCTGAGAAAGTCTGGAAGGGTCATTGAGGTAGACTGGTTACCTTTTCTGTTTTTCCTGCCACTACTGATGTGTTTTGAAATTGATGGTTTCCTTTGATTCCCCTAAAAAAAATTTTATTCCTACTTATGCTTTTTTCTCTTTACTTTTCTGAATTAATTTTTTTCATTGTGAAATATTTCAAAGATCAGACAAGAATAGAAAAGAACATAATGAATACCTATTTACCCACCATTAAGCATTATCAAATCTTAACATTATGTCATATTTGCATCAGATCTCATTTAAAGAACTAAAACACTACTGGTATAAATGAAGCCCCATGTGTATTCCACTCTCCTCCCATTCCTCTCCCTTCTTGTCAGAGGTAACTATTACCATGAATCCAGTGTTTATCATTTCTGTGCATGTTTTTATACTTTTCCTACATATTTATATAACCATTAATACAATACAGTATTATTCAGGAGGGTTTAAAATTTTATGTATGAATAGTAGCATACTCCACTTATCATCGGATATTCCATTGTATAAATATACCACAATGTATTTACCCAATGATGAATATTTAGGTTGTTCTTTTTGTTTTTTTAAATAACCCAGGCAGTGCTGTGATAAACTCTTTGTACACATCTCCCGGGGCACATGTGAGAGAGTTTCTTTAGGACAAGTGTCCTGTGCATGTTTGTGAGGGTTAGTAAGCTATAATCTGACCACTACTTATTTTTGTATGGGGTCATGAATTAAGAATGGTTTTAAATTTTTTAATGGTTAAAAAAGTACAAAGACGATTTCATGATACACAAAAATTATATGAAATTCAAATTTCAGTGTCCATAGAAAAGTTGTTGTAATATAGCTATAAACATTCATTGTCTATGGCTGCTTTCACACTGCAACAGCAGAGTTGAGTAGTTGCAACAGAGACTGCATGGCCTGCAAAGCCTAAAATATTTGCTATCCGGCCCATTACATAAAAAGTGTGTCGACCATTGCTCTATGATATGCAATCACGTAGAGGTGGAATTGTTGGATGGTAAGGTATGTTTAAAGTTAGGAAAGGTGTACATCAGGGTTGTATCCTTTCACCATACTTATTCAATCCGTATGCTGAGCCAACAATCCAAGAAGCTGGACTATATGAAGAAGAACAGGGCATCAGGATTGGAGGAAGGCTCATTAGCAACCTGCGTTATACAGATGACACAATCTTGCTTGCTCAAAGTGAAGAGGACTTGAAACACTTATTGATGAAGATCAAAGACCACAGCCTTCAGTATGGATTACACCTCAACATAAAAAAAAACAAAAATCCTCACAACTGGACCAACATGCAATATTCAAGTTGTCAAGGACTTCATTTTACTTGGATCCACCATCAACACCGATGGAAGCAGCAGTCAAAAATTAAACAAGGCATTGCACTGGGTGGATCTGCTGCAAGAGAACTCTTTAAAGTGTTAAAAAGCAACAACGTCACCTTGAAGACTAAGGTGAGCCTGACCCAAGCCATGGTGTTTTCAATCGCGTCGTATGTGTGAGAAAGCTGGGCAGTGAATAAGGAAGACAGAAGAAGAATTGATGCCTTTGAGTTGTGGTGTTGGCGAAGAATATTGACTATACCATGGACTGCCAAAAGAATGAACAAATCTGTCTTGGAACAAGCACAGCCAGAATGCTCCTTAGAAGCAAGGATGGTGAGACTTTTTCTCACATACTTCAACACATTATCAGGAGGGATCAGTCCCTGGAGAAGGACATCATGCTTGGGAAAGTAGAGGGTCATCCAAAAAGACGAAGACACTCAATGAGATGGATTGACATGGTGGCTGCAACAATGGACTCAAACATAACAACGATTGTGAGGATGGCCCAGGACTGGGTAGTTTTTCATTGTGTTGTACATAGGGTCACTGTGAGTTGGAAATGACTTGACAGCACGTACCACCAACAAAAAGATATGTACATCTTTAGCTGTACTAGCTATTGTTAAATTGTTTGCACTTTACAAGTACATTTTTTTTTTTTTAACTTTTAAACATTCATACTCCATCTTTAAAAGGTGTTGGAAGGATCCTTCAAGGGCATTGTGTAGTCAATTGTGCTGCTGCATAACAAACAACTTTGAAATTTCAATGACTTACAACAAGCACTTATTTTGGGCTCACAGGCCTGCAGGTTGGCTAGGACTTGGCTGATCTATACTGGGCTCAGCTCAGCTTGGCTCCAAGTTGTGGGTTGAGTCCAGGTCTGCTCCATGTGTCTTTCATCCTTCTTGGACCTGCAGCTAACTGAGGCAAATTTTTTTTCGCATGGAAAAAGGCAAGAGGTGAAGAGGGTGGGGCCAATGGCACAAACGCATTCCAAGTCTTTGCTAGTGTCATGTGCACAAACATCTCATTGGTCAAGGCAAGTCACAGCTAAGCCCAAAGTTAAGGTCTGGGGAAATACACCCTGCCCATCATGAAGCCAGAGAGTGGCATATAACTCTACCACAAGGGAGTGAAAAATTTCAGAACCTTTTCCTCATACAAAATCTTATGTGGAATTTTAATATATGAAATGGAGAAAAGTGAAGCTGCTCTGATTGAAGTGGGGGTAGTGGTGGACAGAACCCTGACTGCTCAACTTCCCTCTCGTCCCTTGCAGTGCCTCCTGGGACATCTCTGCAGAGTCCCCCAAGCTTCATGGAATATAGTTTGACAACCAGGATTCTAAGTTGTTTCCTTGCCCAGGAGATGTTGGAGGGGTCTCCCTCCTACAGGATTCACATCCCTGGGGGTCAGGGGTCTGAAGCCATGCATAAGCAGGAGCAGATCCTCTCCTATGGTTGGGTCTCCACATGTGGTCCAGAGGGGCGCCACCTAGAGGCCAGATTGTAAAGAGGATGCGTCAGGCCACACCTGACTGTAGACAAAGTTAGACAACAAAATAACAAATAAACATGGTTTGTTCCATGGCTCAGCTCCAATCGGCTGTACTGCTGCTACTCCAGCTCCTTGCCTGTATCTGACTCCAGTAGGGGCAATGCTTGACCTATGAACCATCTGGCTCTCAGGTGATGCATCTCCTGTCAGGAATTGTGGCTCTTATCAGAGTTGACTTCTACCACGGTCTTGGCAGTGCCTTTTGGGCAGGCAGCCTGGTTGCAGATTTCCAGAACTGTGCCACGGGTTAGCCCCATCCCATTCAGCCTCTCTGCTTCTTTACTCTCCCACAGGCTGTATGAGAAGTTAAAATGCTCAGGTGCTAGGCCAGACCAGACCACTGCAGGCTTACAGGTTTGCTCTGTATTGGTGTTAGTTCCGTGTGTCTGCCCAAGCCAGGCCAGCCTCCTCTGTCTCTCTCCATGTGGAAGGGGGTATGATCCTTGGGACGCTCATGTTGTCAGCCCCACTAGATCTGGTGGCAGCCAGTTTTATCCCTCCCAGGCACCATCCCTAGAGCTCAGTCATGAGATCCTTCTTCATCTTGTATGTCTACCACTAGGTTTCTGCTACAATATTCTTGTCCTTTACAACTTGACAGTATCTGTACTTTTGTTCTTGGTGCCTCGTAAGGATTAGTGATTTAATAAAAACTGTTTTTTCTTCCAGTAGAGTTCCAGACTAAGACAGACTAAGAAGAAAGGCCTGATAATCTACTTCTGAAAATTAGCCAGTGAAAACTCTATGGATCACAACAGAATATTGTCCAATATAGTGTGAAAGATGAATTCGCCAGGTTGGAAGGCACTGCGCAGTAGTCGCAACAATACTGATGGTGCAGGGCCAGGAAGTGTTTTGTTCCGTTATACGTAAGGTCACCATGAGTTGGAGCTGACTGGACAGCCACTAACAACAACAATAAAAGCTACTCTGGGAAGTTACCAGAAAGGCTGGGGCATTTTCTTTCATTCCTATAGAGCGAAGTGGTGAAGGCAAGAAGGAGGTCAGTGGAAATGGTGTCGATAGGGACTTTGTCTTGCATTCATTCATTCCACAAGTATTTCTTAAGCACCTGTTATGCATCAGCATCTGGATTAGGCACTGAGAAGATAGTGACAAACAAGATAATATGATCAGATATCTGTCCACTTCCCTACCCACTTGTTGGTGGGGTCTTGCCCCATAGGGACAGATTTTCCAGGAATGACCTCCACATACCTGGCTGCTTAGACCTTCTGCTACCACGCTCTCATCCCAGCCAGAGCAGCTTTACTGACATTTGCTGCTTTCACCCTTGAGCTTGTTTCACCTTTTGAACTTGGCACCTTGAACAATTAGGGCTGCCTTTTCCAGGGTCCAGGCTTGGAGCTGAAATTCTCCCCCTACCCAACCCTGTCCTGAACTCTGACCTGGCTTATTCTCACAGCCTGCCCTAGACTCGAAGGAAGTGGGTGCTTTTTAGGCCAATTGTTGAGTTCTTCTGATAATATAATTAGATAAAGTCTTCTGAAACAACTCCCTTGCCTTTGTTTAAATTGGCTTCCTTAGATAAGGACACAGTGCTAACTGAAACCACCTTCCCTGGAGAAATGAAGGATTAACCAGAAGAGTAAGTTTCCATTCCTTGCTTAGAATTTTTAAGGAATCAGAACTGGGTGGCTGCAGCTTGCCTCTTCTCTCATTTGGGTACCTCTGTTCTCTTCTACCTCCTCTGTCTCTTTGTCTCTTCTGCTGAGCCTGGCTCTGGATACTCCCAGCAGCAGAAATACACACTTCAAAGTCCACGCAGCTCCATTAACTCTGCGTGTTTGCAGGACTCACATTATTTTAAGAGGTGTTGGCTCAGAAGCTCAGTCCAGCCCACCTGAGTGGGAGTGCCTTTGCAGAACTCTGATGCTCTGGATTTCAGACTCAGTGGAGCGGCTTAGGCTCTGATCATTCCTTGGGGGTTGCATCTCTTTGCAAGTAGAATGGTTGGTTTTAGACTTTTCGCCCTAGGACTTTGCATTTCAGAATCTGTTAGGTCTCTGCATAGCTTAGCTTATCTACGTTCTTGTTGATCTTTAATCAATAAAAGATGGTCTTGGCTTAGCCATGGAGCAGATTCTGTCTTACAAGAATGCTTTCTTTACAGAGGCTCAGAGGGTGGGCTGATGCCCTCACCACTTGAAACCACTTAGCCAACTTTGATTGGTATGTTCTTGGGAGTGGCGTGGGAGGGAGGAAGAAGATGCTGGGGCTAAAAACACAAGTTTGTATCCTCTATCTTTCAGATCATAATCTTGATAAAATGTCCAATACTAGTTTTTCTGTATGTAAAATGGGATGTGAGGGAGTAC
>NW_004444074.1:4556127-4558459 GCF_000243295.1 Trichechus manatus latirostris
AAATATAAACGTTTCTTAAGCACCAATTTTGTGTAAGGGTAGAGGGTTAGGGAAAGAGAGGAAGACTCTCAATGAGATGGATTGACACAGTGGTTGCAACAATGGACTCAAGCATAGCAATGACTGTGAGGATGGCGCAGGGCTGGACAGTGTTCGTTCTGTTGCACATAGGGTTGCTGTGAGTTGGAGCTGACTTGAAGGACCTGACAGCAAAAACAACAACAACATGTGTAAGGCAATTTCACACACATTGTTCCCCTTTTCTCCTCACGCCAATGCTATGAAGTAGAAATGATTATTTTCAGTTTATAGTTGAAGAAATGGAGTCTGGGATACTCTCTTATTTGCTTTTTGGGTACCCAAAACACCATAAGCAAAATGAAAAGGTGGATGACTAGGAAGCATTGCTAGAAGATGACAGTATTGGAAGGGGTCATGTAGCTCATCAAATCAAATGTTCTGACTTTACAGGTCAGCAAACTGACTGTGGCCTAGAGAAATGAAATGGCTTGCCCAAGGTCACCCAGAAGGTAGGAGCAGAAAGGCAACCAGAATTTAGACTGTTCTATGCTGTACATCAGGGTATCTCAACCTCGGCAGTATTGACATTTTGGACTGAATAATTCTTTGTTTTAGGGGCTGTCCTGTGCACTGTAGGATGTTTGACAGCATCCTTGGCTTTCACCCCCATCTGTGACAACCAAAAACATCTTCAAACATTGCCATATGTCCCCTGGGGGGCAAAATCACCCCCAGTTGAGAACTATTACTGTATGTGATTGATCCCTCCTGATGATGTGTTCAAAGCAAGCGAGTCAGACAATGTTCTATTGTGATCCAATTAAGCATATGACACCACTCCAGGCCCAATGAAGAGCACCAACCTAGAGCTGAGCCCTTCTCTTGCAGGTTGGGAGGAAACTTGCTTTGGGTGCTAAGAGAAGAAAGCCTTTTCTTCCCAGCTAACCCCCCAGCACCTTGAGAGAGCTCTTCTGGGGTCTCTGATCTCAGCTGAGGGAGAACAGCTCTCAGAGAGGTGCAGGGAAGAGGCCAGAGTGAACCAGAGTGAAAAAACCAGATCTTCTTAGAAGTACATACCATTATCCCATTTCACAGATAAAGAAATGGAAGTTCAGAGAATAAACACACCCATAGAGCCAAGTATAATTTCTCTCCCACCCACCATAGGGTGCCCCATACAGGCTAACTGTCTCTCAGTTTGCACTCTTGGCCCATGAGCAATAATGTCAGAACGGCTTCTCTTACATAACATACTAATTGCCATCGAGTCAATTTCGATTCACGGTGCCCTTATGTGTGACACAGTAGAACTCAGCTCCACAGGGTTTTTCAATGGCTGATTTTTCAGAAGTAGATCATCAGGCCTTTCTTCTGATGTGCCTCTGGGTGGACTTGAACCTCCAAACTTTCAGTTAACAACCAAATGCATTAACTGCATACTCTCTCAATTACAGGAGAAATGTCTATCTGGTCCCTGCTCTATTACTTGCTCTGGGCCCTGAGCAATCTGCTTTCCCTTTGGAGACCTTTGTCCTCACCAATGATGGGCAGTCTCCTGCTGTCCCATCAGCCTCACTCCTCCTGGCCACCTTGAGAACCAAACAGGGCAAATAAAGAAGTTTACAGGTCATATTTATTGTAATAAAAAATGAGAGGGATTTTGTTGAGTCCTATGGAGAAAAACTGACATTCTTAAAACTCTGATTAACTTGTTTTTTTACAGGAAGAATGTTAGTAAAAACTACTTTTTAACCACCAGAATGTTAATACCTGGGCCTTTTTGCAGAGCAGTAGCAAGGAGGCACATTTCTAATAATTTATCCTAAAACCACACCGTGAGCCATGTGACACAATGAAACGACCACAGGTTAAGCATCACTGGGTGTGGTGTCAATAGTCTGTTAGGCCTGATGAGTCTATTTCTTGTGTGTAAGGAGAGCACTCCCTGCTGGTAAAGCCTCGAGTTCCACCAAAGCGGAATGGTGTCCCTGAGCTCCCATAGAAAACGGTAGAGGGGCTTTGGAACAAGGCCAAAGTTTGTTTATTTAGAGAGAAGCCAGAGAATCACATTTCTGGGACATTTGAAGAGGCGGTGATGGAGCCTGGGCTTTGCAGTAAAATAACTTGGGTTTTGGAGTCAGACTTAACTTCAAGTCATGGCTTCAAGGCAGTATGTCTTTGGGTAAGTTACTTCTTCTTTTTTTTTTTTTTTGTTCAATTAATTTCTGTTGTTGTTGTTGAGACTATCCCAGCAAAACATGGACTAACAGTTTCTACATGTACAATTCAGTGACACTACGTTTTTTGAGTT
>NW_004444074.1:4558749-4560372 GCF_000243295.1 Trichechus manatus latirostris
CCAGGGGCAAGGACTAGAAGGCAGGAGGGGACAGGAAAGCTGGTAATAGGGAACCCAAGGTTGAGAAGGGAGAGTGTTGACATGTCGTGGGGTTGGTAACTAATGTCACAAAACAGTGTGTGTACTAATCGTTTACTAAGAAGCTAGTTTGTGCTGTAAATCTTCATCTAAAGTACAATAATAAAAAAGAATTTAAAAAAACCAAAAACTAATTTTTTGAGTTGCTGTTGTTGATTTGATCCCATATAGATACATCTTGAAAGAGCACAATGCTCAAGGCAGTCATTCTTTACTAGTTAAGCTAAACCATTGTTTGGTTTTAAGAAGACTTCAAGGGACATTTTTGGTTTAAGGTTTAAAGATTATCTCAGGGCAATAGTTTCAGGAGTTCATCCAGCCTCCACAGCTCCAGAAAGTCTGGAGTCCATGAGAAATTACTTAGCTTCTTTCAGCCTCATTTTCTTTATCAGTGAAACTGAGGTGATACTACTCACCTTTCAGGTTTGTTTTGGAATAAAGGAAGGAAATGGGAGTTGGGAGAGTGATTGAAGATGAAGCTGGAAAGATAAGGCCTGATCATGGGGAATTTATGTACTAAGCTTGAGTTTGAGCTTGACTTCAAGGGTAACGAGGAGCCAGCGGAAGCCTCTAGGCAAGGAAATGATGTGATAGACTTGTGTTTTGGAAAGATAACTCTGGTGGCAGTGTAGAAAATGAACTGGAGGGCCTGAGACTTCGGTAGTGGCAATGGAGCTAGAATAGCTGGGAAAGATGTTTTGGAAGTAGAATTGACAATGTGGTGGATAATGAGATGTAATGGGGCGGGGGGAGAGTGCAGTCAAAAATGGCAACTAACATTTGTATAACTGTTAAAATGCTTTCCCATAAGCCTTCTTATCTGATGCCCACAATCATTTTATGGGCTAGATTGTATAATTATCGTTTTCATTTTACATGTACAGACACTGATGGTCAGGGGAGTTAAGCCCAGGATGTACAGTTGGTAAGTGGCAAAATCATAACTTTAAGCCCAAGTCTTTGATTTCCCATCCCAGTTCTAAATATGCTATCACATGGCCTCTAAGCTTCAGTCCACAGCCATAGCAAGAGTGAGAGGCAGTCTGGGTCCAGGGTTGGATGGCTGCTGGGCCCCCAGGTTGTACAATCTCTCTGGTTGCCAGGAGTCGTTGATAATTAGAGTCCCCGGGTTGCTAGGCGACCCTAGTTGCTAAGAGTCTCAGTTTATTATAGGACTTGGATTGTTAGAAGCCCCAGGTTATGCAATTTTTCAATTTATTAAAGGCTTCATGGTTCTCAAAGCCCCAAAGATATTAGAGACATCAGTTATATGGGGCCCCAGGCTCTTAAGGCACTGGGCTTTAGAGTCATCAGATTGTTAGCCTACCTAGGTGCTAGGAATCTCAGGATTTTAGAAGACCTGGGTTTGTAGAGGCCTTTGGATTTGAAGGTGCCAGTTTACTAGAAGCCCTACTTTTTAGTAACCCCTGATTGCGAGGACTCCTAAGTTGCTAAGGACCTGAATTCAGATTTTCAGGTCCCTCAGCTTCCTAAAGGTCACTGGGTGTCTCAAACAGTTTGTGCTCAACTGCTAACCGAAAAGTT
>NW_004444074.1:4563576-4564428 GCF_000243295.1 Trichechus manatus latirostris
GTCTAGGCTACTCAACCAGTTGGCTGAGCTTGTCCTGCAAGTGATGGGGATCAACGCAGAGGTTTAAAATGGGGAATGATGTATTCAGCTCTGTCATTAGAAAGCTCCCGCTGGTGTAGACAGACCAGTCAGGAAATGCTTGCAGTACCAGATAAGATATGATGCCTGGTGGAAGGGAGAGAAGGGAACAGATGTGGAAGAACCATTTTTGACCCTGAAGGAGATTAGGATGGGATGTAGGGAGTATGACAGGGATGAACAAGCACTTTTTTTCAAGATTGATATTTTTTCTTTTTCTTTAGGCTGTACCAGTTTCCTGGAGAGCAAATCCCTAGGATCTAAGACCAAGAAGACAGATGTTAGTAGAATAATTCCCTGCTTATCCAGAGATCTTGTGACTTTAGGGAGGGACAAGACAGTGCAAACTTGGATGTGAAAAAGGCCTCTGATCAGTTAAAACAAGCTCATCCCATTATTTTGAAATACCCTTCAGGCCCTTACTCAGAGCCTTTTTTAATGATTCCAGTGCAGTTTTCAAAATTATAATCTCTTGGTTTCCTCTCCCCAGAAATAACAATAATAGAAAACTACCTTTTATTGAATGTCTGCTCCATGCCAGGTAGCACATAAGATGCTTTGCACATTTTCTCCCTAATCCCCTCAACAACTGCCCCCCCACTCCCCCCGCCCCAAGGTGGTAGTTCTCTTCATTTTTACAGATGAGGATTCTGAGGCTCCACCAGGCTAACTAACCGGCCAAGGTCACCGAGCTGGTAAGTTTTATAAAATCAGGACTCCAGTCCAGGTCTGTCGGATTGCAAAGCCTGCGCTGTCAGCCTGCTGCCCTGTACA
>NW_004444074.1:4564768-4570882 GCF_000243295.1 Trichechus manatus latirostris
GGAGAATAGTTCTACTCTGACACAAATGGGGTTGACTTGATGGCAACTGGTTTTTTAGTGTAGGGGTGAGCGACTACGCCTGCCTCGGTCTTCCTGACAACAATGTCATGTGATTACAACATGATACACACTCTGATCACTGACGAGCAAACAAAAAAAAACAAAAACCCCAAACCAAACCCATTTCTACAGAGTCGATTCTGACTCATAATGACCCTATAGGATGGAGTAGAACTATTCCATAGGGTTTCCAAGGCTGTAATCTTTACGGAAGCAGATTGTTACATCTTTCTCCTGCGGAGTGGCTGGTAGGTTCAAACAGCTAAACTTTCAGTTAGCAGCCGAGCGCTTAACCACTGCACCACCAGGGCTCCTTTGATGAAAAGAATAGGGGCACAACTCACCAAGAAGAGGTTAAATGCTGCTTTCAGTACACCAAGTTCAGAGTGGATGGGAGGCAAGTCTTTCTCTAGGAGCGCCAGGCTCTCTCTACCTGCGGCCAGAGGAGGACCCATTCATTGTCCACAGGAGGGGACCCCCACCCCTCCGCACTCTCCCCTGGAGCTATCTTTGGGGTCAGCCTCTGCACTCTCTTGATGGATCCTTTAGGCTAAGGTTCTTTTGAATCAACCCATTAGGTTGGATTTTTGTTCATTTCTTTACTCACTCAACATTTTTTTGATATTGTTCTCAACACTGGGAAAACAGACATGAGAGACCCAGCAAGCAGCTCTCAGTCTGGCGGAGAAAGAAGACGCTGAAGGAGTGTGACAAATGCTGAGATTACAAGCTAGCGCTGGACACTGCACTCTAAGAAGGTGGGGGACCCTAACTCAGTGTGAGGGGTTCAGGGGAGGAAGCCAAGCTTCAGTGGGTGCTTTAAGGAGACTAGAAGCTAGGCAGGGACTTGGGGCAGAAAGGGTGTGTTTGACAGAGTAAACAGCATATGTATAAAGACAAGAATGCAAAAAAAAAAAATCGTCACACATTTAGGAAATTTACAGGAAGTTTGTTTGGTTAGAACAGTGGTTCTTGGCCCTGGTGGCACTTTAGAATCACCTGGGGAGCACTAAGGAGCCCCTGGGTGGCACAAACAGGTAAATTCTCAACTGCTATAGCAGTTCAGACCTGCTCAGAGGTGCCTTGGAAGAAAGGCCTGGCAATCTACTTCTGAAAGGTCACAGCCTTTAAAACCCTATGGAGAGCAGTTCTACTCTGCAACACATGGGGTCACTATGAGTCAGAATTGATTTGATGGCAATGGATTCGGAGCGTTAAAAACATAATGATGCTGGACCCAGGCATGGATGTTTCTCATGCTTCCCAGGTGATTCTAAAGTGCCACCAAGGCTGAGAACCAGGGATCTAAGAGATGCTGCTGGAGACCTTAAACATGAAGGAAGCCAGTGACGATCTCCGCTAGGATGTGGTCAGGAATCCCGGCTGCCTTTGGGGAAACAGGAAAGACTTGGGCAGAGCTCACCAGAGAAGTAAAGACCCTCCGATGCCCAGCTGGGGGCTTGTCTGCCATCATGACTGTCCTTCCTTTTGAGCTGCTGTTTCTTATTCCCCTTTTAAAAGTGAAAGTCAACCAGGAAATAACAAAACATACAATAAAACAAGCTGAAAGACTACTCAGTAAAAGGAAGCGATAAAATAGTAAAAACAGGCCAATGCAGTAAAAACACACAAACTCAACCAGACGGAATCACCATCCAGGGCCAGGCAATAAAAGCAAGAGCTGAAATGTACTGATCCACGTGGTAAGCATCTCCATGCACTGAAGCATCCAAGCCTCACTGCCACCCCAGGGGAGAGGGAGGATTATTATTTCCATTTTACGGAGGAGGAGAACGAGGCTTGGGGAGGTTAGGTACTGTGCTCAGGGTTACAGTGGGCAGGGCAGGGTAACAACCCCATTTTATAGATGAGGAAATGGAGGCCAACTTGTCAAGACTAAATAGCCAGTTAGGGGCAGAGTAAGATATTGAACTCAGGTTTTCCATCTCAGGATAAAGGTTCTCAAACCTGGCTTCACATTGGCGTCATTTCGGGAGCTTTTAAGAAATACTGGTGTCTGGCCAATCCTCCGAGATTATAATTGTCCATCTAGGGTGGGTCAGACAGGCGAACGTGGTGCAGTTAAACATATGCATGGCTGGGCTCTGCTCTTAGTAGTAATTGCTGCCATTTACTGAGCACTCAGCGGATTAACACAGTGACTGCAACAATGGGCTCCAACATAGCAACGATTATGAGGATGACGTAGGAAAGGGCAACGTTTTATTGTTAAACAAAAGGTCGCTCTGAGTCATAGCAAACTCAAAGGCATCTAACAGCAAAAACTGTGTGCTAAGCACTTTACAGATGTTTCCTTGTGCCCTCCTAATACCCTGTGATGGAGCCCTGGTGGCTCAAACGGATAAGTGCTTGTCTGCTAACAGAAAGGCTGGTGGTTCAAACCCACCCAGCTGACTCATGGGAGAAAGACCTAGAGATTTACTCCCGTAAAGATTAAACCTGTTGCTGTTGAATTGAATCCTACTTCTAGCGACCCTGTAGGACAGAGTAGAATTGCCCCACAGGGTTTCCAAGGCTGTAAATCTTTAACGAAGCCGACTGCCACATCTTTCTCCTATGGAACAGCTGGTGGGTTCGAACCACTGACCTTTCAGTTAGCAGCTGAGCCCTTAACCACTGTGCCACCAGGCCCCACCATAAAGATTACGGCATAGAAAAGCCTATGGGGCAGTTCTACTCTGTCCCATAGTGTTGCTATAAGTCAGATTTGACTCAACGGCACCCAACAACAACAATATACCCTATGAGGTGTTGAGGAATCTGAGAGGTTAAGTCACTTTCTCTCGGTCACACAGCTGGTAGTCACCAGTGCCTGTGTTTGTGCCCAGATCAGCCTGACTGCAAAGCCCATGCTCTAACCACTGTGCCCTAGGCTCCGAGGAGGGGCCCCTGCAGAGCAGAGACAGTGCTGTCACATGCCCTTCAAGCTTTAGGGTCAACAGTATCACCTTTGTCCCGGGCCTGCCCACGCTGAACGGTCACCATCTGACGGAAACAGGGGTTTGCACCTCAGCCTTAAGGAAGAAGAACTCTCTACCAGACAAAGGAGCCCAACCGTGAGATAGGCTGCCTGGGGAGGTGGTGGGCACGCCCTGTTGTCCCCAGGTAGGCACCTGGAGGAGCTGTTTGGAGGACAAGCGTCATTCTTCAAAATATGTGTGTGTGTGTGTGTGGTGTGTGTGCATAGGTGGGCAGGAGGCATTGGAATTAGATATTCCAAAAGGTCAGCAGTTCAAATCCACCAGCCACTCGTTGGAAACCCTATGGGGCAGTTCTACTCTGTCCTATAGGGTCACTATGAGTCGGAATCAATTTGACGGCAACGAGTTTGCCTTTGGTTAAGAAGTCCCCATGAGGTGCCCTGGTAGTGCAATAGTTAAGGCTGCTAACTGAAAGGTCGGTGGTTGGAACCCACCAGCGGCTCTGAGGGAGAAAGACCTGGCGATTTGCTCCTGTGAACATTACAGCCTAGGAAACCCTGTGGGGGCCGTTCTACTCTGTCATATAGGGTAATAATGAGTCAGATTGACTCCGCGGGACACAGCAACAACACTACCACCACCAAGATGTGCACCCCCGCCGCCACCATCTGTCAGTTTGTCATACTGTGATGTGTGTTGCTGTGATGCTGGAAGCTGTGCCACTGGGATGTCATATACCGAGAGAGTCACCCATGGTGGGCAGGTTTCAGTGGAGCTTCCAGATTAAGACAGACTAGGAAGAAAGGCCTGGCAATCTACCAAAAATCAACCAATGAAAACCTTATAGATCACAACAGAATATTGTCTGATATAGTGCTGGAAGAGAAGCCCCCTCAGTCTAAAGGCACTACACAACAGGGCCAACAATGGACTCAAACATACCAACGATCATGATGGTGCAGGACAAGGCAACACTTCATTCTGTTGTACATGCGGTCACCATGAGTTGGGACCAACTCAGGACAACTAACAACAGAGGTGTCCCCAGACCCTGAAATTGAGGGGTTCAGGTGGGCTAGTCAAAGCTCAGTGGGTGGGGCTTGTTCTAGAAGATGAGCTCACAGAGCTGGGGAGTTCCAGAAGCCCCTAGACAGTCTGGAGCTTGCTCTCCCCCCACCATTTTTCTACCCCTAGCCACTCAGCGCCAGCAGGAGCGTGGGGGGAGGGGGGCCCTGTGCTGAAGCAGGGTTTGGGGCCACTGCGGCTGCTGCTCTCTCACCACTGTCTCAGCTCTGGCAGGGGGGACGACTGGTCAGTGAGCCCTCTTCTCCCTCCTCTAGGACCCCGGGCTGATCTGGCCAGAGAGGGGCATGGAGGAAGCAAGGTGGTGGTCAGGGGTGGGGGATCCTGGCCTGGGAGAGTGACGAGTTGACAGAGGGAGGACCAGGCTGGGAAGTCTCTGGGCTCTGAGTTGCCAGACATGACTCCTTTTACCCCTGGAGCTACTGTGAAATGCTCAGGATGAGATTACTTCTGAGTCACTCTCAAAAATCAAAACCAGTCACTACGCAGCAGTCAGCGAGGTTTCCTCATCTATAAATTGGGGGTATTAATCCCACCCCCTTGAACTGTCGAGAAGGTTAGATGAGATGAAGTTAGGAAACATCAGGAAAAGGCCTGGCACCGTGCCTGACATATTTTAAGAACTCGGTGATGTTGATTGTCTTCCTTCTTTCATTCCCCATACATTGATGGGAAGTGCTCATGCTCTTGCAGCCATGGCTTCAGCGTACTTCAGTTGAAGAAACATCTGCTGAGCATCCTCTCCATACCAGCAACTCTGCTGACTCGCTGGCCACTGCCCTTTTTTTTTTTTTTTTTGTACTATTTAAATTTTTAATGTGCTTTTGGTGAAAGTTTACAGAACAGATTAGTTTCCCATTGGATAGTTTGTACAGGAAGCGTTCCGTGACATTGGTTGCATTCCCCGCGATACGTCAGCATTCTCCTCATTTCCACCCTGGGTTCTCCACTTCCTTTCATCTGGTTTTTCTACCCCTTCCTGCCTTCTCATCTTTGCTTTTGGGCAAATGTTGTCCTTTTGATCTCATATAATTGATTGTTCTAAGGAACACATTCCCCTCGATTGTTATTGTTTATTTTATGGGCTTGTCTATTGTTTGGCTATTCTTTGTCTATTGTTTCCGGGAATGGCTTCAGTTCTAGGTCAGAAGGATGTCTTAGGGCCATAGTCTCAGGGGCTCCTCCAGTCTCTGTCAGACCAGTAAGTCTGGTCCTTTTTGGGAACTTGATTTTTTGTTCTGCATTTTTCCCCTGCTCTGTCTGGCACCCTCTGTTGTGACCACTGTTCTTTGGAAGTTCACCTTGTGGGAAAGACTAACATATGTTACAATCAAGTGTGATGGAGGCAGGGTAGAAATACAGGGTGCTATGGGAGTGCTGGGGGGCGCTGGCCTGCCAGGAGAATCTCACTGGGGAATTCCCCGCTGTGGTGACCTTTCAAGTATGAGGAAGAGTTAACCACATAAAGGAAGAGAGGCTGATGTTCAAGACATCATGTCATCATGAGCGAACAATGTAGCATTGTTGGAACAAAGTGTGAGGGAGAGGTCATCAAGGCTGTGTCATGGAGGGCTTTGTTGACCATGCTGAGGAGCTGTGATGATGGAGAGCCATTGAAAGGTGTCACTTAGCCAGGCCTTTTTTTTTGTTTAAACAATTCCTTCTGGTGGATGTGTGTAGAATAGTTTGGAAGAAGGGTCAAGACTGGATACAAGAAGACCACCAGGCAAGCCATGATGGTGGTCTGAACTAAGAGAAAGGCAGTGCTCGTGGAGGGAAGGTAAAATCGTCAGAATTTTGGGATCGATTGGTTGGGGATGAGTGAGGGATGGAGTGATGGAGAAGAAGTAGCAAAGAATAACATCCAGTTTTCTAGTTTGGATACCTGGGTGAACTATAATGTCTTAGACCAATAAAAGGAAGACATAAGGAAGAGCAGGCTTGGGCAGGAAGATTTGTTATATTTCAGATGGGCTTGGTTTGAGATGCCTGTGGGATACTCAAGTGGAGACGTGCAAGAGACAGTTGT
>NW_004444074.1:4570982-4571538 GCF_000243295.1 Trichechus manatus latirostris
TTCAAACTTTAGGAAATCTTGGGTGTCAGGATTACACAATGCCTGGCACACAGTGTGCAGCTCAATATATATTAGTCTTCTTCCTCCTTTTCCCTCAGCTGCTGGGAGAGGGTGAGTTATAGCAGGATTGGAAGGGAGAAGGGACTGATCTTGGGGAACCCTCTCCAGGGTCTCAAGGACATGGCTGATGCTTCACTAGGGCTGCAAGGGAGCTGATTTGCACTGTTGGAGCCTTGCCTTCCACCCATCCCTTCTCTCCCTTTCCCAGGGGTGCACTCAGGTCCTGTCTCTCTTCTTCTTCTGAGAAGTGGGCATCTGTGACTGGACAGCCAGGGCTGGTGAGCCACCTGCCATCTCCAAGCCCAGCTCTGAGCCAGAGTGGCGGGGGCTCTGCTTCTGCCACCAGCATGGAACCCAGGAACTGGGCTCCCAGAAGGTGGCTGTGCCCGACCGGGAGCATGATGCTCGCCTTCATCTCTCTGCTCAGCTGCTTACTGGCTGCCAGCGAGGCCAAGGTCTACAGCCGCTGTGAGCTGGCCAGATTGCTACAGGAATT
>NW_004444074.1:4572496-4608077 GCF_000243295.1 Trichechus manatus latirostris
GGGGGAGATTGCTGGCCTGAGGCTCAGTCCTGACTCCTGCTATTTGGTGGCTGTATGTGACCTTAGTTAGGTAAGTCACTTTCCTCCTCTAGTCTTCAGTTGCTTCATCTGCATGCAGAGCAGGTAGGAGGGAGGCTACCCTGACCACCCTTGAGACAGAAGGAGAGGCTCACTGGTGAGAAGGTGTGGGGACTGCCCTGTGACCTCTCTGGCCTGGGGTGGCCCTCCCGGGGCCTGGCTGCCTCTCTTCCCTGGAATGTCTGACCCACAGGCCTGTGTCTCTCCCCTACTCAGGGATCTGCCTTGCTTACTTCACAAGTGGCTTTAACACAGCTGCTGTGGACCATGAGGCAGATGGAAGCACCAACAACGGCATCTTCCAGATCAGCAGCCGGAAGTGGTGCAACAACTTCGATTTGAAGGCCCCCAACCTATGCCGGATGTACTGCACTGGTAGGTAGGCCGTGGGCCCAGGGCTGGCTGGAGTAGGGGCAATGCACCAGCCTTTGCTTCCTCTCCCCAGAACTTGCTGGGCCTGCTGAGGAGAGGAGAATGGGGCAAGTGATGATGAATCTGATTTGGAGGTTCCAGATGGGAGGCTATCCTCAGAGCTATATGGATGGAAGGGGGATTGCTTCTATAGAGGGGGAGAGTGATACCTGTACTTCCAGAGTAGTCAAGAGATAGGTAGGATTGGGCTTAGGATGGAAGAGGGAGGTAGGATGTGTGTGTGTGTGTGTGTGTATGCAAGACAGAGAGAGAAAGCGTGAGCAAACAAGCAAGTGAGCTTGACCCTGGATGCCCAGCTCTGCTCCCTGCTCCTTCATTGTGTTTCTCTGCCTCCCAACCCAGACCTGTTGAAGCCTAACCTCAAGGATACAGTTATCTGTGCCATGAAGATAGCCCAAGGGCCCCGTGGTCTGGCCACCTGGTAAGTCACTTGGGACACCTTCCAAGGTGGTGTGGTCAGGACTGGTGGACGGCATCAGGAACTAACATTTTCCAAGCACCAACTTTGTGCCAGGCACCATGCTGCAGCTACACAACCTAATCCTTACAACAACTCTTGGTACAGGTGTTATACCATGGAAGTATTTACGGATGACAGGCTGAGTTTCAGGGAGGATGAGCAATTCAATGGAGGTCACATAGCTGTAAGCGTTAGAGCCTAGCCTGGGAGATCAAGAGTCAGGCTCTTCCAAGATTTGCCTGTGCTATGATGCCTGCCTTATGGTCCGCTAGTCCAGGGCTTATACATTTTTTTTTTTTAATTTAAGTGGTGGAATCTTTGTCCACACCAGATCTTGTGTAAAAGTCCAAGATGTACAACAGATCAGAGGAGAGATGCTCTGCTTTAAGTATGGGTGCTGGCTCCAGAGCTCACTATTCTTTCTCATTTCCCACCTTTTCCCAACAAAATGGCTTTTTTAAAAAAAATATAGTTTTATTGTGCTTTAGGTGAAAGTTTACAGCACAAGTTAGTTTCTCGTTCAAAAATATATACACAAATTGTTTTGTGACATTGGTTGCAACCCCTGCAATGTGACAGCACCGTCCCCCTTTCTACCCTGGGTCCCCATGTCTATTTGTCCAGTTTTCCTGTCCATTCCTGCCTTCTTCTTGTTCTTCTTTTTTTTTTTCACTCCTCCTCTTGCCTTTGTTCTTTTTTGTTGTTGTTGTTGAGAATATATACAGCAAAACATACACTAATTCAACAGTTTCTATGTGTACAATTCATTACACTCTTCAAGTTGTGCAACTATTATCACCCTCCTTCTCTGAGTTGTTCCTTCCCCACTAACGTGAACTCACTGTCTTCTAAGGTTTCTGTCTAGTCTTTCAAGTTACTATTGTCAATTTGATCCCATATAGATAGTTCTTAAAAGACCATAATGCTCAATGCAGACATTTTTTACTAGCTAAGCTAAACTATTGTTTTGTTTTAAGAAGACTTTAGGGGATATTTTTGGTTTAAGGTTTAAAGATCATCTCAGGGCAATAGTTTTGGGGAGTCCTTCCTGCCTTCTTGTCTTGATTTTGGGCATATTCGATTGAACTAAGAAGCACGTTCTTCACTTGTGTTATTGTTTGTTTTATAGGCCTGTCTAATCTGTTTCATAAGCCTGTCTCAAAAGTGGGCTTCAGGAGTGGCTTCAGTTCTGAGTTAGCAAGGTGTCTGGAGACCATAGTCTCAGGGGATCTGGAGGATAGACCAGCAAGTTTGGTGTTTTTTAACCACAAGATGGCTTTTGAAGCCATCTTCACAGATAAGGGAGTCGTGATTGCCCCATGTTACAGATGAGCGTAAGGTGGAGAGTTGAAGTAGATCACTGGTTCACAGAGGTGCTTCTGAGGCGGTTGCCCTATTCCCAGTCTCTTTGGATGGGAGTTTCACTACTTAGAGTCTCCAGTCTCCCTTTTACTCAGATTTCTTGGTGAGGGACCAGCAGGGAGGTAGAATCTGGGGAAGGTAAAATACTCCAGGTGACTGATGCACCAGGACCATAGATGGATGTAGCAGATGATAAAACTGGGGAGGTAGTTGGAAGGCATTGAACTCCAGCCCAAGAGCAGAAAGACAGGGGAAAGATTAAGGCAGGCGTATCCATTTGAAAGTCTTTTAAGGAGTCTAGGAGAGAAATATAGGGTCTGAACTGGGGCAGTTGCAGTGGTGATGGACAGGAGAGGGACTGGGTATGAGGACTGTGAAAAAGGAATCGGGACAGGTAAGATGTAGCCAGGGAGGGAGAGGGGGCAAGTGAAAAGGACTGTGACTCTAGAGAAGGTCCACAGATGGACCCTATGAATCTAGAGAAAGGCCACAGATGGCTCTGAAAATGGCTGCAGCTTTGGAGATGTGTTGGTCCGAGAGCAGCTGAAGCCTTAGGAACTGAGTCTGGAATGAGGCAGGCTCATTAGGCATCATGCATGTCTATAAACTCAAGAAAGATGAATGCAGGCTCAGGCACTAACCCAAAGGCTTGAGGACTTGAGGGCACCACCTTGGAATGGGAGAAATAGGTCCTTTTGGGTTGAATCAAACAGCTCTCTTTTGTACGTTGGGAATAAATTCTTGGCATATATCACCCCTGAGGTTAGTGAGGCTGAAAATAGGAAGTGGTTCCAGAAGGTGGAAACGGGCTGTTTGTTCATTCCACACACATGAATTAATAATATACTCTGTGCCAGGCTTGGTGCTTGGTTGCAGAGATGGCAGAGATCCAAGTCTTTGCCTCAAGGATCTCATAGTCTAGTGGAAGAGACAAACAAGCCAATTGACCACCCTTGGAGAATAGATCTATAGAGATCCTTTAGGGGAACTTGGGCTCTTTGACCTTGACATCATAGAGGACACCAGTTATCAGAGCTTGGGACCATAGAATTCCATGACCTCACTTATCTTCCTCAAGATGTCAGCTATGAAGCTAGAACAGTACTGGTCCTGAAAGAGCCTGTGAGCTATAAAGTTACCAACAATTGAAAGACCCAGATCGGTGGCCAAGGAGAATTAGATGTGGGCACGATTTGCTGCTGTGGATCTTGGGCAAGTAATTTTGCATCTTAGCCTCAGCTTTTCTTTTGGAAAATGGAGAGCATAATATTTGCCCAATCTATCGTATAGAGGAAACCCTGGTGGCATAGTGGTTAAGAGCTACGGCTGCTAACCAAAAGGTCAGCAATTTGAATCCACCAGGTGCTCCTTGGAAACCCTATGGGGAAGTTCTACTCTGTCCTATAGCGTTGCTATGAGTTGGAAGCAACTCGACAGCAACGGGTTTGGTTTTTGTTTTGTTAATCTTATAGGGCTGCTGGGGTGGGGGTTGGAGGTGTTAAATGGACGATGGGTGAGAGAGTGCTATGTAAACTGTAAAGGTCTGCACACATGCAAGGTGGTATTGTTATCTCCAGAAGCAGCAAAGTGTTGGAAAAGAGCACTGGACCAGGGCTCAAGACTCCAGTGCTCTAGGTCTTGGCAGTGGGTGAACTTGAACAGATTACACTCTGTGTTTCCATTGGTAAAATAGAGGCTAGAAAAATGACTCTCTTAGGGCATTCTCTTCCATTTTATTTACTTCTTCCAGGGGATTCCTTGTTAATTAATCCAATTTACTTATTTGTCTTCCCTTTGCTAGCTTCTTTCCTTGCCTCGCTTTAGAGCCTCCACCCCCTTCCTGTTCTTCTCTGGGCAGTGACTGGAGGCTGCAGCTAATGTGCCTATCCCTTCCCCCTTCTCCATCTGCAGGGAGACCTGGAGGCATCACTGCCAAGGCAAGGACCTTAGCGACTGGGTGGATGGCTGTGACTTGTAGGATCCTCTCTGGAAGGACCAGACCAACACGGCAGGCTGGGAGTTGTGGTTTGGATTCTGACCCAGGCTTGGGGAGACAAGCCAGCTAATAAAGCGTAGTTTAACATAAATGTGGTTCTCAGCATTCACTGGGTTTCTATGTGGAGTCATGTAGCGAGAGCAGCTTAGTGTTTCCTTACCTGTCCACCTGGGCTGGGCTTCAGGTGGACTCCAAAAAGCCCACCGGGGAAGGCTTGCCTCGAACCCTGGTGGCCTGGGGGTCAGTGCCTCCCTTGCTCACACCTGGAAGAGTTTCCTAGACCCTTTACCTGGGGTTGCCAGATTTAGAAAAACATATAAACAAAAAGGAAACAACAACAGAAACCAGGATGCTCCGGTTAAATTTGAATTTCCGACACAAAACAAATAATTTTTAGTATAAGTTTGTCCTGAATATTGCATGAGACCTATACTAAAATTTGATTTGTTGTGTATCTAAAATTCAAATGTAACTGGGTGTTCTCTACTTTATATGGCAATCCTACTTGGGTCTGAAGTCGTGTAACCTGCTGGTTTGTTTGCAAGGGTCCTTGGGACACTTATTTTCTGAGGCTCTGGCTGCAGGAGTGCTGGTGTCTTCCATCAGACGGTGGTCACGGGGCCTTGGCCCTCCAGCTGGTGACTGCTGACATCATCTGTGGCCACCATGTGGTGGTGCACCATGACTAAAGATTGCCACCAGGAGCTCTTTCACTGAGCTCTCCAGTGCCCTCTAGCTGAGGGAGATTCAAGTGCAGCTAATAGTGATGGCTGCCCCATCCTGGGTAAGGGAGCCACCACCGCACTGGCACTGCCGAGGCTGGAAGATGGGGTGGGAGGGAGATAGGGGTGGCTGTCAGACAACAAACAGTACAGCTGGTTGCGGTTCTCTGCCTTCCTCAATACACGGGAAGCTCGGAAGTAGATGGCGCTCTTCCCCATTAACCTGGAGCTCAGTCTCTGAGCTCTTCTTGGACAACTGGGTTTGAAGAAGGAAGGTGGGCAGAGTCTCAGGATCACAGTGAATGTGGTGGCAAGAGCAGCAGCCGAGGTGACAGGGTGATGTTGAGAGGGCAGAACCCTGAGTTCAGATTGGAGTTTTTTCTGGGAAGACTTCAGAGAGCCGTGCAAGTATCGAACTGTTGATAGAGGCATGGCTGGTGACTCCTAAGAAGAAGCAGAGACTACATGTTGACTCCCCCCAAGATCTGCCATCTCTGAATGCCACTGGGTCAGCAAGCACCAGAGGGGTGGCTGAGCATCCATAATTGGTGTGTGTGTTGGTGGAGTGGGGGCAGGCCAGCAGGGGCGGATTAACCGGTAAGTAAGGTACGCACAGGCTCACAGGTGCACTATAGATTAGTAAGCAAACACAAGTAAGCTCGTGCTTCCCTTGCTTATTGGGTGATTCATTCCTGCAGGCCAGTTTCCTTACACTGCTGGTTTGGCCCTGCCTTGTGTCCCACCCTGGCCTTTGGTTCTGCATCCCAGTGGAGCTCTTGGCTCCAAGTCAAGGTGATGATCAGCTTGAGGGCTCGCCCTCATACAAGTAGGTAGTGGTGAAGGACCAACTCCTTTCTGGAGTGGATGGTCAGTGCCTAATGGATTCATTCTTATTAAGTCATAGGTAGGGAGACCATGGTATCTTTTTAAGAATTAATTTAAATTAAAAATAAATACTACTAATAATAGGCAAACATTGTGTGCCTACCATGTGCCATGCATTATCTAATTCAGATTCCAGAATCATAACTATGATTCACTACCATCTGAGGAGGAAGGAGAGAAGGGAGGATGTGGGAAGAAGGAGTGGAAGGAGAAGAGGAGTGGTTTGGATAAAGGGGCAGAGATTTCTGTATAAAATGGGGAAAATTAACTGAATTTTTGTCACTTTCGGCAAGTCGCCTCATTCTTTGACCAGTTTCCAGGAGATTAATTTGAAATGGGCTTTTCTATTTCCTTTGTACTAAGGGCAGGGTGAGGAGCCCCTGGGTGGAACAAATAGTTAAGCACTTGACCACTAGCCAAAAGGTTGGCAGTTCAAACCTCAGAATAAAGAGGTACCTCAGAATAAAGTCCTGGCAATCTGCTTCCAAAAGGTCACAGCTTTAAAAACCCTATGGAGCAGTTCTACTCGGCACACATGGGGTCGCCTTGAGTCAGAATTGACTAGATGGCAACAACCACAACAAGGTGAATGCTCCACGGGATGACTGGCTTGCTCAAGTGCTCCACCTTCTCTACCTGTAAGTACAGGTGAGGGGAGGCAGAGCTCCTGCAGCTGAGGGAGGCTTTGCTGAGTGCTCTTCTTGAGTTGAGGTCCCTGTGCTCATCCTAGGTGATCCATATTCTCAGCAGGTATGGCTGGTATACTCTGGGTACCTAGAGTGGGGGCCTGTGGGAAGCTGGCCAAGTCAGGTGGGTGCAGCCTGTTAGGGGAAGGACACCAGCATCTACTGGATATCTTCTATAGGGTGGCGTATGTGCCACCGTTTCTTGCACCTTCTGTCTATGGTAGACATTGTAAACTGACCACAACCCTCTATCCCAGTGACTTGGAATACTTCAGTAGTGGCCACTAGCAATGGAGTTATCCTGTAGGATGAGACTTCTTTATCATCTCTGACGTACCACGTGTTGGGCATCACACAGGCACTTTCCCTAGTTTATCTCAATACCCTCAAAACATTCCTAGGAGGTAGAAATTATCATCCTCATTTCTTAGGAGGAAACTGAGCCCCACAGAAGTTCTAGAGCTTGCTCAAAGTGATATGGTTGGTGTAGCTGGGATTTGGATGGGGCTGTTGGTCTCCAAAGAGTAGACTTTGTCCTCATCATGTCCCAGCCTCCATAGCTGAGTGGAGGCCAAGCACGTGCACTTGGGCTCTCAGTAGGCTGGACCACTAGGACAGGAAGACACTGTAAAGCAGGCCAGTGGAGAAGGAGCCCATCTTATCCATCAGCATTCCGTCATTCTCCAAATCCTTCAAGTTCTCTTCTGCTTTCAGCCTTTGCTCTTGCATTTCCTCTGCAAACTTGCCTGCCCAGCAACCTCTCCTCATCTCTCAAGCCTTCAATCAAAATCTGCTCTGACTCACCCTGGTAGACAGACCCCAGTGCTTCTTTTGCAATGAGTGCTCTGTGCCTGGTGCGCCTCCATTATAGCTCTTGCCGTTCAAAGTGTTTGTGTGCATGTCTGTTCCCTACCTCTCCCCAACTAGACTGTGAGCCCTTAAACACTTCCAGTGCCTAACACAGAGCCTGGCACATAGTGGGCACACAGAACACACTAGTGGAGTGATGGCATTGGGACAGAGAGCTCAGCCTGGTACTGGAAGGTCTTCTTCCTGTTGATTATTGACCCCTCCGCCTCTAAGGCTGGCTGAGCTGGGTATGCTTTGGTGCCGACCAATCATTCTGAATTGGGTATATTTTAATAGAATATGATTCTACTTGAAAAGAAGCCACAAAAATACGAATTACACTGAACACAAATGGACCATAACAGTGATAAGTTAGCCAAACAAGGCACTTCCTTCAGAGGCGTGGTGTAGAGAGCAGCATCAAGGAGGCAAGATGTCTGGATTCCCTATCCCAAAGCATCCCTCAAAGCCTTTATCAGGGGTAGAGTTTTTTTTTGTCTGTTTTTTAGCAAAAAACACCATTGCAGCGCAGCTCAGAAACTAATGAGGTGTCATCAGTGATGTGTAGGGATCAGTGGCAGCTGGATAATACCACACATGTGTTTCCTAGATGCAGTGGATACAGTGGTCATGTTCTTTAAGAACCAGGCCATGTGGAATATATGCAAAGCAGGTGCTATAGGTGCCTTCTAGGTACGCAGGTCTCCCCATCCCTTAGAATCCTCACATGCATAAAGTAATTTTATGAAATCACATTTCCAAGTTCTTCTGTTCATATTCATTTTCTGCTCTTTCATTCACTTTGCCATCTGTGAGAAAGCACCAGCAGACAAGCAACAGCAGGTGCCAAAGGTTTAAAAAAATTATGGGAGAAAAAACTCAAAATTAATCAAATCCCATCTATCCCTTTTTTTTCTTTTCTCCTGCAAATTGAAAAACGACGGCCATTATGTCGCTTTAGAAGAAATCTCAGTTGCTCTTCATGATGCTGCAGTGTTCTTCTGGAGGACAGTTTAGCACTTTCTAGATCGGGGGGACTTGGCCTAGCATCAGTGGCTCCCCAGAGGATCACAGATGGGCTTGGTGGTCCATAAACCCCTTAAAGTTATATGCAAAGTTTTGTGTGTATCTACGTGCCCATGTGTATTTTTTCTGGGGAGAGACTTCATAGCTTTCATCTTATTTTCAAAGAAGTCAGTGACGCAAGCAAGATTAAGAATCAATGTGCTACAGGAAAAACAAAGAAAAGAAAATACATAACGCGTTTTACACGTTGTTGTTGTTGGTTGCTATCAAGTCGATTCTGACTCATGGTGACCCCATGTGTGCAGAGCAGAACTGCTCCATAGGGTTTTCAAGGCTGTGACCTTTCAGAAGCAGAATGCCAGGGCTGTCTTCCGAGGCACCTGTGGGTGGGTTCGAACCACCAACCTTTTGGCTAGTAGTTAAGCACTTAACCACTTGCACCATCCAGGGACTCCTTATACACAGTAGCTCATTTAATCCTCAAAATATCCATGTAAACCAGCCATCCTCGTCTCCGTTTCATAGATGGGAAAACAGAGGATTGGAACAGTAAATGAAATATTTGCTAAGATGCCTGACGCCCATTCTCAACTTAGACCCATAGACCTTTAGAGCTGGGAAGAACCAAAGAAATTATCTGTTCATTTTCTACCCCTCCCCTTTTAGAGAGGAGGACACTGAGGCTCAGAGAGGTGAAGCGAACTGTCCAAGGTCATGTGGCCAGTTTACAGCAGAATCGGGTTAGAAATTCAGCCTTTTGATTCTCTGCCCACAGCCTTTGCCAACCTATTGCTTTGTTCTTGAAAAGCAAGTACACATATATTTCATCAAATGCTAAGTTGAGCTAGTGAGAGACTCTCCTCTTTTGACCTGTCCTCAGGCTGGGTTGGTTCCCAGCCCAGTTTTATGGTCCCCAGGGACCTCATACCCCTAAACGTATTCAACCTATTAGTCTTAGGAAGACACAAGCAAATGTATGCACAAAAAGATTGCATGGGCTAAGAATCTCAAATGAGCGGAGAGAAAGCCATTAGCTAAATAAATAAATCCTTGGCTTGGGGAACGTGTGCATAGATGCTGGGAAAAGAGTGGAAGGAGCTTGAAGATTTTAGCCACAACACTACCTTCAGCATGGTGACGAGGCCCTTCACCCTTTGGCATCTACCTACCTCTTGGTGGTCATTTTGGTCACTTTCCCCTTTCACTTCTTTGCTTGGGTCCCACGAAGTATGTGCCATCTCTGAACTGTGCTTTCTCCAAATTCTTGTTCTGTGCATAGGCATCTCTCTTACTTTCCTTCAACTGGAAAACTCCGTATTCATCTTTCGTAGTCTACTTACTTGTCAGTGTTCCCTGCTCTGATTATGGATTCATTGAGGGTGAGTACCTGATACATAATAGGCATTAATAAATATAAGTCGAATGAACGGCGAGCCTGTGTTGTTTGTGCATTTTCCCTTCCTTTGTTCCCCTACCCAACTATGCCTGAAAGCTTGTTCTGTGCAGCACGGGGTCTTCCCTGGCTGCCTGCACGCCCTCCCTCCCCTTCCTCTGCCAGAAGCAAATTCCTTGCCCTCTCCGTGCTGCCTTTCTTCTCTGTAACAAGGGAGGCTATTCGTTGGGACTTCATAGAGGCTCTCAGCCCTGCTCCATGTTTGATTCTCAAAATCAAATTGAAATCTCTGAGCTAGTGGAGGAAGAAACGACCAGGTTTCTCCTTGGGCCTTCTAGAGTTAATGGAGGAAGAAATAACCAGGTTTCTCTTTGCATTCTGTTGTGTGCAGTGTGCAGTGTGCAGTGTGGTGTGTGCTGCGTGATAGGAGCTGTCTGCTGTATGCACTGTGCAGTGTGCTGTGGGCTGTGTGCTGTGTGCCTTCTGCTGTGTGTTGTGTGCAGTGTGCTCTGTTCCTTGTGAAGTGTGCAGTCTGCAGTGTGCTGTGTGGGTTGTGCAGTGTGTGTGTGTGCTGTGTTCTTTCTGAGCTCAGGTGGGATGAGCTGAGCTTTACCTGAGGGAAAACACTACCCACCAAGATCACACCTGTGGGTGGGACCTGCCTCTGGCTTCCTCACTCCCAGCTCATTAAGAACCTTTTCCCAGAGACCACTCCTCCCCTCATGGACACTTGTCTCCCCGTTGTCAGGGCTTGTGGCTCCACAGACGTCTCTCTAGGCATTTGCATGGTTAAAACTCTCAAGGAAATAGCTTCAGGCTGGAAAGAGGGAAATAAAAAAATTTCAGCCTTTCTGCCAAGAACAACAAAGCAAAAGCATGTAAGCAGCCAGCTTGGTGCCTAGCAGAGTGACACAAAGAAATGCCCATTCTCTTTGCACTCCCCAACTGTAGCAAACTTCACTGGTTTGACTTCTGAGGTCATGTGCATTCATTCATTCACTCATTCATTTTTCATTTTTCTGCCCCTGTGAAGTCACTGGGAATTCCTGGGGGGTGCAAATGATTTGCTCTTAGCTACTAACCGAAAGGTTGGCAGTTCAAACCCACGGCATCATGAAAGAAAAGCCTGGCAGTCTGCTTCCATAAAGATTACAGCCAAGAAAGCCTGACGGAGCAGTTCCATTCTGTAACATATGGGGTTGCCATGAGTCAGAATCAACTGGATGGCAACGGGTTTGGTTTTTCTGGCTTTGGTTTGGACTTGTGATCGTGCCACAAACTCCTGGCCTTCATGTCATCATTTAGGTCATTCCTGAAAATGTGACCCACCCGGAGCCTCCTCTGTCCGTGACATTTCTCCAGGTTTCCACTAAGGAAATGACTGCACACAGATACTCGTTTGGAAAAAGCAAACAAAGAAGCCACCCACCAGAATTCAGACGTATAACTGTGTCTTTTGCTAACACCCAGTTAATATGCAGTAGCTGGTTATTGATTTACTCTTTTGAATTCACCGTCTTTTCTCTTTAAGTGGGTTAAGAATGTTAAGTATGTAGACCAAACTGAGCAAAGCGAGAACCCCTAAATCAGAAGGGACACATACATATGTGAGCCCTGAAGCAATCCAAACCCTTTCGAACATTCTTTGCTCTATTACAAATTGATTTTTTTTTATGAAAAGGAAGCCAGAAATCCAATGAAGGAGTTCAGATTGCAACTTAAGCGATAGATTTTTTAAAAAAATGTATGAAACTGTTAAACTGAAACAAGGTAGAGCATCAAACGGACTCCCAGCTAACTGAATAGAGGCTTCGTTTGGTTTCTGTCCCTGGTGTGAGCAGTCTGGGGACACTCTTCAGAGCCCTGTCCTTCTGCATCCAGCAGCCTAGCCACCGGCATGACTTTTTCCAGCCTGATACAGTGAGGTGTGAGTTTGTCTTGGGGGAAGGGACTTCCACACCTGGCAAAGTCTGGAAAAACGATCTGTCTCAGTACTTTCTGCTTTAAGTGAGTCAGCCTGGTTGATCTACAAATGGAAATGTGAGCCTGGGTTCCTGGGGGTATAACTTTGGCATTGCCACTAACTCACTGGGTGACCCTAGGTGAGTCCCTCTCCTTCACTCTGGCTCTGCTCCTTTGGCACATGAGGCATCAGGCTATATGGTCCGAAAGGCCTGTGACAGGCAGAGCGAGAAGCCCTGGTGGCACAACAGGTAAGCGCTTGGCTGCTAACCAAAAGCTTGGTGGTTCAAACCCCCCAGCAGCTTCACGGAATAAAGACCTGGCCATCTGCTCCTGTAAAGATTACAGCTTAGAAAACCCTACGGGGGCAGTTCTGCTCTGTCACTTGGGGTTGCTCTGAGTCGGAGCAGATTTGAGGCACCTAACAATAACAAAAATATCCTCATCCTAGTCCCTGGATCCTGCGAGTATGTTCTTTTACATGGTAAAAGGGATTCTGTAGATGTGATTAAGTTAATAACCTAACGGGAGATTAAGACAATTTAATGGGAGATGGGGCTGTCCTGGATTATTGGATAGGCCAGTCTAATCACAAGGATCCTTAGAAGTGGATGAGGGAGGGAGAAGAGGAGTCAGAGTTAGAGGCAGATGTCACTGCCCAGGGAGGTCAGAGTGATGCAATGTAAGAACTCTATCCGCCACTGCTGGCTTTGAAGATGTAGGAAGGGGGCCTTGAGCCAAGGAATGTGGGCGGCCTCTAGGAGCTGGAAAAGGCAAGGAAACAGATGCTCCCCAAGAGCCTCCAGAAGGAATGCAGCCCTGCCAACACTTTGATTTTAGCCCAGTGAGACCCGTGTCAGACTTCTAACCAACAGAACTGCAAGGTAATAAATTTGTGTTTTTTTAAGTCACTAAGTTTGTGACAATTTGTAATAGCACCCACAGAAAACGAATGCAGGGCCCTTTCCAGCAACTTCTGCACTCTGTTTCTAAGAATTAAAGCCCAGCTTTGCCAATAGCCTTGGGCAACCCCAGTGGAGAGAATGCTGGGGAAGAGGTAGCACAGGAAGGAAAGAGGCATCATGGGGACCTTCTGCCCCAGCCACCTTCCAGAGGCCCCGTTACGTGTGCACGAGTGTGCCTGGTACAACTTGTCCCACTGGACAAGGGAAGCAGGGCTGCCACAGACTTTGAGTCTGAAGGGGCCTCGGGACATCATCTGGTCCTGCACCTTCCGTTTCCACAGGTAAGGTATTGTCTTTATCCTAAAATTGAGGGAATGAGATTCAGAGCAGTGCAGATTCTCATCCATTGCCACGAGAAGGCTGTGGGGCCAGGCTCCTGCCCCTGGTGTGGGCCTCTTCGCAATTTGTCATGCTGGGCAAATACCTTTTCCTTTTGTGAGCTCTAGCAGGCGCCACCTGGCGGAGCTCCACACAGGTACAACACTGAGCTGCCAAACAGTACCCAGGAGTTGTGGCCCTTGAATCTTGGGGTCTGATGGTCTTGTTAGGTAGGGGAGAGAATCACTGTGTGTTCCAAACTGGCTTGTCACAGCAGGAGGAACTTTATCATAGTGAGAAGAGCAGGGCTGTATACTCAGACACACGAGTTCAAGTCCCAGCTCTGCCAATTACCGGCTGCCTGAGCTAGGGCAAGTTATTTTGGTTTGGTTGAGGCTCAGTTTGTTCATCTGTAAAATGGGGATAATGAAAGCTACTTAACAAAATTATTGTGAGTTAAGTGAGCAAAGGGTTGAAAACATCTGGTCTTTATTAGATGCTCATCTGTTGTCTACCCAGTGCCTATTCATTCATGGCATGTGTGGGAGCTGGAATTAGAGAGGCCCAGACGCTGAGCTGCTGGTGGGGACAGTCAGCGGTAAAGGACCTACAATGTCACATTACTCCTGTAACTGTGTGTGTCCTGGGTCACCCTTGTAGGCTGTGATTTAGGTGTAGCTCTTATGGGCCCAGGTCCACTGATACTTGTTAACCCCAGTGTCTTTCCACAGGGACAGCCCGCCTTGTCCCATGACTCCACAATGCCAGTCATCCCTGGGACCCAAGAACCCGTGTGGACTTTCCAGCACTTATACCATTTGGGGAAGGGCTGGGAAACAGCTTGGCAGAGCCGAACTCCCTCCAGATGCTGGGCTCCTCTACCTGCGGTCAGCTGCCATGACTCCTTGGACATACAAGCCTGGCAAAATGCTTTGTGGGACCTATCTTTTTTTGTTTTTGCAAAAGGTCTAGGCTGTAGGAGGCCCAGCCTACTGACCAAGGAAGCACAGTGTCACAGACCCACAAGGGCTCAGAGATGGTGAGCGGGGTAGCCTTCACACACAGCTGTGCAGGCATCCCCTGTGGACATCCAGGAGTTGCCAGCTGGAGTTACCGGAATTCCGCACTCTCCCTGAAGTACAGTCAGCAGTGCTCCTGCTCAATGAAAACGTCTACACAGCACCAAAGCTGCCTCCCAGGATGTGGTTTACTCTCTGACTACGGTGCTGAGCGGAAGACGCGTACACCTCAGGACTGTTCTCAACAGGGAGAGAGAACTCTTCTCAGGAAGTCAAATGGAAGCACGAGAAACCAGGGAGAGTCAGGGAGGAGGTGGGCGCATTGGCAAAGAGATGCATTACCACGGGTGTTAGGGCTCTGCCCCAGTGGTCACCGTCCTCCTCACCTGTGCTCAAAGTTTTGCTGGCTGCCCTGCTGCATGTGATCCGCTCCAGGACCTTCTGTTTCCATTTTGCAGATAAAGAAAGGTGGGGGCAGAGAGAGAGAGAGGCAGAGCAGGGACCGGAGCCCTGACCCCCTGGACTAGCCAGTGCTTTCTGTAGTCTATGCACGACGGGGAGGCACAGCCACATCAGGCCTTTCTTGGCCACTTTGGGGAGACCTTTGACTTGGGAGTAGGGGAAGCAGAAGGAAGTGAAAGGTTAGGCTGATGGATCTGCCCCTATGGAATTAGCATGATCCCATGAACACAAGGATTCTGCCTGGACAGGATGCTCTCTCTTGCCGCATGGCGGCTTGAAAGGGCATGGTCCCCCAAAGGCATCTCCCAACCTCCTTTCCCAGTCCTTCTTTCAAGAGGGGAAGGCAGACTGTTTGATGGGGGTGAAGAGGTGGGGTGAAGAGAGGCTTGGGCTCTGGAAAGGCTGGCATGTGGGCAGGGTCAGGGTCAGGAAAGAAGACAGAAGAGCAGAGAGAAGTGAATGCTTTGTTTACAGCTGTCAGGGTCGGGCAGTGTCTTCCCGCCATATACGTGCAGTCTAGGGCAGTGTCATTCAAACCACGGGCTGAGACCCATTCGTGGGTATGAAGTCAATTTACAAGGTTGTGTTCTTAAAAACTTAAAATAGATTAAAATATAGAGTGCACACCTTATGTATAGGTAAGTATTGTTTCGTAAAACTTTTGTTTCATATCTATTCTTATGTATATTTATATTCACATCTATCTGTCTATGTATCCATCATCCTTGAGTGGTGCAAATGGTTTAACCTGTTCAACTGCTAACCGAAAGGTTGGAGGTTTGAGTCCACTAAGAGGCGCCTCAGAAGAAAGGTCTGGTGATCTACTTCTGAAAAATCAGTAGGAATGAAGCACAGTTCTACTCTGACACACATGGGGTCACCACGATTTGGAATTAACTCGAGGGCAAGTATTTGCGTTTTTTCCTATCTATCTATCTGGTCTGTAATTTTGACTCAGCAGGTGTGGTCCTTTCCTAAGCTGCGGGGAGAGAGACCCGGGTGTGAGGGAAAGGCACAAAAGACTCAACCATGTCCACAAGACCAGCTTTTAATAAGACCGTGATTTGAAGCACGAATAAATAAACGCCAAAGAAAATGGAAAAACAAAATGAAAAGAAAGCTCAGAACATCAAAACCAAAAATCATAAAATAAAACAAGAACAAGATCTCTGACAGACAAACAGAACAAGCCCCCCAAATAAAAAGAACCAGACTGTACAGGCTGTTCACAGGAAGAGAAGAACGATGTGTGAGCCGTGGATGGAGGTGGGAGTCACCCAGGCCGTGCGCCGCCATCGCGGGCTCTGGGGGTGGGTGGGGTCGGTGCTGGTCCCCTTTGGTGGCGAAGCCCCATGGGCCAGCTGGGGGAAAGAGGGTTTGTGGGCAGGGCCATGGCCAGGCCAGGCCCTCCTGGTTAAGAGCCTTCACGAACTACACAAGGACGGAACATATTAGAGAATTCTGTGGTTTCCCTCCTGCTTGTGCAGTTTCGATTCCAGCTGGGCCTAACGGTGACTTTGGGGCTGGAATCGGGTCCCGCCCGTTGCACGGGACGCAGATCGAGAGCTGGAAACCATGAGGAGCAATGTCATGTACAGAGACAGACGTGGAGATGACGTTGTAAGAAGTCTGAGCATGCAAGTGCTTTATACATCTGGCAGTGAGATGTGATGGCAGGTTGGTTCTCGGACAGTTCCAGAGCGTGACTCGTCTCTCCTAGGAAGGGCGCGGCGGGCCCGAGGACACATCATGTTGGATGTGGCTCTAGCGAGGTTTTGGCAGATAGTTTGCTATGTGTGCATAGGGGGCTCTTGCTTCTTTCCGTCGTCAGGGGCCATCCCACCTGAGCTTGCTGTCCCCTGTCCTGGGTCTTGGGCCTCAAGGTCTGTTTGGGGGAGCAGGGTGGTCCAAGGGGTGTCAGCAGGCAATCTCCTCCAAGGTCCCCAGGGCCGTCTGCAGGGGCACGTTCACAGTGTGGCTGATGGTTTCAGAGTGGTTTGGCATCGTGTCACAAGTGCTCTGGAGAGAGAAGGAAGGTGGGTGTTTGTCGGTCACTCAGCAAACAGTCATCGAGATGCCACGGGAGGCCCAGCCGAGACTTCTGAGCCGTGTCCCGCACCTCTGGGCGCTCCTGGGCAACGGTGCTCCTGCCCCAGCCATTTCATGCACCAGCTTGCCATCCTGGGGCATGGGCTGAAGGGGTCTCACTGCCTTCAGAATCCTCACCACTCCCACGTAGGTGCCCCCACCCTCCAGGGCAGGGAGAGGGGCTCCCTGGGGATGAGGTTTAGCTGCTGCCTTGCTTGACCTTCTCTTCTAGAGGTGCCCCTGATGTGCCGCCCCCTACATCTGAGCGGTCTCTAGCTTTGGGGCTGGTTGGTCCGAGTCCTACCCCTCCCTTGGGGGCCGTCTGGGGTGAGGTAGGTGGGGCCTGTGGTTAGGCCTAAGGCAGGGAGCGCCAATCACTGAGGCCAGGCACAAAGACGGAGGCCCTCACAGTCAGAACCAGAACTGGTCAAGCTGCCCTAAGGACATTTAGGATTGGTTAGCCCCAGGGAAACACCGTGGGCCCCGAAGCAGGGCAGGCTGTGGTGGCCCTGCAGCGTCAGGGTGTTCCCCAGGCTGCGGTGGGCAAGAAGCTGGGAGGGATGGGAGTCAGGAGCAGTGGCATCACTAGGGTTGGTGTTACCCAGTGCAGTAACTCATGGTGTCAACCCTCCGTGGACCTCCTCCTGTACCAGACCATACAGAATCCTCAGTAGTGTGTTTTGTTTCAGTCTCCCCTTTCCTTGTGCGCTCAAGCTGGCCTGGGTAGAGGTGGCCCCGCTGAAGGGGCCAAGTGCAGCCTTGTGCCTGCCCACAGGCTGGCCTGGTACAGCCTCTCCTCATGGCGGGCAGGGCTGCCCTCGGTGCCTCCCCATGAAGCCAGGAAACAGGGAGTGGGGGTGGCTTGTGAGCCAACGTGGAGGGTGGAGCCTGAGCCACATGGCAGCAGCCAATCGCGCTGCACTAGGGGGCCTTATATAAATAATAAATTTCTGCTGGAACACTGCACAAAAATTTTATACACAGTCATTTTGGTGTTACAGTGTTACCTGGTGCGGTCCGCACCCCCCCTGCACCCCATTAGTGACGCCACTGGTCAGGAGGCTGGGCCAGGAATTTGGGGGAGATTTGACGAGGACGGGGCTGGAGGGCAGGGGGGTGGAGGGGAGCCTATGACTCTGAGAGGTTTTGAAGGCAGGAGGGAGAGTGGACGGGGGAGGGAGGCACCATTTGTGGAACACTTACTGTAAACCAGGAGTTGTGCAGGCTCTCCCTTGGATGATTTCATTTAATGCACATAACAACCCTCTGAGGTGCGTAGGATTATCCAGATGCTCAGGGAGGTAAGTGACTTGCCCCCAAACACACAGCTAGGAAGCAGAGGGCCTGGGAGTCCAAGCCAGGCCAGCTGAGTTCAGAGCCCAGCCTCTTCCACACTGTCATGACAGACCCGCGGAGGGGCTGAGAGAATCAAAGCCAGATTTTTCTCCTGGGAGATGGGTAGAGAGACAGAGTCTCCAACAGAAATGGGAGCCGTCTTGGGGGGAAGGGGATGATATCCATCTGGATTTGTGCACTTTAAGGAGGCAGCAGCCACTCCATTGGCGTGGCTCTCTCAGGGCCAGAAGGGCTGATTTGGAGCCTACTGATGGGTGGGGAGAGCCAGTTGTACCTGGCATGGGTCAGCCAAAACCTGAGCCCAGGAGTGGACAGTTTGGGAAGGAGAATGGACAGCCATAAGAGGCACGGCTTGTCTGGCTATAGGAAAGAGAGGCAGAGCAGGGCAGTGGTTGGGGCACTGAACATCCAGCTCTGACACCAGCTGTGTGGCCTTGGCCTCTGGGTCTCAACTGCCTCAGATACAAAGTGGACACAGTGATAGAACTTCCCCTAGGGCAACTGCTGCTGAAATGAGATAGTATGTAGGAAGCAGGCAATACGTGGTAGTTACCATGGGCATTGGAGTCCCTGGATGGTGCCAATGGTTAATGTGCTTGGCTGCTAACTGAAAGGTTGGAGGTTTGAGTCCACCCAGAGGCCTGGCAATCTACTTTGACAAAGCAGCCATTGAAAACCCTACGGAGCACAGTTCTACTCTGACACATACAACACCAACCAACAACCAACATGCCGCTCTTACCACGTTCTCATATGGGGTCGCCATGAGTTGGAGTTGACTCCACAGCAACAGGTTTAGTTTGGTATTATGAGTATTGTTGCTACTGCCAACTTCACAGGGCCCAACATCCTAAGTCCTCTTTGGTTGGAATGGAGTGCCAGTAACCTCCCTCTTGCCATAACTTGCCACCCCTGGGGGGTGGGTGGAGCTGACTTACACAGAGCCTCTCTCTTTTCCCAGGGCCATGAGATGAGGGGAGTAGCCACCTGGCCTGGAGAAGCTGGTTTAGGCTAGGCAGGACCTACTGTCAGAAGCATCTCCCTGGTGTCAGCTGCATCTATGGCTTCGTCAACTACTTTTGGGATGAGTCTCAGAGAGAGGTTCAAGGCTCAGTTGAAGTGTCCTGGATCTTGGGAGCTCACAGGATGTTGCAAGCTATGGACCTGTATGCAGCAAGACACCTCCCTCCTGCCCTGGCCCCAATATCTGGTTTCATATGGTTTGTCGAAGCTAGAGGAGCAAACCAACCAACAACCAATGAGCCGCTCTTACCACGTTCTCATCGTGGCTCCCTTCATCCTCCTCTTTGCCAAGCAGGTCTAATAGCTTCTCTTTGATCAGCTGCAAGGAAAGTGGGAAGGGGTTGGTGAGGCAGTGAGAACGGAGCAAAGGTAGAGGGGCTTCCCTCCACTCGACTTGGCTGGGGACCTGCAGCGGCAGGCACCTGCTCAGGAGGTGGGCAGGACAAACCGCACCAACAGCTGGCAGGCAGTTCCAGAAGCCCATCTGTCCAATCTTTTGACTGAAATGGGATTTGTTGCAGGAGGTATACTTGGAAAGAGGTAATGGGAGAACCCACTCTCGCAGCTTGGACTGTCTTTTTTGTGGATGGAGAGCATGGATAAGTGGTAAGTGTTTGCGGACTGGCTCTCTGGCCGTCCTCAGGAGCAGTTTGAGACCCCTTTCTGAGGCTGGGGCTGAGGGATCAGATTGCTATTCACTTTTTAGACCTGGCAACTCCACAGCTCAAGTTCAGGCCACTGTGAGTCCACAACATTTTATTCTTAGCAATAAAGGGTAGATATTAAATATACTACATGGTGTGATTTAATTCTCTTAACTTTGTACAGCTTTTCACAAAAATTAAAATACAAAGCAGAATAAAATCTGGACATGGGACCTGAGTCAGGTTTGGGGAGCACGGTCACCATGCTGAGAGGCAGGGGCTGGGGCTCAGAGGACTCTGGTGGCAGGAGTCCTACAGCCCTGCTGGTGATTCCCAGAGGGCTTTGGCCATGAACAGCCCTCTCGGGGAGGCAGAATGCTGCTCTGCAGGCTTCCATTTCCTTAGCCTACAGTCTGGTGGTCCTGGGGGACTTTGTAGGGTCTGGGGGTGGGTCTTAGGAATTCTGGAGCCACTACCATGTTTCAGGGAGGCACATGGTAGGTGAAGTGCATCACCCATCTCAGCCAGGGAGATGGAGGTCCCCAGGCAAGCACTGGGGTGAGGGCAGAGCCTAGAATGGACCCATCCATGGGTTTGTGTTTCCTCGTGCAGGTTAGCCCTCTCAGCTCTGCTCTGTTCTTTAGGGCGCTGGCTGTTTCCTAGGCTCTTTGCCCAGCCTGGCTCCTGTAGAGCGGTCCAGGAGCTCACTCATTCTCAATCCAGGTCTTGGGGAGATGGAGTTGGGTGGGCTGGCCAGTACCAGGAACTCTCAATGCTAGAAGCCCCTGTATGTTGTTTGAGAAACTTTCAGAGCTTTGTTCTAGCTGCCTCTTGAGGGAACGTCGGCCCAGACTGTAGCAATCAGAGGCAGCCACTGTGCCCTTGCTGTCTTCTCCCTCAGGACTGATGAGGGGTGCCAGGAAGTGCCCCTTCCCTCAACCTGGCTGGGCCTCGGAAGACACTACTCAAATGGAGGGCCACCCTGAGGGCAGGTGCGTATGTGACTATGTGCGCGTGGGGTGTGTGTATGTATATGTGGTGCGTGTATGCATGTATGTGTGGTGTGCACATGTACTTGGGGTGTGTGTGTGTGTGTGTGTGTGTGGTATGTGTGTATGCGTGTGTGTGTGGTGTGTTTGTGGTGTGTATGTGCCTGGTATGTAGATGTGCATGTGGGGGGTGTGTGTGTGTGTATGTGTGTGGATATGGGCACACCATGTATGAAGCTGCCCCACTGGCCTAGCCGTGGGAGGGGCACAGAGCTGGCTGTAGCACAGTCTCTTCCCCTTACTGTCTCCCCTTTCCCTTCCTCCCTGCCAGTGTAGACAGTCCTGGATCTTCAAGCCCCCTGAGAATAGGACTATGGCTTCATTTCTCTTATCTCCCCCCTCGGACCTGAGACGTGGTGGTCACTCAATGAACAATATCGGTGGGCAGGGAGGAGAAAGGAGGCTCTGGGTGGAGAGAGGCTGGAGCCTCCCACTGCTTTGCTCTGGACGTTGGGCAGGATGAGGGCACCAGCATACCATCATTTCCCCGTGAGCAATCCCAAATCTTACCTCATAAATATAATCAAAGAGCTCTAGTATTGTAAGGATACTAGCACCAATGAACAATCCCATCTGACCACCAATATCACCTGGAGAGAGAGGGAAAGAACAAAGACTGGGTTTTACTCACACAGCTTCCAGGAAGGGGCACCCAGAGGAAAACCAGACCTTCCAAATGATTCCCACTCCCACAGGAAACGTAAGTCTGTAACCGGAACTCAAGGCCTGCAACAAGTCCCTCCCTCACTGCACTGGTCTGAGCTCATGGTTTTCCAGCACCCAGTAAGGGGTGGGGACTAATCTGAACGGGTATTTGAGGGGCTCAGGATAGATCTCATGACCCCTGGGCCAACAGACTTGCTCAGTTACACGAAGAACACTGACTGGGCTCCTGCTTTGGGTTACGTTCCAGGTGGGAGCAGAGAGACAAGAAGACAGTGTGGTCCTTGCCCTGGGCAAGGGCACAGTCGAGCCCCAGACACCTGTGTCAGGTGCCCGGGATGGGAATCTGTGAGTCGTGGTGCCACAGACCTATCCTCTCAATCATGGTGTGGCTTTTGGAGCCACATCAGGGCACATCCCACCCTTAGGATAAGGTCATGGGAGACAACCCCTTATCTTCCCCACCCAAAGGGAAGTGCTCAATTTGACCTTTTCCTAGAGCAGGGGTTCTTACTTTGGGGTGTATAGATCCCCTTGGATAAAATTTCTAGATTGGACTTCAGATCCCCCTGCATCATAATCTCCTGGGAGGCTGTAATCATTGTAGATGTCTGGACCTGCCTCAGGCCTATAGAATCTCTGGGGTTGGGTTCTGGAAAGGAGAATTTTTAAGTTTCTCTGGTGGTTCTTAGGACCACCAGCGTTTGAGAACCACTCTCCTGAGGGGTCTGTGGGAGGGTTGCAGATGGTTGGAGACCCCTGAGATTGAATACAAAAGGCTACTTATGTGCACCTGGGCATCTGTAGCGAGAGAGTCCGTAGCTATTGTTAAATTCTCAAAGAAGTCTAGATCTCCCAAATACTTAACTGGCTTTGCTCCAGAGGCAGTCTGCTGGAGAGCAGGGGATTCTGAGAGCTCTGAGGTGGCTGAGCTCCAGACACCAACTTGTGTGCCTTTGACAAACCCTGATGTCAGTAGCTTCACCTTCAAAGCAGATTTGGCAGCAGGAGTGGTGTGTTGGAGGAGGTGAACTGTGAACTCCTTTCTAGCTCTAATTTCTAAGACATTCAGCCTCTGGTCTGGGCTGGGGAGATGTGTGGGAATGGAGAACTCTTGAGGGTCAGATTCCATGCTGACCTCTTGTCTGATAACTTTCTGATGGCTTGATTTGCCCCACTCTTGCCCTGAGTATGGCTGGGTGGAGCCCAATACCCACACACCCCAGGTAAACAACAGAGATGGTGGGGAAGAGACTCTGGTGGGACTTGGAGCTAGCTCAAATTGTCCCCCATACCTTTCCTGCCCCACTGATCTCCCTAATGTCCTGAATGGAGGCTTATTGGGAGGTGTGTATTTGTGTGTGTGTGTTGGGGTGTGTGTGTGTGCAGTGTGACTGAGTGTGCAGTGGTATGTGGTGGGGGGATGTGTCAGGGTGCTGTGTGCATGGGCCCGTGTTTACATAGAAGCAGGCAGTATGTCTGGCTGTGGATGGTTTGACGTAGGTGGCTATCTACATCTAGGTGAGTTACACCTAGTGTGCCAAGGTGTGTGTAGTGTCTGAGTGTTGGTTTGTGGAGGTGGGTATAGTGTGTCTGAGTGTGTAGAACAGGTGTGAGCAGGTGTAGGTGTGGGTGTGTTTGTGTGTATGGGGGTGTATCCGGTACGCGTATGTAATGAGCGTGTTAGTGGGTAGGCATGCCGTGCAGAGGCTTGCTGTGTGCGTGCGGGTCTCTGTAGCTGTGTAATTGGCATGTGGGTCTGTGCAGGTGTGCACTGGTGTGTGTGGCTCTGTATCACCATGGATGCATGTCCCTGCAAATTTAGTGCCTGTGTGTATAGGCTGGGGTGGCGTGTGTTGTCTGTGGCATGAGTGCACGCGTAGTGTGCACGCGTGTTGACGCCGGGAGGTGAGGGTGGGTATGGGTGGTGGCGAGAGAAGGGCCTGATTGGGCTTGATGGCTGAGAGTTTGCAAGCAGCACGTTCATCACAGGAGGTACAGATGGCAGCATTATTTTCTCAGCAGGCTATTCTGGGTGGGAACAAGATGCTGGGAACAAGCTCATCCTCATATCTGATGCAGAGATGAGCTATCCCTCCGACAGATCTGGAGCTCAGGCCCTCCTTGCTCTGTGTGTGTGCATGTGCATGCGTGTGTGACTGTAAGCCTATGCTGGAGGAGGGGAGGAGCCGTGTGTGTGTGTGTGTGTGTGTGTGTACCTGACAGTGTGTGTGTGTGGGACTGTGAACCTATGCCAGAGGAGAGGAGGCGTGTGGGTATGCGTGTGTGTGTGACTGTCAGCCTATGCTGGAGGAGGGGAGGAGGTGTGCGTGTGTGTGCGCGCGCGCGCGCACGTGGGACTGTGAGCCTATGCTGGAGGAGGCATGTCCTGAGTCCTCTTTAGGAAAATAAGGCCAGTGCCAGTCAGCCAAGGGTGGCAGGGTGGGGTGAGGGGACCTGTATGTCAAGTGCATGGTCTTAGCCGGAGGGCCCAGGGAAAGAACTCTTGGCTTAGCTTCTTTGGCCACAATGACCTCCAAAGCCTGAGTGAGAGCCACATAACCCAGCTGGGACCTAGCTGTGGCCCAGTCCCCAGCCTCCTCGGAGAGGTGCAGATGGCTCCCGGAAACACCAGCTGGGCCCTGGATCCCTGACATGGTGACTGTCCACGTGTCAGAAACTACTATTTATGGACCTCCCTAGGCTAGGGCCATTATCACATTTAGCCATCATAAAAGCAAAACAAAACAAAAAAAACAAACCTGTTTCCATCAACTCAGTTCCAACTCATAGCAACCCTACAGGACAGAGCAGAACTGCCCCATAGAGTTTCCAAGGAGCACCTGGTGGATTCGAACTGCTGACCTTTTGGTTAGCAGCCATAGCTCTTAACCACTATGCCACCAGGGTTTCCTAGCCATGATAACAAATACCTAAAGTGGTTTCATTAAACCCATTTTATAGATGAGAGACCTGAGGTTCAGTGAGTTGAAGCTGGTGGCCACATTCTCTCACAGATGGTATGCAGCAGCCCTTGAATTGAAAGCAGCTCTTTCCTCTGTACCTCCACGTAGAAGGCACCTGACCCTCCCAGGATGTCTCCCTCACCTTGCTCAGCTCATGGAGACAACAATGGCTCTTTCTCCCCATAGGGAACAGGCATCAGATCTTTCTTAAGAGTGAGAGCTGGAAGAAGGGCCTGAGAGTCAGGTCCTTTAACCACCCACCCTTAGGGGTCTTGTGAGTTTTGTGCTGGGGCAGGGTTGAAATGAGCTCCCTGCTTCCATGGTGTGCTAATGTGGCCCAGGGAGCTGATCTGAACTCATCTGGGTTGTTGGGGTGGCCTGCAGGGCGCTGGTCCAGATGGGGGCTGTTAGGGGGTAGGGATCAGGGGAAACTCTTGGGGAGAGGCCGTTTGAAGCCCTCTGAGATGGGAATCCTCACTCCTCCCTCTTTTTTCTGGTCCTGAATCAGGATGGTCATATATTAGTTTGCAAACTAATCCTGAGCTCCAAGGAAGCCCAGGCTGCAGCTGGGTGCTGAGGGGCCACACTGGTCCTGGTGTCCACTGTCTGTCCTGCACACCCCCAGGAGTCTGAGCACTTTGGAAACATCACCAGAGGTTCATGTACATCTGGGGAAGAGCAGCCCTTCTGCTGTGTTTGATCAAGGATTCTCAGTCCAGGGGGTGACACCAGGCCTTGCCGGGGGGGGGGGGGGGGCTCCACTGGGGGCCCTCACTGTGCCCGCAGCCTGGTGACCACCCAGTTCAACCTTCTCTCCAGCCGACAGCACTTTCCTCCTTCCATAGACCCAGGACTCTGACTCCAGCCTGGGGGCAGAAGATCAAGATCATGGAATCCAAGAGGGCAGAGCTGGAAAGGCTTGCAGAGGCCTTTTAGTTCACCACCTTCATTGTATACACTGAGGCCTAGATTGGGGATGAGCTAGCCTAAGAACTGGGTCCAGGATCCAGGCTTCCTGACTTCCGACCAGGTTCTTGGCCTGCTCCACTATGCTGGGGGTTCTCCCCATCCTGGGACAGGAGTAGTGCAGAGAAAGAGGGAGTAATTAGGAAATTAAAAGGTTAGATTCATCAGAAGGCTTATATATCTATCTGCCTGCCTACCTGCCTGCCCACCCACCTACACACTCTCCTTCCCTCTCGCCCCCCATGATAACTTGGAAATGTTTGCAGTAGACACTCCGACTTACCAAGTAAGGCAGCAACTTCATACGCCTTCTTCTGTTCAATTGTCTCGTAATTGAGAGCTTCAAAAAATATATCCAGAACAAGGATGTTCTCTCTGCAGAGAATATTCAGTACTATGAATGATTAGTGCCGTCAGGATCCACAGGGGTCACCAAACCAATGTTCCCATGGACAGATGGAGAAACTGAGGCCCAAACAACTGGCCCAAAGCGAGAGCTGGTTAGTAGCAGAGCTGGGGTTTGAAGCTAAGAGTCCTGACTTCCAGCCCAGGGCTCCTTCAAGGACTGCAGATATGTATCAACTGTCCCCCTTTGTTCATTATTTCTAGCCCCCTCTCTCTTTCACCCTTCCCAGGAATCCTGCCTGGACTTCAAGTCTGTGGGCCCCAAAGGGCTTGCCTGGCTCCTTAGCATGAAGGTGGGCTCAGTACTTTCCTGACAAGGCCGGCCTTGGCCGAGGTGCCTGCCCCAGCTGACCTCCCAGGCTGCCCCTGCCCACTCCTGAGAGCCCCCAAAGTCTTACTGGGATTTATAACAAGCTTATCCTAGCGGGAGTCCCTTCCCTCGCATTGCCAAGCCATTTCCCAGAGTCAGGGAGGGTTTTGGGGGAGCAAACCCAGCTCTGCTGGGGGGTTTCTGGCAGAAGCACCTCGGTTCCCTTTTGCTCTTCTAGGCAGGTTGTGTTAATGAAACACATCTTGGCAGTAAAAGTCATTACTGCCTGCAGAATGCCTGCTGTGCAGCAGGGCCTGGCACCTCCTGCAATTCGCCGTGTCCTTTGACGCTCCTCACGACACCCTCAATGCCCCTTGTTCTCAACCCGCTGAGCAAAAGCTGTCCTAGGATGGGGTTTAGAGAGTGTGTTGGCAGCAGGGAGTGGCTGGGGAGAGAGGAGCAAGTCTTCCTCTCCACCAGGACTCGCCGAGGTGCCATTCAAGTATCACCATCTCTTGCCTGGTTTATGGCAATTGCTGCCTAACGGGCTTCCTTCCTCCCATCTGGCTTCCCAAGCATCCTCTACACTGCCGCCTGAAGGATCTTCCTAAAACTACTAAATTTATTCAAATTAAATGAAATTAAAATGCAGTTCCCCAGTCACGTTAACTACATTTCAAATGCTCGATAGCCACACGTGGCTTTGCTGCTGTTGACTGCTGTCGAGTCAGCCCCCCGCTCATGGCAATCCCATGCTCGACAGAAGGAAACATTGCCCGGTCCTGAGCCAGCCCCATGATCAGCTGCAGATCAGACCACTGTGATCCATAGTGTTTCCATTAGCTGATTTTTCAGAAATAGATCACCAGGCCTTTCTTTCTAGTCTGTCTTAGTCTGAAAGCTCCACTGAAGCCTGTTCAGCATCATAGCAACACAGCCTCCACTGACAGATGGGTGGTGGCTGTGCATGAGATGCATTGGCTGGGAATCGAACCCAGGTGTCCCGCATGAAGGCTAGAATTCTACCACCAAACCATAGTGAGTGAGTACCATATTTGACTGTGCAGATCTAGAACATTTCCATCACTGCAGAAAGTTCTATTGGACAGTGCTGTGCTGGTCTAAAATATAAATTTGAGCCTGTCACCTGTTTAAAGCTCTTTACCAAAGAAAACCTATTGCTGTCGAGTCATTTCTGACTCATAGCAACCCTATAGGACAGGGAAGAATGGCTCCATAGTGTTTCCAAGGAGTGGTTGGTGGATTCAAACTGCCAACCTTTTGGTTAGCAGCTGTAGCTCTTAACCACTACGCCACCAGGGTTTCCTTAAAGCTCTTTAGCGGCTTCCTACTCTTAGTCCACTCCTCGCACCCCCTTGCTCTGATTTCTGTCTACCTCACGTGGCTTCCCCTTTGTAATTCTCTCACCTGCCCTGTTCTGGTTTACTCTGCTGAGCCTCTGCCTGGGATGCTGTCTTCTTCCATTCCTCCATTCATCTATTCTGCCAAAAGATTTTTTTTTGAGCACTAACTCTCTGCCAGACGCTCTTCTAGTACTTGGTAGATGGCAGAGAACACACACACAAAGTTTCCTGCCTTCAGGGAGCTTTCAATCTAGCAGATAATAAACAAGTAAACAGACGCATGAATACATAATTACACATCATGGCTAGTGTTATAAAGGACAACTCTAGAGCACTTGGAGAGAAAGTAACAGGAGGGGACCTAAGTCCGCTCTCCCAGGAGGTAACATTTAAGTGGAGACTCGAACAATGAGGAACCAGTTAGGTGAAGAGTGGGAGGAAAAACAGTGTAGGCAGAAGAAACAGAACTAGCAAGGTGTGCCTGCAAAAACTCCTGTAATCTTTAAAAAAAATCTCTGTAGCTTTCCTTGACCTCACCCCCACGCAAGCTGCAGCCAACTTATCACTCTCTCCTACCATACGCTTACTTCTATGATCGCTTGTACCAATCAGGTATTCAGCTGTATACTTGTCTCCCCACAAGACTGTAAACTGTGTCTTAGGCATCTTTGTCTTTGTATTCTGAGGGCTAAGCACAAGCAGGTGCTCAGTCAATGCCTGCTACATTGAACTAAGAGGACACTGGTGGTTCAGTGACAGAATTCTCCCCTTCCATGGCAAGACACAGGTTCAATTCCCAGCCAACGCACCTCATGTGCAGCTACCACCCGTCTGTCAGTGGAGGCTTGTGTGCCGCTATGATGCTGAACAGGTTTCAGCAGAGCTTCCAGACTAAGTTGGACTAGGAAGAAAGGCCTGGTGATTTACTTCTGAAAATCAGCCAACGAAAACTCTATGGATCACAATGGTCAGCTCCACAACCGATCACGGGGGTGGCACAGGACCAGGTAGCATGGGTAGCAGGGTCACCATGAGTCAGGGGCTGACTCTGCAGCAGCTAACAACAAATGACAACAAATCGAACGAACTGCTAACCTCCCCTCTCCTCCTCGATTGCCCCCAGCCTGTCCTCTTCCATCTCCCTCCTCTCTGTCATGCTCTGTGGGTCTCTAATCCATTTCCCCCCTTCCCCTGCCCACTTAGCTTACGAGATATATTTTTCAGATTTGTTAAATTTCTTCTCGAGGTACTTGGCTGATGTCTTGCTGGGGATCTTCACCATGGAGAGCTCTTTGTTGTAGCGGGTCAGGTTGCAGGGGGTCCTGCAGAGACAGTAATTACTGTCCTTTTCTGCTAGCAGACCTGGAGGGGAGAGGGAGGCGGGGCTTAGTAAGGTGTGGGACCAGGGACTTCTGGCCTGGAGGATGAGCTGGGTTCTAGTAGCAGAGAAGTGTAAGCTGGGAGGAAGTATCAGTCCAGGGTAAGGAAGGGCTGGGAGATAGGAGAGAGGAGGACAGCCGTGCTTTTGATGGTGGATGGGGGCGTGAGCTCATAAAACAGTGTCTGCTCTTTCTATGTTACTCTTGGTCTCCGACCCTTTAAAAATTGTTGAAAAAGCACCACTTTTAGAGAATGGGCTCCATGTGAGTCTTCCCCCCTCAGCTTCCCAGGGCTTTCTTCTCCGACCCTCGTCTCAGTGTTCTCATCCACAAAGTGGGCCACCCATCAGAGGCAAACAATGTGGGAGACAATTTTGCCTGAAGTCCAGAGCTCCACAGTGTTCCCTCTGGGTTCCCTTATAGCCAATGCCTACCTCCTCTGCCTGTTTGGTTAGGACTTGGGCTAAGATTCTCAATTCCTTTTCCTGGAGGCATCGTCCCCCATCTGGAACCCTTCTCTCTCTCTCTCCTCTCTTCTAATCAGGACGAGCAGTTAAAAACGTAGTATTCCTCCTTCACTTCCTCTTTCTTCTAACCATTTCAGTGTTTCCGGCTACCGTTGGGGTCTATCAAGTCTTTACTCCAAAGAGAGATGGGGTCTTTGCCAATAGCAGAGGCCACCTCCTCTTCTCAGCCAGGCCCTTCACCCTCCAGTCTCCCGCAGGCATCTGGACCTGAGTCCAGAGCTGCCCCCATGTGGCTCCTGCAATTCTCTCTGCTTGTCTTGTTTATTAACTATTTCATGGGTCCAGAGAGCAGTGGGAATGTGGGGCGGGTCCAGCTTTGGGGCTGCAGCTTGTTTGTGAGATCTCCCTCCCCCGCTGCTTCCTAGGGATAGGTCCCCAACCTCCCACCAGGAAGACATGGGGAGGGATGGGCAGAGCACAGTGTGTTCCATTTGCACTCATGGAACGCAGACTGGGCTCTGCCTTCCTGGGCTAACAGGGCACGGGAAAGGCAGGACCTCTCTGGAATGACCACAGCCTCCTTATGGGAGTACCACCAGAGTGTGGGCAGGGAGGTATTGTCTAGCTTCTTCTGCTGCCCACCCCACTCCCCATTGTCAACCCATTCTCCATCTCTGTCCTCCTCCCTCCACCCTTTAGCACCCTCTGTTCCCCCTGAAGTCCACTCCTTCTCCATCTCCACCCCACCCCTGCTTTCTCTCCCCTAGCCCCTTCCTTCCTCTCTTCCCTCCTTCCTCCTCTCCATCTCCCTGCAGCGCCTCCACCCTGGCCCTCCTCTTTCCCCTCGTGCCGTCTCAGTTCCTCCTCCACTCGATTTCTTTCCCCACACCCAGACGGTCTCTGCCGTCTCAATGTCAGACAGTCCCCCTTCCTCCCCAGCATGATTCCATGCCAGGACTCACCTAGGGCAGGCTCTGCACACTCCTTGTGCTGCTCAGGGGTGCAGAAAGGGGCATCCCCTGCAAAGAAGAAACACGAGGGAAAGGTCCTTAGGCAGAATGGTGTGTGCCCACAATACCTCCCCTCCTTGGGCTTGGGGAGGTGAGTGCATCCCATTACCCAGGAGGGCAGGTATCTGCTAGTGGACAGATCAGAAGGGAGCCATTGATCAGAACTGCCTAGGGGGCAGGGGAGGACAGGAGAGCACCATACCTGGGGTCAGAAGATTAGGCCCTGATCCAGTCCTCCCCATTACTTGCTCTGTGACCTTGGGCAGGTCATTCACCTCCCGGAGCAATAGGTAACAGGACCTGCCTGGCTAACTTCTCTTAGATTGCTGGGACAGTCATGTAGGTGGGAAAACCTTGACAACTGAAAGTTGGAGGTTGTTGTAAGCACCTATGGGGCACGCATCGCCTCCTTTAACCTGCACATATACCCTCTGAGGGAGGAAATAGTATGCCTGTCTTACCTATAAGCACCTTGAACCTTAAGTATCCTGCCGTGCCAGGACAGCAGAGCTAGTAAGTGAAGGAGGTGGGGTTTGAAACCATGAGTCTGATTCCAAGGCTGGGGCTCTTCCCACCACGTCCCTCTGCTGCAGGAGTGAGGATCGCTTTGTAAGTATCCTCATTGTTTCACCTATAATTCCACATAAGTAATTGAGATGCCAGTAACAGTGTCATAGGCAGAATGATTAAAGCCTTGATTGTTCGTCTTGCACTCAGTTTCTGTGCAGGGGAACCTCACCAGCTGGTACCGAGTGTGAGTACCAGTTGAGTAACACACTAGTGCTGGGCTGTCTTTGTAGACATTCAGGATCTTTTTCTCTTTTTTCAAGTGCTAAAGTCAAAGTCCACCACAATGTCATTTCCTCCCCATTTTCCTAAAAAGTTTTCACAGAGCTGAAGAGCTGATATGCTTCCTCCTTTCTAATAAGAACAATTTAACAGACATGTTTCCCTTTTTGCTCTGTCTTCCAGGAAGCTCAGAGGCAATTTTAAAGACCAATAACACTACTTTTAGATTACTAAAGCAATTACTGGTTACTAATAGAATTTAGTTATGAGGATGTTCATTACAGCATTGGTTATAATGGCAAAAACCTTGGTAATGAACTAAATGTCCAATATGAGGATTTAGTTAATAAAGTTAAATAAAGTGTGATAAGCCAACCCAAACCAAACCCGTTGCTGTCAAGTCGATTCCAATGCATAGTGACCCTATATAACCATGAAATATAGCAACCATTAAATATAACAGCAAAGTTTCTGGCACATGGTAGGTAGGTCTTCGGTCAGCATGACTTTTGGTCAACCTTTCCAAACATGCTAACACAACAAACTCTGACTTTAGCAGTTTACAAAGCATTTTTATATCTTAACCTAATGTTGTCCTCTTAACAACTAATGGTAATGAAGCTGAGAACAGAGAGGTTTAGTGACTTGTGCCAGGTCACATAGTAAGTGAGTGAACGAACCTGAATTAGAAGCTAAGCTCCCTGCCTTCCAGCTCAATCACCCTTCCATGCTGCAATACCAAATTCTTCCTGTGCAAACCAGCTCCCCACTCCGCACGTGTGCCCCTAACATGCCAACTGCTCTAACGAGGGTGGCTGCATGTATTATTAGTCTAACAAGAGAACTGTATGTACAGGCACATTTATCTGTTGACTCATTTGAAAGAGTGTTAGACATTTGGATGCAAAGAACAGTGAACATCTGAATAAAAGCAACAAACATCTGGATGTTGGAATGTGTACCACACAAGGATGCAAGAATTGCAAACATCCAGATATCTGGACACAAACATCAGGAGGTAGAGCAGCAAACATCTGGCAAGCATATTGAACACTGGGATGAACATTTTCCAAACACACGGATGCTTCTGGAGACCAGGATGCTGTCTTGGTTGTTGGACTGGATGACATCCCTATCTGCCCTCTAAATTTTTTTTCTTTAAACCAGTTTTCATGGAGTCAGCGCCAACTCATTTCAACCCCATGTGTGTCAGAGCAGAACTGTGCCCTGTAGGGTTTTTAATGGCTGATTTTTTGGAAGTAGATTGCCAGGTCTTTCTTCCAAGGTGCCTCTGGGTGGACTCAAATCATCAATCTTTTGGTTAGCAGCCGAGGGTGCTAACTGTTTGCACTACTCAGGGACTCCTAAATGTGTAAGCACCAAATAATAGAGTCTTTCCAGAGCAACAGCCCTTTGGGTCTGGTGGAGTGAAGGAAGTGTTTCCCATGAGGCAGAAAAATGCAAAAGGTCCCTGGGTGGCACAGTTTGTGCTTGACTACTAACCAAAAGGTTAGCAGCTTGAACCCACCCAGTGGCATCCAGGAAGAAGGCCTGACGATCTGCTTCCCTAAGATCACAGCCTATGGTGCAATTCTGCTCTAACACAGGGGCTCGCTGTGAGTTGGAAATCAATGGCAACTTTTTTTTTTTTTAGAAATGCAAAGAAGGGCCCAGGTGGTCCCGGGAGGAGTCCTGCGGCCTCTGCTCCCCTGGCACTGACCTGGCATGTGAACCATTCGGCAGTTGCAATTCTCCACGATGTAGCGGGTCTCACAGTCAATCCTACAGGCGGTGATACTGTAAACAGGAAAAAAGTCGAGTCCCATCTCTGAGGATCGGCACTCGCCCCACGGCGGGGGCAGGTATGTGAGCTGCAAGACAGGAAGGAGGGGGCAGCGGTCAGCCCAGGGGGATGCTGCTTGTTCAGTCTCAACAGACTCAGTGGCTCCTTCAGTTCCTTATTCACTCAACAAACAATTATTGATCATATCACGTGACAATTTAACCCCATGGCCCAACCTTGTATCTGGCTCCAATGCTAGTCTTCCTGCTTGTACGGGGCTGAATACTATCCCACAAAAATTCACGTCCACCGGAACTTGTCAGTGTGACCTTATCTGGATATAGGGTCTTTGCGGATGTCATCAAGTTAAGATGAGGCCATGCTGGATTAGGGTGGGCCCTAAAGCCATTGTGACTGGTGTCCGTATAAGGAGAGAACCCTTGGAGACAGAGACAGAGACAGAGACACACGAGGAGAAAGCCACGTGACCGTGGAGGCCAAGGAACGTCAAGGATTGTCAGCAACCACCTGAAGCCAGAAGGGAGGCGTGGAACAGTTTCTTCCCCACAGCCTCCTGAAGAAACCAACCTTGTCGACATCTTGATTTCAGACTTCTAGCCTCCACAGCTGTGAGAAAATTAAATTTCTGGTGTTTTAAGTTATCCAGCTTATGCTGCTTTGTTACGGCCGCCCGAGGAAACAAATACACCACTTCATGTTTTATACAAACCAGTTCCCGTCGAGCGGTTTCTGACTCGCGGTAACCCTTTGTGTGTCCGAGTAGAACTGTGCTCCTTAGGGTTTTCAGTGACTGAGTTTCCAGAAGTAGATCATCAGGACTTTCTTTCGAGGTGCCCCTGGGTAGACTCAGACCTCCAACCTCATAAATGCTGATCTCCTCAGAGTCTCTTATTCATGCCATATGTCTTCCCGCTATCACACTTGGTCATCTCATATCTCTTGGGCTGACCCAGCAAAGTGTACTCTCTTGGCTTGGGACATTGGGAACTCAGACATAGACTTGAGGAGAAAATCCAGCGGAGGGCTCAGGCTGAAATGGCTTTAGGCATGATCGGTTTTGTTTATGATCCTCGGCCCTGACTGGAACTGTTCTCAGGGTGGCATGCTATAGATGACACCCCTGTGGGGAAAATGACATGCTTATTCTCAGAGGTCCAACGCCTACAAACTTTTCTTCAAACACTATGGTACTTTCCTGATGGGAATGGAGAGGGTGAGGGAGAGGGAACTGATGCTTCTTGCACTTACAGTGTATTAAGCCCCAAGCTAGATCCTTTACACCTATCTTTTTTTTTAATTGAAGAATAATTCACATAAAATAAAATGCACAGATTTTAAGTGCACAATCCAAGGAGTTCTCACAAACGTATACGACTGTGTAACTACCACACCAGTCAAGATATAGACCATTTTTATCACCCCAGAAAGTTCCCTCCTGCTCCTTTCCAACCAGCCCGCAACCTGCCCAGGTAATCACGGTTGTGATTTCTATCCCAGAGATTGGCTTTGCTGGTTCTCAAACTCCTTCCTATAAATGAAAGCTTACACTATGTTCTCTTTCGTGTCTGGCTTTTTTTGCTCAACATAAAGTTTAGAGATTCATTCATGTGGTTGTGTGCACTGGTACTTTATTCCTTTCTATTGATGAATACTTCTGCAGTGTATGAATATACTGCAATTTGTTTATCCATTCGCCTGATGATGAGCATTTGGGTTGTTTCCAGTTATTGGCAATTGTTATGGATGGAATTGTGTCCCCCCAGAAATGTGTGTCAACTTGGCTAGGCCATGATTCCCAGTATTGTGTGGTTGTCCTCCATTTTGTGATTGGATGTAATTTTCCTATGTGTTGTAAATCCTAACCTCTATGATGTTACTGAGGCAAGATTAGAGGCAGTTATGTTAATGAGGCAGGACACAACCTACAGGATTAGGTTGTATCTTGAGTCAATCTCTTTTGCGATATAAAAGAGAGAAGCGAGCAGAGACAAAATGGACCTCATTACCACCAAGCAAGAAGAGCCAGGAGCAGAGCGTGTCCTTTGGACCTGGGGTCCTTGGGCTGAGACGTTCCTAAACCAGGGGAACATTGATGAAAAGGACCTTTCCTCAGAGCCGATAGAGACAGAAAGCCTTACCCTGGAGCTGGCACTCTGAATTCAGACTTCTAGCCTCCTAAACTGTGAGAGAATAAACTTCTGTTTGTTAAAGCCATCCACTCGTGGTATTTCTGTTACAGTAGCGCTAGATAACTAAGACAGTAATTATGAAAAATTTAACAGACTTACATAATTTTTTCTATTGTGGACACCTATACATATATTTTTTATTGTGCTTTAAGTGAAAGGTTACCGTTCAAGTTAGTTTCTCATACAAAAATTTATACACACATTGTTATGTGACCCGAGTTGCTCTTCCTATAATGTGACAGCACACTCCTCCTTTCCACCTCAGATTTCCTGTGTCCATTCAGTGAGTTCCTGTCCCTTTCTGCCTTTTCTTCTTGCCTCTGGACAGGAGCTGCCCATTTAGTCTCATGTATCTACTTGAACTAAGAAGCACACTCTTCACAAGTATCAGTTTATATCTTGTAATCCAGTCTAACCTTTGTCTGAAGAGTTGGCTTCGGGAATGGTTTTAGTTTTGGGCTAACAGAGAGTTTGTGGGCCATGTCTTCTGGGGT
>NW_004444074.1:4610240-4611883 GCF_000243295.1 Trichechus manatus latirostris
TTGAGGTGGGTATATTTTAGTTTTGCCCTTAGTCTTGAGCTATGTATAGCCCTTAGTGATCTTAACTCCTAAGGGATGACACTTTCGGGATTTCAGTGGAAAGTTTGAGGTGTTTATAAAGTCTGTCTAACCTGGTGGGACTTGAATTGCAAAGTGTATCTCCCCTGCCTTGGCATCTGCTGAAATTACTGCTCAGCAATTTCAGTCTTTCAACTGTTGTTTTTTAATCTGGTTTCTCTCACCATCTATATCCAGTCCGACGGTCAGTCTAGAGTTTTAGGGAAGCTTATATAAAAATTTTGGGACTCCTCCTCTGTAGCTTCCTCCTTTCTAGGTTTTTCCCACCCAATCTGCAGTCTTTCTGGCAACCCAGAACTCTGACCTCTGACTCCTTAGTGAAATTACTGCTGCTATGTGATTGAGCTCTCACCATCAGGACTGTGAAGTGCCCCAAGGGAAAGTTCAGGTATGTAAATATGTTTTACCCAGTGTGGTTTCCTCCCTTTAAATCGTAGTTTTATAATATTTTGTCCAGAGTTTATACTTGTTACTTCCAGGAGGGTTAGTCTGATATAAATGACTCTGTCATTACTGGGAACCAAAAGTCTCTATACTTACTTAATATTCACAGGACTCCTCTCAGGTAGATGTTCCTATTCTCACTTTATTGATGAGAAAACTGAGTATAAAAAAGTTAGCTAGTGTCATGGATTGAATTGTGTCCCCCCAAAATATCTCTCAACTTAGCTAGGTCATGATTCCCAGTATTGTATGACTGTCCCCCATTTTGTCATCTGATGTGATTTTTCTATGTGTTGTAAATCCTATCACTATGATGTTAATGAGATGGTTAGTGGCAGTTATGTTGATGAGATCTACAAGACTAGATTGTGTCTTAAGCCAATCTCTTTTGAGATATAAAGAGTGAAGGGAGCAGAGAGACATGGGGAACTCACACTACCAAGAAAGAAGCACCGGGAGCACAGTGCTTCCTTTAGATCACTGTGCTGAGAAGCTCCTCGACCAGGGGAAGATTCATGACAAGGACCTTCCTCCAGAGCTGACAGAGAGAGAAAAACTTCCCATGGAGCTGACACTCTGAATTCGGATTTCTAGCCTACTACACTGTAAGAGAATAAACTTCTATTTGTTAAAGTCATCCACTAGTGGTATTTCTGTTATAGCAGCACTAGGTAACTAAGACAGGTGGCATGTCCCAGATCACACACCTAGTGAGTGGCAGAGTCGGCATATGAGCTTAGGAGCTTCTGATTGCAAAGTCTGTGCTTGTTACACATACTACATTGCCTCCATATGGTAAGGTAATTGGTGGGTAGGCAAGCTGTGGGGGCTATTAAAATTCAACTTAGAAGGTGAAAAGGAAGAAGTTCTCCAAGGAGGATGTCATGGATTGAATTGTGCTCCTCAAAAATATCTGTCACCTTGACTGGGCCATGATTCCCAGTATTGTGTGGTTGTCCTCCATTTTGCGATCTGATGTAATTATCCTCCACTTTGTGATGTGTTGTAAATCCCGACCTCTATGTGTTAATGAGGCAGGATTAGGTTATGTTAATGAGGATTAGGTCATGTTTGTTATGTTAATGAGGCAGGAATAGGGTGGGATGCAACACACTTACTCA
>NW_004444074.1:4613250-4614533 GCF_000243295.1 Trichechus manatus latirostris
TATCCTGGCTACTCTTCTGTGGCTGGTTCATTTGTTCCATCAGCTTCTCTGAAGCCTCACATACAATAGCAGCTGGGAATCATAGCATGCATAGCATTGACTCTTGCTTACCAATGAGTGTCTGAAAGTGGGTTGGAGTATTTATTTATCCTGGGCAAGCAAAGCCTCAAGAGGACCCTGAAGCATAGTCTTCAAATATCTGAAGGGCTGTCTCAGGGAAAGGAATTAGATTTGTTTTTAACAAGGAAAGTGGGGATGATGATAACACTTATTGATGTTGCAGGCACTGCTAGGCACATTATATGTATTACCTTATTTAATCCTAAGGAAAGATAAATTTTGACTCAACATAAGGAGGAACTTTCTAATCCACTAGTATGATTCAATAACAAAATTATTGTGTTGGAAATGAGTTTCCCATCACCAGGGGTTTTCAAGCAGAGGCTACACAATGCCTTGGCTAGGACTAGAAGAGAAAGAGTCAAGCATTGGGTGTGCAGTTGGATGAGATAACTTCTAAGTTTCCTTAAATCCCTGTAAGTCTATGATTCTGATGTGACTATTAGTGACAGTGGAACAAGCCATGCAGAACCTTGAAACCTACCCTTTCGAGGGCTAGCTATGTGCTTCGGGTAAGCTACATAGTCTCACCCCCACACCATCACTCCCTACTATCAGCTTAATCTCCTCATCTGATCACATGAGATAAGCAAATTCAATGTCCAACAGATAGTAGGTATTTACAAAGCCTTAGTTCCCACCCCCTTCTCCTAATAAACTCTTTCATGTTTTTCTACCCTTTCATTCATTCAACAAACAGCCGAGCTCCACTTCTGCTCTTTGAACAATTTGATTCTATAGACCAGCAAATCTCTGCTCTTTTGGGCTTAAGCTATTTTGGGTTGGGTTCTCTGTGATAAAGACTCATGCCAGTTCAGACATCCAAGTCAAGATGTCCACCAGGCAGTTGGATCTGGAGTTGAGGGGCAGGGATGTCTGGGCTGGAGTCAATGGTGTATAATGAAGCTGTGGGGTGCATGAGCTAGCCCAGGGAGAGAGGCTAGAGGCCTAGGATGGAGCCTTGATGAGTTACTGAATCTACATGACAACTCACCTTACCCCACACTTTTCCCCATTGTGCCATTGAATTGGCTTTGGATAATTGTCTAAATTTATGAACTTAACAAGGAACTCAGAATTTTTGTTATTTAAAATACTGGTGCGATTCCAGCAAAATGGTGCTCTAGGTAGAAGCACCACGCTGTCCCTCCACAGCAAAGATC
>NW_004444074.1:4630426-4631458 GCF_000243295.1 Trichechus manatus latirostris
CCATCCATCCATCCTCCCACCCATCCATCCATGTATCCATGAAATAAACATTTATTAAGTACCTACTTTGCTCTAGGAATACTGCTAGGTATCAAGGCTGTGAAAACGAAATAAGATGTGGTTACTGTGCCCATGGGGCTTACAGTATAGAAGGAACAGACATGTACATAATAAAGCCAGTGGTAAGAAGTGCTACAGTGGGATAATAATGTACAGGAGTAGTGGGGGCAACAAGGAGGGCATGGTCATATCAACTTAGGGGGGGGTCTTTTATGGAGGGAGTGGTCACCTTTGACCTGAGTCTAGAAAGAACTTGTAGTTCCTTAGGCAGATCAGGAGTTGGAAGGGTGTCCTAGAGAGAGGGAACTGCATGGGCAAAGGCATTGAGGTATAAAGAAGCCAAGCCTGGTAGGGGAGTCTCAGGCAGTGCAGCAAAGCTGGCATATGGAGTGGATGTCAGGCTGGGGGTGGTGCTCATTGCCCAGGGAGCAGCCCCAACATCACATCAACTGAGTGACTGAGAAATTCTCCATAATTGTTATTGTGAATCCTGCACATGCAGCAAGTATACATCACTAGTAGATACAAGACCCTGTTAAATTCATGCCCTCCCCTGCTCTCCCCAGTGTAAAAGCTTCCTCGGCAGAAGGGTGCTTTCAGTGTGTCTGTGCATACCCGACACGCCATTATAATCACATCCTCATCCATACACAATTTCTTAGGTGAGTGCTGTCGGCACTGGTAGCGTGTTCTCAGCAAATTGTCCCAGTGTGTGATTTGTTGGTTGAAACAGGGGAGGAGAAGTGTTCCAGGGATGCAGGCAGGGAGATGGTCTCACCCAGGGCAATGAGCTTGGCGTTTGGAGTCACTCAGGCCTGGCTTGGCCACTTATTCATAGGCTGACCTTGGGCCAGGCACGTCACCTCTCAGAGCCTTAGTTTTTCTTAAATCCCTCCAGCCAGGGCCAAGCTATTGCTTCTAGTGCCCTTTGTCCTTTCCTGCCCAGGGCCCAGGCCCACAACCTGACTGGTC
>NW_004444074.1:4633282-4635664 GCF_000243295.1 Trichechus manatus latirostris
CATGATAAATGGAGAAAATATTGAAGTTATAAAGGATTTCATTTTACTTGGATCTACAATCAATGACTATGGAAGCAGCAGTCAAGAAATCAAACAACTCATTGCACTGGGCAAATCTGCTGCAAAAGACCGCTTTAAAGTGTCAAAAAGCAAAGATGTTATTTTGAGGACTCATGTGCGCCTGACTCAAGCTATGGTGTTTTCAATTGCCTCATATGCATGTCAAAGCTGGACAATGAATAAGAAAGACTGAAGAAGAATTGATGCCTTTGAATTATGGTGTTGGTGAAGAATATTGAACATGCCATGGACTGCTAAAACAAGGAACAAATTTGTCTTGGAAGAAGTACATCCAGAATGCTCCGTAGAAGCAAGGATGGGGAGACTTCGTCTCACATATTTTGGACATGTTATCAGGAGAGACCAGTCCCTGGAGAAGGACATCATGCTTGGTAAAGTAGAGGGTCAGCGAAAAAGAGGAAGACCTCAATGAAATGAATTTATACAGTGGCTGCAACAGTGGGCTAAAACATAGCAACGATTGTGAGGATGGTGCAGGACTGGGCAGTGTTTCATACTGCTGTGCATAGGGTCACCATGAGTCAGAACTGACTTGATGGCACCTAACAACAACAATATGAAACAGAACCTGGGTCCAGGTTGGGATGTTTGCTTAATGGGTTTTCTTAATGAGGTGGGGCACACGTCAACGCATTTGCTAAATCCACTTTCCATACATTGAGGCTAGGTGTCCATAGTCCTATGGCAAGTATTAAAATATGTTTGAGCCTTTGTTTCCTCATCTGAACAATGGGAATAATTATCTTTACTTCACAGGGTTAGAGGGAGTATTAAATTAGATAACATATAGAAGGCATCTATCACAGCATTTGGCATATAATGGGAGCTTCACAAATGTCCTCCCTCTCTCTGGGACTGCCCCCACGAGAAAATCTCCCCTTTGTGGACTTTTGTCAAATGTGAAATGAGGAGGAGAGTCCTATGTCTGAGCTCTTTGGCCCTGCTAGACAATCTGTCTCCTGCTCACTGCTGCCTTCTAGTGGTCCTAAAGATCATGGCATGGCTTCTTGAACCTCCTGAGAAGGTGAGGGAAGAAAATGGCAGCAAACTACCCTGCTCAGCTTGAAGAAGACCTTGACTGAAGACCAGAAGCCCAAAGTGGGGGGCTGCAACTTAGAAGATGTAACCTACTGAGCCCTATGCTGCAGTTCCCTCTATACCTGAATGTGGCTGCTGGGAAAATCCACTAGAAGATCACAGATCTAAATGGTGAAGCCACCCACCTCAGCTCCTCAGCAGAACACACAATCTCCCCTATGCTGGGACATGCCGTAAGAGAGGTCAGCCTTTGGTTGTCAAAATGGAGTGGCAGCATCCCTTCTCCTGTGTGATCAAGAGATCACAGTCTGGACTGGGGTCAACCGACCTAGTGCCAAATCTTGGCCCTGGATGACCATGGGCACTGACGTCCCCTCTGCAGGTCTGTGTCTTCATCTGTAAAGTTACTGTCCATCATATAGTTGGTGCTCAAAATGTTACGTTGCCTACTTCACTTTCCTCCTCCCCAACGCAGATGCTTGGAAAAGAGTATCGGAAGAAATCCTAAGCGATATTGACTTTAACTACAAAATGCTCAGATGTCTTTCTTGCTGCTCTGATAAAGTAGCCTTTGAAGTGAGCCTCTCTCTGCAAGTCTGTAACATCACAGATGAGCAAACTGTTAGACCACAAAGAAGTCCTGGGTTGTCGCCTTTCAAAGAGGAACAAATTACCCCCGTTAAAGCTCTTTGCCTGGTTCCTGGAAATTGTTCCATGGACCTTGGGCCTCCTGCTTGTCAGCGGGGAGACTGGCATAGGGAAAAACCCCAACAGAGGGTAGGAAGGTGGAGGGACGGAGGAAGCCTGGACAGATACCCTCTGGACAAGGCACTTTGCAGAGATTAGGTATGAGGTAGGTACTATCGTTATTCCTGTTTTACAGGCAAGGAGACTGAGGCATAGAGACATGGGAGAACTTGAACAAAATCTCATTGCTGGTAAGAGATGGAGTCAGGATTCAAACTGAATTGGAGGAGGGCTGTTCAGTTTGAATACTGCACCACTCTCCTATTGTCCCCACATGAAGGTAGCCCTCCTTGTCTAATCCCCAGGTGACAGCCACGGCTCTTGGAAAGAAGACATTCTTGATCAAAGTCCCACCCACTGAGAGATTCCTGCATGTCTCAGGATGCTCTTCTGAAGGTCTCCTCTTTCTCTTTCAATATAGGGTGGGCATATCATCACCATTTCACAGATGAGGAGACTGAGGCTCTGTCATGGATTGAATTGTGTTCCCCCAAAATATGTGTATCAATTTGGCTA
>NW_004444074.1:4636420-4640298 GCF_000243295.1 Trichechus manatus latirostris
GCTGCAACAATGGGTTAAAACATAGCAACGATTGTGAGGATGGCGCAGGACCGGGCAGTGTTTCATTCATAAGGTCCCTGTGAGTTGGAGCTGACTTGACAGCAACTAACAACAAGATCCCTGATCATCACACTGTCCACAGTCCTGTGGATTAAAGTTTTGTCCTTTCCTGACAGCATCTTTAAAAACACTAATAATCTGGCTTCTCTCTGGTGCATTCCAGAGACTCCATAGGCAGAACACCTTGCTTGGGGATTGAGCTGGGAGTAGAAAGAGTCACAAGTTTGGAGTCAGATGTTCTAAGCTTGAAACTAAAGTTCACCACCTGCTAGTTATATGACCTTTGGCAAGTTAATTAACTTCTTGGCTTATGAGTACCTCTGTGTGAAATAAGAATATCATTCTCCACACTGGAGGTTTTCTATGAGATAAAATGTGAGCAGAATCTAGCATGTTGTCTATAGGACAAATACTAGATGCTCCATACAGCAGAGATCCTGTCTTTTCTCATTGGCAAAAGAGACCAGAATAATTTTATTTGCTTTAACAAAATCCAGCGTGCAAAACACATCCAACCTTGGGTCGGGGCTATTTTAATTATTCAAGGATTGGTGATTTCACAAAGGGCTTAGCCAGGGTCCTTTCAATGGCAGCTACATGTCCACGCTGCCATGCCCATTTACGAATCCTTAGCCCTACTTGACAGTGACGTTAGTGGGGAGAGAGAGTGAGCAGAGCCCACATTATCGAAAGCCAGTTTTATCAGCCATTCATTGCCTGCTAGATAGCAAATGGGATGGGATTAAAAAAAAAAAAGGTCTGAAAGAGTAACCCAAGGAAAAGATTTCATTTATAAATATCGAACTCACTCTCTTTTCCAGGAACCCATCACTTCATTTGCTCAAAGCAAGATATAAATGCGCAGAGTCAGGCATCCCCAAATGTTTCCCCCTAAACATTAAAAGGCCAGTGACAGGTGATTAGAATGAGCCTCCACAATGTAAGATGCCAAGGTTGTAATTGTTAATTCTTCTGGTTGTAATTTATCCTGCTATCCCTTTGGGTAGCTAAGCAGCCCTGATCACGAGTTGCCCAATCAGCTTATAAGTCTTGTTGATGAATCACTCTCATTCTCCCATTCCTTTCTCTTAGCTGCAGTAATTCTTGATGATGGCAGTAGAGCATCTGTCCCCTGTGGATGTGGAAGGGAAGAGCCATCTATTAGGAGGGAGACATGGAGAACAGAAAGCCCCTGGCGTTGGGGAGGTTGGCAGGTGGAGGATGGAGAGGTCAGCCAGGGGACCTCCAGAGTATGGGAACTTTGGATCAGGGATGGCTGGGAGAATCCTGTCCACTGAGCTCCAGTGAATGTCTAGAGTGTCTTCTTTAAAAAAATGCCATCTGCTAAATTGGGATTCCATCAAACAGTTAAACTAGGGTGGTGTGGCAGAGATTGTGAGTGCTTCAGTACCAGATTTCTTATCTTCTTCCTGGACTGGTTGCCTTTCCCAGCCCCCCTTGCATCTAGAAGGAGCCCTAGTGGTGCAAACGGTTAAGCGCTGGGGTGCTAACAGAACAGTTGACAGTTTGAACCCACCCAGAGGCTCCACAGGAGAAAGACCTGGCAATCTGCTTCCGTAAAGATTACAGCCAAGAAAACCCTCAGGGGGCAGTTCTACTCTGTCACATGGGGTTGCTATGAGTCAAAATCGACTTGACAGCACCTAACAACAACAACTTGCATCTAGGTGGGGCATGTGGCTAGTTCTCGTCACTAAGATGTGGGTGGAAGTGATGCAGGGCTCCGTGGCCAAGGTGGTTAGGAGCAGACGTGCCCTCTCTTTCCCCAGCTGATGGCTAAAGAGAGGTGAGTCTGAAGACCTAGAAGAGGACACAACCACAAGATGAGAGAAGCCTGGATCCCTGAGTGCCTGCATGGAGCAGAGCCCCACTGCCATCCACACTGGACTGCAATGTCAGTGAGGAATAAACTGTTATTTAAGGGGTGATTTTTATAGCAGCCCTGTGACTAATACAGACAACAACTTATTCAACAGAACTCAAAATCTCCAGCTTAAGGAAATCCCAGGCAGCAGTCTATCTTCAGTTAGCAGTTGGCTTCTTCTACCCAGGTGGTATATTGTAACTCCCCTCTGATAACTGTTGGGTGGGCAATTAGCTTAAAACTTGAAAAACGTTGGCTATATGGAATTCTTAATTTTTAGATCCGATCAATTGTTCCTGATGGGGAGTAGAGGAAAGGACTTGGGGAGGGGATATATACTTTTTCAAAATAGGACCTTGACCCCTCCTCCTCCCTTAGCCTCCAACTGATGTGTGAGCAAGTCCTCCACATTCCATCTCACCAAGTCAGTGCAAGGGTTCCCTCTTCTCCATAAGTTGACAGTGTCGTCATATCTCTTCTGAACTACTGCAATAGCCCCGCATCTTTTCCACACACCCCCTGCCTCCTGTGTATGCCCCTCCAATTTGACCCCCACACTATTACGTCTACACATGAGCTTCCTAAAATGCGGACTCAATCATGTCACCACCCTCCTGGATAAAATTCAAGCTCACTGTTTTCAGAAGACCTTCCATGATCTGCCTGCCCAGGTCTCCTCTCATCTTCCCCAAACCACCAGGCTCTTGTAGCCTCTCCTCCTTTACTCTGCCGCCTCCCTGACTGGATTCTCCTTTCTTCTGGTCAGCCTGAAACCCTCTACCCAGCTCTCAAAGCTCAGTTCATATCCCTCTACTAAGAAGACTTCTGCATCCATTCCTTCTGCCCTTGAACCCTGGTGTCCAGGCTTAATTTTTAACCCAGCACGTGATGGATTGACACAATAGTCGCAACAATGGGCTCAAAGATACCAACGATCCCGACGATGGTACAGGACTGAGCAACGTTTTGTTCTGTTATACACAAGGTCCTCATGAGTTGGAGCCAACTTGATAGCAACTAATGACAACAGCCTGAAGCCCCTTATTGTACTTATTAGCTGACACATCTGCCTCCTACTAGCCTTCAAGCTTTTGGGAGGATGAGGGTCTGTGTCTGATTTCTTTTCCCCAGGGCTGGCACAAAGCCAGGGCTCAACTGACTGAAGTCTGGACTTTGTCGCTGCCAAGCCAGTTACCAAGGCAACTTTCCCTCTCCGAGCCTCAGTTTCCCCTTATGTAAAACTGGGACGTTGCTTGGCAAGTACTAGTTCTTGGTGGTATCTCAGGGCTTTTCTGCCTTCAGCATTGCAGAATTCTATGATTTTAACAGTAACACAGAAGAGTCATGGGAGGGAAATCAATACTCAGAGTTTTTCCTGTGCTGTGTCTGTGGGAGCCACAATTCTTCAGAAGACTGTCCTCGGGGGTGCATGTGGCTTTCAGCTTTGCCTGACACCAGAGAGAATTTATCATTACAGAAAAGCTGATGGTGCAGGTTTAGCAAATGTGGCATCTCAGGCGTTCCCGGCGCTTCAGTTGTCAAGTAAATATGTCTTTGTTATTTAGACTTCAGTCACTTAGCTCATAAACTATCACTCGGACATAAAAACTTGGGGTAAGATGTCTTCTTTCATTGACCTGATGAGTAATGAGTATGATCTATTACGCCTCAGAAAGGGAAGAAGCCCATTTGCAGGGTAGTGACTTGTTGCCCAGATGCCCAAGCTTCTCCCTTATCTCAGGGCTGAAGTTGGGTGGAGGCAGGAGGGATCCTCAGCACACTTCATGCCTTGCCATTAGCAGGCTCTGGGAGCTCCACCACCACTGGCCACATGGCCCTAGGCAAGTTCCTTCCCTTCCATCTAGGCCCTGTTAGACCGGGGTATGGGCTCTCCCATATGCGTTTCCTAAGGAAGGGGTTTCATGGGGTTAGT
>NW_004444074.1:4640398-4644222 GCF_000243295.1 Trichechus manatus latirostris
TAGGCAAGTTCCTTCCCTTCCATCTAGGCCCTGTTAGACCGGGGTATGGGCTCTCCCATATGCGTTTCCTAAGGAAGGGGTTTCATGGGGTTAGTACTGAGGTGGTTAACCCCTCTCCCAGCACTCCAGGAATACAATACAGGAGAGTCAATTGCCTGCAATGGAGTTATTTTCATAGGTTTAACAAGCTCAAAACAATGAGAATTCAGTGGTGGTTCTCGGAAGCTGGCAACCCCTCCCTGCCAAATGCCTGGTCTTCGGGGAAGGGGAGTTGGCTGCTGATGGCTGCAGAGAAGCTGGAGTCCCATCCTCTTCTAGCTCTGTCCTGGCCCACCTGCCTCACTCTGACTCCAGCGTAGCTCCTCACCTATTAGCTCAGTTGCCACATTTCCTTCTTCTGTCCCAGGACTACTCAATCCCCGAGAGTCACTTCTGGTTTACCAAGGGCCTCTCCAGTCAGCCAGTCTTCTGAGAAATTTCCCCACTCCCCTGTCTACTGCACATCCTTGCATTATGGCTGAATTTGCTAATTTGCAGCTCAACTCCTGAAGGTCTCCTGGCTTGTCATTCCATTCTCCCTCTTCTTGACTCCTGTAGCACTTACAGTCTAATTCTTGGGTTGCCTGGTGCATGCAGCCCTGTGCCAACATTCATCTTTCTATGAACACTTTTTGTGTCTGACTGGCACACAGTCTTTGGGACACAGCTGGAATGGTAGTTCTTTATGACCACAAGTTCATCTGGGCAGGACACACTGAAAGCTCTCATTAAGTATTTGTTGAATGACAACCTAACAGAGGTCAAGGAAGAGCTGGCTCCATTATTCTAAGGTTAAAGTCTAAACCCCTGACCTGGCCTGCCCGGATTTGCTTGATTTGGCCCTGCCTGCCTCCCAGCCTCCTCTCTCTCCACTTCTGACCCAGGCTTTGCACTCCCTCCCAGCTTCCTGTCTCTCCACTTCTGACCCAGGCTTTGCACTCCCTCCCAGCCTCCTCTCTCTCCACTTTCTGATCCAGGCTTTGCACTCCCTCCCAGCCTCCTCTCTCTTCACTCTCTGACCCAGGCTTTGCACTCTACAATACAAATTGCTCACAGGGTAGTTCTTGCCTCTGCACCATTTCTCAGGCTGTTCAAGATGCCTGGAATGCCTTTCCTCCCACTTTTCACCCAGCTGCTGTTGTTAGGAGTCAATTCCAACTCATAGCGACCTTATAGGACAGGGTAGAACAAATCTTTGTGGAAGCAGATCGCCAGGTATTTTCTCCCACGGAGCAGCTGGTGGGTTCAGTTAGCAGCCAAGTACTTAAACATTGTGCCACCAGGACTCCATTCACCCAGCCAATGCCTACCAATCCCTAAAGACCAGTTTAGACAGCACCTCATCCAGGAAGCCTTTCCTAGTCCCCTAAGCTTGAGTGAGGACCCCTTCTCTGGACCCCCATAGAACCCCAAATTCTCCTCTCCTAGCATGTACCACAAGATATTATAAACAGTGGCTCATACATCTGCCTCCTCCACCAGACTGAGCTTCCTACCGGTGGTGCTAAGCATCTACGCATTCCCAGGGCATGCAGGTACATGGCAAATACTTGTTGAAATAGTAGATGGGTGGTTGGTTGGATGGTGAGCACTGGGAGTCTTGCCAGGGCTATAAAGAAGAAAAGACACACGGAAGGTGGGAAATGCAGAGATAAAGTTGAGGTCCAGGGGCAGAGATGAAATGGAGATGGTGGATTTTCCCGATGAGAGTCAAAGTGACCGTGGGGTCCAAAGGAGAGGAGCAGAGCCAGGGAGGTGTCACATGGTCAGCAAGGACAGGTTGGGGAGATGCTGGAGGTGCTTGTCTGGGCCCAGCCCCAGTTCTGCCATCTAGTGGGTGTGGCTGCAGCTGCCATTATCTAGCTTCCATCCTCTGGCTCCTGAAGGAGCAGTATGTGCCTCCATTCTCTCAGGGCCTTTCTCCCGCTCCTCATAGTGTGTGCAAGCATGGCATGAAACGGAGAGCCCCATGGAAGTTCTTCTTTATAGTAAACGTCTGTGTTTGGGGGGTGGGGATGAAATATTATGGCACTCCACAAACTTTAATGTGCCTAGAATCATAGGGAATCTTGTTAAAATGCAGACATTGATTCCGTAGGTCTGGGGTGGGGCCTGAGATTCTGCATTTCTAACAAGTTCCCAGGTGATGCTGATGCTGCTGGTCCATGGATGACACTGAGTACCAAAGAACTGGTAAGAACTGGTGCCTCTCTGTAGGGACTGGTGAATGTGTTCTTTGAAGGTTAAGATGGTCTAGGCTGAAGGCCACAAATCAGGCAATTTTTAGAATGCTTGAATTGGGAGGAACCAAAGATATTACCATGTGTCTTAGTTATCTTGTGCAGCTATAACAGAAATACCACCAGTGGATGGCTTTAACAGACAGAAGTTTATTCTCTCACAGTTTAGGAGCTAGAAGTCCAAATTCAGGGTGCAAGCTCCAGGGGAAGGCTTTCTCTCTCTGTCAGCTCTGGGGAAAGGTCCTTGTCATCAATCTTCCCTTGGTCTAGGAGCATCTCAGTGCAGGGACCCTGGGCCTAAAGGATGTGCTCTGCTCCTGGCACTACTTAATTGGCGGTATGATGTTCACCTGTCTCTCTGCTTGCTTCTCTCTTTTATATCTCAAAAGATATTGATTCAAGATACAGCCTAATCTTGTAGATTGAGTACTGCCTCATTAACATACCTGCTTCTAATCCTGCCCCACTAACATCATAGAAGTAGGATTTACAACACATAGGAAAATCACATCAGATGACAAAATGGTGGACAATCACACAATACTGGAAATCATTGCCTAGCCAAGTTGACACACATTTTTTGGGGACACACTTTGATCCATAACAACATTATTTCATTGAATTTAAGATGCCAACATTATTTTGCATATCACTACAAAAAAAAAAAAAAAAACCAAAACTGCTGTCAATTAACTATAAACAAACAAAAAACCCCAAACCAGTTGTCACTGAGATGATTTCAACTCATGGTGACCCCATGTGTACAGAGCAGAACTGCACTCCATTGGGTTTTCATGGCTGTGACATTTTGGAAGCAGATTTCCAGGCTTTTCTTCGGAGGTGCCTCTGAGTGGGTTTGAACCACCAATCTTTATGGTTAGTAGCCACCTGCTTAACCATTTGTGCCATGGTTTGTACCATGGACTCTGTCTTAGATATTTAATGTTGTTATAACAGAAATACCACAAGTTGGTGGCCTTAACAAACACAAGTTTATTTTCTCATAGTTTAGGAGGCTAGAAGTCCCAATTCAGGGTGCCAGCTCTAGGGGAAGCCTTTCTCTCTGTGTCAGCTCTGGTGGACTGTCCTTGTCATGAATCTTCCCTTGGTCTAGGAGCTTCTCAGTGCAGGGACCCCGGATCCAAAGGATACGCTCTGCTCCTGGCACTTCTTTCTTGGTGGTGTGAGTTCCCTATCTCTCTTTTGCTTCTCTCTCCTTTTGTCTCTTGTAGATTAAAAGGTGATGCAGGCCACATCCCAGGGAAACTCTCCCTACATCGGATCAGGGCTATGACCTGAGTAATCAATCGTATTGCATCCCACCCTAATCCTCTTTAACATAACCTAATCTTGCCTCATTAACCTCAGGAAGAGATTAGGATTTATAACACACAGGAAAATTACATCAAATCACAAAATGAAGGACAACCACGCAATCCTGGGAATCATGGCCTAGCCAAGTTTGACACATATTCTTGGGGGATAGAATTCAATCCATGACAGACTTCAATTAATTGTAAGACATCATCAATTACAAGACACATG
>NW_004444074.1:4644322-4645143 GCF_000243295.1 Trichechus manatus latirostris
GCCTAGCCAAGTTTGACACATATTCTTGGGGGATAGAATTCAATCCATGACAGACTTCAATTAATTGTAAGACATCATCAATTACAAGACACATGCCAATTTCAGGGATGTTAAAAGATGTGACTTAGAATTGATGAAATAGGGTATTTGGTTTAACCTCATCCCTCCCCAATTACAGAGGAAAATATGAGGTACAGAGAGAAGGGACTTGTCTGGGGCTGCTTGGCTGGCAAGTGGCTGAACTGGGACTTGCTGCAGCTTGATTTCTGGGGAGGCTTGAGAAGGTGCTTGGCAAACACTGTCAGGCCCAGGGCAGAGGAAGCAGGTTTCCCTGCCATCACCGGACTACCATGGGTCCTCCGAGATCCCAGATCAATCCTGCACTCCAGGCTGAACCCGTGGAAAGGAATCCCTTCCTGTCCTTCGGCAGCACATTTCTGCTATGAAACCTCAAACCTGGGGCTTCATTGTTTAGGAAGCATTGAGTTTCGTTTATGGTGATGAAAAATTTAGCAATGAATACTGGTGATGGTTGCCCAACATGGTTAATGTTACTGATGCCACTGGGGCTCTAGGCTCTTTAGAACTCTGATTTTATATTCAGGACTTCCTTTTCTTTTTATTCAGGAAATTCATAAGTTAAATTGAATCCCAGATGACACAGTTTGAGCCTGTCTGCCCTTGGCCTCTCTTCACGGGAATCAGCGAAAAGCATCTACTCCATCTTCGCCCAGCCTTGTCTCCTCCGTGATAAACGGTGGAATTAACTGAATAGCAGAACAGACTCACCTAGGACAGTGGTTCTCAACCGCACTAAGCGA
>NW_004444074.1:4645243-4647736 GCF_000243295.1 Trichechus manatus latirostris
AAAAAATAAAAACACCAAACCAAACTCATTGCCGTTGAGTTGATTCTGACTCATAGTGAACCTATAAAAGCTCCTTAGAGGATGCCAATCCTGTAGTTAGGTTGAGAACCATTCACCTGGTCCAACTTGTTTGACAACTGGAGAAACTGAGGACTGGAAAGGCCAAGTGATTTGCCTGTGGTCACACTGGTGGATGCAGAGGTGGGGCTAGATATTAGTTCTCTGCATGATTTCTGAATTCCTCATTCAGAGCTCTAACCAGTCCTCCCCACTGAGCCTTTACTGTGAGCTCAGGTGGACACACCAACAGACCCCACAGACAGAGAGGTCCGTGTGTGTGTGTGTGTGTGTGTGTGTGTGTGTGTGAGAGAGAGAGAGACAGAGAGAGAGAGAGAGAGACTCACTTGGTGTTGGAAAATTCAGGCGGAAATGTAGCGCTTGGAATGTAGTTGACGACAGAGGTAAAAGGTCTTCAAGTTCAAAATGGATGTGTTCATTGTTTAGGAAGCATTGAGTTTCTGTTCATGGTGATGAAAAATTTAGCAATGAATGCTGGTGATGGTTGCCCAACATGGTTAATGTTACTGATGCCACTAAGTTGTACATGTGGCAAATGTTGTGTTATACATATTTTTACAGCAATTAAAAAGAATGGACATACTTGGTGTTCCTAATATTGGGGGTGGAGGTGCTTAACCTCTTCCCAGCATGCCCCCCCCCCCATGGCATTCAGCCACCTTTAGGGAATGGGCACAATGCCAGAGCTCACAGGTCTTCCTTCCTTCCCAGCTTTCAAGCCATGTTAGGGACTACCCTGGACCATCTCCAAGTCCCTGTGCTCCTATATCAGAGAGCATGACGTCCTCACTGACACGTGCTGGTGTTCAGGGCTGGGTGGCCTTGGGCTGCTCTATAAAGTTTACCGGCCAATGAATGACTCATTAGGAATCTATATTGTTCCCAACTGGGATTGTCTTCGGGAAGAAATTAATGGGCAGAAACGCTACTAAATGATGTAGGAATGAAATACCCCATTGAGCTAGTGTCTTCAAGTAAGTGAACTGCTGTAATCAGAAGGAGCCGAGTGATTTCAGCCCTTCTCCTGCCGCTGAGGATTTCCTTCTGAAGCCAGAGAGGGGCGCACACATGCTGTCACTTGTGCCATCTCCCAAAGCTCCTGGCCATCTGTGGAGAGGTCCAGGCCACACTGTATTTTGGTCTCTCTGGATTTGGGAATTGCTTGTTCACTGACTCACAGAACATCAGTAGGCCTGGTGTGAATGTGTGTGTTTGTGTGTGTGTTTAAGGAGGAAGGAAGGGAGTAGAAGCAAAGAGGTACCAAATTAGGGCTACCAGCTACTTAATTTAGGGTTGTGGGCATTGAATGGTAAGTCCCACTCAACATTCAGAGTTCTCCAACTTTGGGGTATATTTGCATTACTGGGAGTCTTGTTACAAAGGAAGATTCCTGGGTCCTACCTTCAGAGAGTCTGATTCAGTAGATGAGGGGTGGGGCCCAGGAACATGCATTTAACAGGCTTCCTAGCTGCTTCTGACTCATGCTGACATTAGAGAACAACTAGCTTAGGAAAACTTGGTACTAAATATTGGGTTGATGGAGGGAAGCTCTGGACCTCAGTTCCTCAACCATAAATCAACAGGACAGAGCTAGGTGACCTTTAGGTCCTTTCCAGTTCTACGCACCTGCTATTTCTCTACCTGTCCGGGAGGCGGACATGAAGATGACATCTGGAAGCCAATGTGGAAGGACTGTGGAAATTTAAAATGCTGCCCAATGTGTCCTCTTGGCAGGGCTGGTTTTCTTGTAATGACTACTACCAACCCCTTTGTCTTCTAAGGATCTGCTGGGCTGAGGAGCCAATCACTTTTCTGGAACAGCCCTCAGGAGAGTGGCAGAAGATACTTTCCAAGCAGGGGCCCAGTGGCTGTCAGTTGAATGGAACCAAAGGGCCTGGGAAGTGGCTATGGTCTTGTCTCCAGGGCTAGCTCAGGCTTGGGGTTATGGAGGGGGCTGTGGCTGAGACCCTCAGTGGTCACATCAGCTTAGCCATATAAAAGTGGACCAACCCAGCTTAGAGGAGCATCTGAGTGGGCACAGTTTTACCTGGCACTGGAGGTGGAGGCATCTGGAAAGGCACAGAAGGTAGAGGTCCAGATTCAGAAAGGAGAAGTTGGCTGTGCTTTGTTTTATATAATCTGAGTTTTCCAGTAAAAGGTAAGCATACATCATTTTTACAAATCAACTTAAGCCTACTTTAGACTAATTATATAATTATATGGAAACCCTAGCGGCATAGTGGTTAAGAGCTACAGCTGCTAACCAAAAGGCTGGTAGTTTGAATCCACCAGGTGTTCCTTGGAAACCCTATGGGGCAGTTCTACTCTGTCCTATAGGGTCACTGTGAGTTGGTAGCGACTTGACAGCAACGGGTTTGGTTTTGGTTTATATAATTATATAAAGTTTCTGGCATA
>NW_004444074.1:4647838-4649496 GCF_000243295.1 Trichechus manatus latirostris
GGGAAGCCTGGGGGGCAGTGAGTTGAAGATAATGGTGATGGAATAATTTGGAAAAGGACAGTGAGAATAGCAGCACAACTGGAAGAATGTAATCGATGTCACTGAATTGTACATGTAGAAACTTTTGCAATGGTGTAACTTTGGCTATGTATAGTTTCACCAAAAAAAAGTCCTCCAAGGTCGAGAAGGGAGAGTGTTGACGTGTCATGGGGTTGTTAACCAACGTCATAAAACGATAGGTGTACTGGCTGTTTAATGAGAAACTATTTGTTCTGTAAACCTTCATCTAGATAAAGTACAATAAAAAAATCAAAAAAAAGTTTCTGGCATATTAAAAAAATTCAAGAAACTATGCTACACACATGCCCTGTGTGTAGCCATGAAGGTCCCTGTGCTGTGAAGGATAATTAACAGGGAATTAATTTTTGGCCATCAAGTCATATAAGTGATCGCACTTTTACAAAGGATTTTCATGTACACGGGCTCATTTATCCTTGTAATAACCCTTGGGAGGTAGGTAAGGCAGGCTGTTAAACCAAGGCACAAAGAAGCTAAGCAGACACACAGCCATTCAATGACAGACTCAAAGTGGAACTCAGGCTCCTTTCTCAAAGCTCAGAGTATGGCAGACTGGAAAAGGCTGGGAGATTTGTTTGGTAGGAGTAGATTTCCATATGTGGAGTTAATTTTTAGCAAGCACACCTGTTGTGCTCTTAGAGGGCTTGAAGATACCTTTATTTCATTAATCCGCCATGCAGTATTTATATCTACTTTTCCCTCCTAGGAAGTAAGAGAACCTCCTCTTGCTTCTTGCTATCACCTCTCTTTGACATAGCCCAGTCCCTGATGAAGCTTTATTGCTGGCAAGCCCTGATTTTTCTTGTCTTTTGTTGTCAGTTGACCAGTAACCATCTATCTTCCTTTTGTCCTCCACTCCCTCTTTCTCTCTCTACCTGAAAATCTTTAGGAAAATACATTTGGCATTATACTTTTCAAGAGCCTTAGAAATGCTCATTTCTCTTGACCTAGTAATCTGGAAACTAGCCTAAGGAAATAATTTAAAATAGCTTAACACAATAATCTCAAAGCTCTGTGCACAAAGATGTTCAGCAGAGTATTACAATAGCAAAAATAGATAAAGCAAGCGTTCCATAATAGAGGGATGATTAGTAAATTATATGTCCACTTGATGGGGATATTTTGCAGTCATTGAAGTGATGGATATGGAAAGCATATAAGAACAAGGAAAAATGCTTTCAACGTAGTGTTATGTGAAGACATCAAAAACCAAACCAGCTGTCATCAAGTTGATTCTGACTCATGTGTGACCCCATGTGTATGAGAGTAGAACTGTGCTCCAAGGGGTTTTCAATGACTGACTTCTGCAAGTAGATCACCAGGCCTTTCTTCCAAGGCACCTCTAGCTGGAAATGAACCACCAACCTTTTGGTTAGCAGGTGAGGACTTAACTTTTTTTTTTTTTAATATGGGAGAAGGGGTCAGGGTGCCCCATCCTTTTTTTTCTTTTTATTGTACTTCAGGTGAAGGCTTACAGAATAAATAGTTTCTCATTAAACAGTAGTACACATATTGTTTTATGACATTGGTTAACAACCCCACAACATGTCAACCCTCTAACTTCTCAACCTTTTTTTTTG
>NW_004444074.1:4649596-4652438 GCF_000243295.1 Trichechus manatus latirostris
ACCTGCTTATGGTTCTAAAACCAAACCAAACTAAACCACACCAAACCAAACCAAACTAAAACCACAAAATCTACATGCAGAAAAAGAGATCTGAGAAAAGATTCCAAAATATTAAACTCAGGATGTCTTTTGGTAATTAAAAATTTATTCTATTTTTCTGTCTTTTCCAAATTTACATTGTTACGACTTTTGAAATGGAAAGGTGCTAAATCCTTTGCATAGTACTGTGAGGAGTGATTAAGAGTATGGACTTAGAGATGAACCTGAGCTGGAATCAGGGCGCAGTCACTTACATGGTTGAGGCTTCAGCAGATCCCTAAGCCCTCTCAGTGCCCGTTTCTTCAGCTGGAAAATGAGGACATATTACTGGCCGGACAGGGTTTTTTTTGGATTCAATTAATTTACTAAAGTTACTGGCATGTAGTAGGGGCTCTTTATCTGTTGAACAAGACTGAACGCGTTATTGTTAATCAAATGATACTTGGAGGAGGATGGCGGGCAACGTCCATCTTCATCTTCCAGGTGTGACCAGATATTTATTCATACATACACTGTATCTTTATTAAATGCCTGCCATGTGCAAGAAACAATGGCAACGGAATGGTTTCTGTGTCATTAGTATCCACCTCATGAGACATAATGTGGTGAAGAGATAGCAAGGGAAATTGGAGAAAAATAATTGCAAGAATAAAAGGTAGAGTAAAATGAAAAAAAAAAATCTATATATTAGATTTGAAAAGTTTTATTCCATTTCATCTTTACAACAGCCCTTTGAAATTGGAATTATTTTTATTCCAGTTTTACAGAGGAGGCCTGAGAGGTTAGGCCCTTGCTCAAGATCACACAGCGAGTAAAGGCAGAACTGTGGTTCCATCTCAGGCTGGTGGGACCCTAAAGTCACACCGTCAACTGCCTCCGAACCTACAGCAGAAGGACTCTCTCTCACCATGTCCTTCCCCGCCATGGCGGGACACTGGGGCTACCCTTCCAAACAGGACTTTTTCTGGAGCCATGTTGTTTCATTGTAGGAGCTGAAATCTTTCTCTCTAGGAAGGGCAATGCTTTATCGCTCAGTTGCAGCCAGTCACTTCTGGAATCGGAGACTTATTAGCGAGCTATGGGGGTTAAAGAGAGCAACACAGAAGACATTTAAGCTAAGACTTTTCAAAACCATGTTACTTGGAGAATGGCTGTCCTGATAAAGTACCACGAGTTCTGGCAAGTATGGTGCACTGATTCTCACTCTGCCAGCAGGTGGTGGGGTCTTAGACCCTTTGAGTGGTCCAATACTCATTCAGGGTCCCTGGGTGGTACAAATGCTTTGCGTTCAGCTAGCTGGTAACCAAAAGGTTGGTGGTTCAAACCCACCCAGTTGCATGCAGAAGAAAAGGCTTGGTGATCTGCTTTTGAAATGATTACAGCCAAGCAAACTCTATGGAGCAGTTCTACTCTGTAACACATGGGGTTGCCATGAATCAGAATTGACTCCATGGCACGAGACAACAGCAATATTCATTCAAAACCAGTTGCCCTCAAGCCACTTCTGACTTACAGAGATCCCATGTGTGTCAGAGTAGAACTGTGCTGCATAGGTTTTCAATGGCTAACTTTTCAGAAGTTGAATGCAGACCGTTCTTTGAAGGCTCCTCTGGGTGGGCTTGAACCTTTAACCTTTCAGTTAGCAGCTGAGTGCATCAACTGTTTGCACCACCCAGAGATTCCAATACTCATTCAGCAGGTGCTTTTTAGGGCTTTGGGGGTGCCCATCCTGGTGCTGGGCTTCAGCAAGAGGGCGAAGGATATCCTCGTGGTCCGCTTAAAGAGACAAGACACAAACATACTGTAGATTTTAGACTAAATGGTAACTCAGTGTCATGAAACCAAGATCAGAAAGGGGAACCTGTAAGAGCCCTTTCTTATCAAATCCAACATCCTCATTTTACAGATGAACAAATTGAAGCCCTAGAGAGGGAAAGTGACTTTCTCAAGGTCACACAGCGATGTTCAGGATGAGGTAAATCAGGATAGCCTTTTGGAGGTGGTGAGCTGCCTGTTACGTCAGGAAACCATGACTTAGAGCTCTGAAGCACACTCAGTCATTCAACAAGCATTGCTGGGTGCTTCCTGGGAGCCAGGCCTTCTGCTGGGTACCAGGGATATAAAGATGAGGGACTCAGAAGGTGACCTCATAGTACCCCCATTCTAGTGGGTTGAGAGAGATGCAAAGAGATGGGGAGAGTCCAGGATGGTAACTGCTGTCTTGGCAACAGGTGGGAGCCTGGGGAGTCTGGGAGGTAAATCTGGGTTTGTAAAGTAATGGATGAGTTACCAAGCAGGCCTGGAGGAAGAGCATTGCAGGCAGTGGGAGCAGCATTGCAAAAGCACAGATTCTTTTTTTTTTTTCCCCTGAGAAAGCATATCAAGAAAAGCTTTAATTTAACAGTCTCCACATATTTTAACCTTTTTGATGTCTCACTTTTTAACTCCCTTCTAACCATTGTTTTTAAAGTATTTCTCCCATTATTGTGATAATAATCAATATTTGTTTAGTGCTTACTTTAAACTAGGTGCTGTGCTGCAAGCCCTATATACTTAATCTCGTTTAATCCTCGTGCATGGAGTTGAGAATCTGATCACCGATGTTTAACTATATTGCTGATTCAACATAATGACCTGTAGTGAATCCAATCACATTTTAGTTGAATACATTGCTATGTTACATGCAGATGTTCAACACACACTTGATGATTGACAAGCCGGTAACTGCTGATGGCTCAGAAAGTCCAGTGCAACTTTCAGAGGATCTCTGTTCCATTTTTAACACTTCATCTGTGTTCATTTT
>NW_004444074.1:4653209-4684881 GCF_000243295.1 Trichechus manatus latirostris
CCTTCAGACTAATCTTTTCCTTATATCCTGTTCTCTTCATTCTCCCTTGCTCCCGAAGGGATGAGACCAGTGGAGTATCTTAGATGGCCGCTCACAGGCCAAAAGCACAGATTCTTGAGTAAGTCTGGCTCTTTGGGGGACTGGCAAACCATTTACAATAACTGAAGAATAGAGACCTTGGAGTGAATGATGGGGCCAACTTATGGCAGGACAAGGCCTAGGAAGATGAGGATCCTGCCCTCCAGGAAGGATTAGAGTCAGGAGTCAAGAGAACTTCTGAGTATGAGTAACTCTAATGCACAAAGTGGATTCAGAAAAAAAAAGATCTTACTTCTAGCTGTGGGCATCTGAGAAGGCTTCCAGGAGAAGGTGGTATTTGAGCTGAGCATGGAAAGGAGTTTTAGATTTGTACACAAGGAGTTAGAGGAGATGGAATTCTGAGAAATGGAAACAGAGCAGGCAAAGTTGCACAGGCAGGAAACTGCAGGGAACAGTGAGCGGTTCTATTGGACACAGCATAGCACGAAAGTGTGAACTAGGAATGGAAAGATGTTTGAGCTGGGATCATAGGAGGTCTTGCACTTCAGTGTCATGAGACCACACTTTATTCTTTAGACAAAGGGGGCTACTGAGGGTGTTTGAGGGAGGGTGGGACAGGCTTAGGGATGGTTGTGAACTCTGACTTTTCAGAATGCCTCAATTGACCCAAATAGGCCTGGAACCCCCATCAGGGGCAAGGAGAGGCAGGAACTCTAAACAAAAGGTTTAAAAAGAAGAGAAGTGAACCCTTATGCTACATGGTTAACGAGGGGATGGAGGTGGGCCAGGATGAAGCCAATTATACCTTCAAAGCCACTTCCAGCCTTGGCAATTGGGAGTCACTTCTCTAATGCCTCATCAAGCAGCAGTTTCTGAGAACTCAGCAACCCCTGCAGAGAAGCCAGGGCCCAAAGCAAGGGGATGATTAATTAGGTGCATCTGCTGCACAGCCCAGGAGTCAAAGGGCTCTGTACAAGACAGTGCCTCTGACCTGCGTGAACCAGCACTGAGACGAGGTCGCACAAGACCCTTGTCCCCTCAGACAACCCAGAGAGAGCAAGGGCAGGGTCAAGCGCTCTGTGGGCAGCTGTGCTTCTGGGTGACTGGCTTGGGGGTGGGATGGTGGAATTACAAGAGAGATGCAGGTCTAAGGTGACCAGCCATTCCAGTTTTACCATGGCAACTCCCATGTCCTGGGAAACCCCCCAGTCCCTGGCAAACCTGGATTGTTAGTCACCCTACATGCAGCCCCCAGAGGCCCCCCGAGGCTACAGAAAATGATTATGAATTTGAGCAATTGCAGCTAGGGCTTCGAACCAGTTCATTCTGGTTCATCCCCCTGCTGAGAATTTGCATTTCCACCCTAGATATGTAAACATAAGACTCACCTGGAGATCTTATTAAAATGTAGGTTCTAATTCAGTATATCCGCTCAAATTCACAATGGAAATTCTCAGCAGGGGATTGAACAAGAATAAACCGGTTCGAAGCCGTGGTTGCAGCCCAGTCCCAGGCCCTCTGCTGAGCCCTTTGTAGGCACTGCCTCACTTAATTCTCATGACAACCCTATGAAGTAGGTGCTACTTCCATGTTACAGATAGGGATGCCGAGGCTCAGAGAGGGCAAGCCACCAGCCTGAGATCACACCGCGGGTAGAGTTGCAAGAATTCATCCTCTTTCCACTATGCCCCTGATCTCAGGAACAAGGCAGAGCCCCAGGACCTTGAGCAGGGAGATGGAAGCAGGATGGGCAGCCCTGGGATTGGCTGAGTGCTGAATGTTAAGCAGAGAACCAGCCCTGAGGAAAGCACAGACTTAGGAAAGACATCTGGAGCCTCATGAATTGAGCACTGTCCATCGCCCAATATTTCCTGGGCACTAGGTCACTCAGGTATTAAGAATTTTATTCTCCAAAAGCCAAGGCCAAAGATTTTGGTCTGATAATGAAACTAGCTGTGCGTTATATTCCTATGAATATTCTCGACTTCTGTTCTGGGTTACATTTAATTTAGTTGGAAACAGTTTGACTTATTTGGGTCTTACTTTAAGATTTGTTAGGTGGAAGCAAAACAGCTTTTAGTCTAGGGCAACATTTTGTTCTGTTGTACATAAGGTCGCCATGAATTAGAGCCAGCTTGGTGACAAGTAAAACAATATGGCTCCAACTATATTTACTGACGCAAGACCCTTCTGGATACTTTACCCAACGTCTCCTGGATTATGAGGGTCTCCAATTTGGCCGGTAGGAACAGGCACTATTCCCAGTTCTGTGTGAGTGTTGGGCACTGTTGCCTCTCTGATCCTTTCAGATTGTTCTTTCCCTGGTAATTCACTGACATGTATACTTCAAATCAGGAATCTGCTGAATTCTCAGGAGAAACCTTCTATAGATCTTTGGAGTTCCCTCTCTGTGAAGTTCTCTCCTCTTTGAGAGTTTGTCCTGCTAACTCTAGCTCCCTCAGTCTTCCTGGGCTCTCAGCTCTGTGTCCTCAACTCGGGAAGTCTGCTGGGCCCTGCCTGGGCTCTTCCCCAGTCAGCTGTACTGCAGCCTGGAAACCTCCCAAGGAAGTAAGTTGGGGCAATTATAGGGCTCCCCTTTTTTGCCCCTCATCTCTCTGGGATCACTGTTCCTTTCTGTCTAAAATTCAGTGTCTTGAAAACAGTTGTTTCATACATTTTGTCTTTTTTTTTGTTTGTGGGTGGTTGAGGTGAGAGGGTGAATCCACTTTCTGTTACTGCATCTTAGCTGGAAGCAGAAGTCAGAGCCTCCACCGCTACTACTGGTCCGAGCCAACTCAATACCAGGCTAACTTTGTTACCAGGAGTTAAGTGCCTTTCCAAGAAAGGAGAAGACTTGAATCAGATGTGCCATTGCCTCTCCATGCGGAAAAGAGTGATGCAGCCACTTCTCAACTATATGCTTGCATGTTAGTTGCCATGGAGTTGGCTCTGACTCATGGCAACCTTATGTATAAAGAATGAAATGCTGCCCAATCCTGTGTCATCTTCGTCGTTGTTGGTATATTTGAGACCATTGCTGTGGCTGTTGTGCCAGTTCATCTCATTGAAGATTTCCCTTGTTTTCACTGACCCTCTACTTTACCAAACATGATGTCCTTTTCTAGCAGTTCCTGATGAAGTGTCCAAAGTAAGTAAGATGAAGTCTCACCATCCTCACTTCTAAGGAGCATCCTGGTTGTATTTCTTCTAAGACTGATAGCTATTACCAAAACCGATTCTCTGAACAGCTAAGTGAGGTAAATGGGCTTTACTAACCCATTTGGAAGAGGTACAGCCGGAATGCTCCTTAGAAGCGAGGACTCACGTACTTTGGACATGTTGTCAGAAGGGACCAGTCCTTGGAGAAGGACATCATGCTTGCTAAGGTAGACCGTCGATGGAAGAGAGGAAGACCTTCAACAAGATGGACTGACACAGTGGCTGCAACGATGGGCTCGAGTGTGGCAACAGTTGTGAGGATGGCACAGGACCAGGCAGTGTTTTGTTCTATTGTGCATAGGGTCGCTATGAGTCAGAACACACTCGACAGCGTCTAACAACAGCAGCAATCCATTTGGCTAGTAAAGAGTCCAAGGCCCAAAGAGGTATAGTGATCTGCTGACGGCTACACAGAGAGTGATGGCAGAGTCAGGACTACACCCAGGGGCTCTGTCCTCTGCTCTGGGCTGTGTTTACTGCTTCGTCTTCCTGCATAGTGGGGCAGCAGGCAGAGATCTCAGTTTTCATTCCTGATCTGCAGTGAGACACCTTTCCCTACTGGGGAGAGAATGAATAACCCAGTTCCCAGCTAGAAAAGTGTGGAAAGTGATCCAACAATGGATACAGACCCAGCGGGCCTCTGCGCTGCCTGGATGCACAGTATGCATGGTGCAATCCTGTGTTTTCAACCGTTGCCATGGTGTGTGGACAAAATGGGAGTGTGTTTCCTTGAACGTTTCTATCAGGATCAATTGAAAAAATGGGTAAGCCTGAGGGGAATAGCTAGGAGTAAAATTAGGGTACAAATAATAGCATGTTTGATACCTATCAGGAAGTGGGCTGCTAACATGAAGCTTGTAAAACAAAGCAATAGTGATTACATTAGAAGATCAGTTGGCATCAGAAAGGGATATGTTGCTCTGATACAACTTACTTTTCATCAAGGCTGTCATTTCCTCTTGGTTACCAGGAGTTTTGCCTGCATAGAATGGTCAGAAGGCCTTGGCCCTTTTGTTAACCTTCATGCTTAGAATCAGAGCAGGGTGGTGGAAGGACCACAGGCTCTGGATGCAGAAAGGTCTGGGTCTGAATTGCATCTCTCCATTACCAAGCCTTAGTTTCCTCATCTATAAGACGGGCACAGTGAGGCCTATCTTGCTGTGAACGTTAAATGAGGCGGCCTGGATAAAGTAGTTGGCACTTGGCAATTGCTCATGACCATCACCACACCAGTGGTCCCAAGAGTCTAAGAACTGATGGAGTTGACCCTGATAGCTCTACTCAGTGAACTGGAATGCAACACTACAGCTGATGTTCCAGGAGAAAATGCTTGTGAGAGATGACGCTGAGAGACAAAAAGAGGAAGCAATATAAATGTTAAATGAACAAACTGGATGATCCTCAGAGCTTGCTCCGCCCAGATCCCTGAGAGGGCCCAGCCACTATGGACTTTGGGCAAATGGGGACTATGAGGAAGCAAGAGCCATGTGTAAGCAGGATTAGGAAGTCTGCCAGCAGAGAGAGGGAGAAGGACAAAGAGAAGCAAGGACACCACTTGTGGCCCCTGAGTGGAGAAAAAGAGTGACAGAGAGAGTGAGAGCAACAGCGAGAGAGCGAGAGAGCAAGAGCGAGAGCCAGCTATGGAGGCAAAGACAGAGCAAGAGAGAGCCACGTACACAGAGGAAGTAACAAGAAAGAGCACAAGCAAGAGCAACTCCTTGGTTCTGTTTCAGAGACCACAAAGTCTGTTGTCTTTGCTTTCCTATAAAACCTCCTGCAGTAACCATGGTCCTTTGTTTGAATGCACCTCCGAGGCTCTCTGCTCCTTGCACCCCCAAGAGCCCTAACTAAGGCAGAAACAGACAACAAAGTCTACATAGAGAAAATTGCAAGGAAAGATACCAAAATCATAACCATTTCTTTTTTCTACGTGAGGATGCTGTGGGTTACCTTCTCGCATTTTTCTGTTGTCTCCCCTCTTCAAATTTTTCTACATTAGGCACATATTACTTTCCTCACGAAAAAACAAAACAAAAGCATGGCCCACAGGACTCATGTGGGGGCTGCTGGCTCTTATTTTGTTTTATTATTGGACACTCCACTTTTATTAAAGATCATTGTAAGAAATTGCCACCTAAAATCTGCTGTAGGCTGCTGGCTCTTTTTCACGTCCCCTTGGCATTACCCCTTATCATGATTTCTGTCCACCGTTTTTGAAGGCATTGGCCTGTGCTGACAACATGTCTGCATGGTCCCCCTCCCCTGTCTCCAGGCCTTCTGGTGGTTTCCATTTCCACCTGATAAGCTGGTCTTCCTTTCCCTGCGCCTGGGTTCCTCACAGCACCTGCCCCAGCTCAGAGGGAGGCCTCATTGCTTTTCTGCCTTGTCCTCTTGACTAGAATAAAGCAGAAAACTCCAGGGCAACTGAAGGCAGTATTTCTCAGTGGTTAGAGTCTCGGCTCTGGCATCAAATAGCCCTGAACTCAGTTTTGGGCTGTATCACTTCTTAGCTATGTGTCCTTGGGCAAGTTTCTTAACCTCTGTTCTTTAGTTTTATTTTCTGTAAAATGATTTCCAATCATTTGTACCTTACTAGATTTGAGAAGCTCACATGAGATAATGTGTATGACATATTTAGAATTGACTCAATAAATACCAGTTATGATCCCTTTGGGTCACAGAAGCAGCTGCCCCAGTGATCATGGGGCTGGTCTCCTGACTTGGCCTCAAAAGCAGCCTGATGGCTCTGGGTGGAGTGCTCTCCTCTGGCTGGGTCTGGTCCTGCTGCTGGCTCCCCTCAGGTTTTTTGGTGGAGATTCAGGCACTCACTTCAGTTCAATTCAATGCAACAAACATTTATTGAGCACCTATTATGTACTGACCCCTATGCGTCTGTCAGTTTGTTATACTGTGGGGGCTTGCACGTTGCTGTGATGCTGGAAGCTATGCCACTGGTATTCAAATACTAGCAGGGTCACCCATGGTGGACAGGTTTCAGCTGAGCTTGCAGGCTAAGACAGACTAGAAAGAAGGACTCAGCAATCTACTTCTGAAAAGAATTAGCCAGTGAAAACCTTATGAATATCAGTGGAATATTGTCTGATTTAGTGCCGGAAGATGAGCCCCTCAGGTTGGAAGGCACTCAAAAGATGACTGGGGAAGAGTTGCCTCCTCAAAGCAAAGCAAAGAAAGAAAAGACCAAAATGGATGTCAGAAGAGACTCTGAAACTTGCTTTTCAACGCAGAGTAGCTAAAGCGAATGGAGGAAATAATAAAGTAAAAGAGCTGAACAGAAGCTTTCAAAGGGAGGCTTGAGAAGATGAAGTATTATAATGACACGTGCAAAGACCTGGAGATAGAAAACCAAAAGGGAAGAACACGCTCGGCAGTTCTCAAGATGAAAGAACTGAAGAAAAAATTCAAGCCTCGAGTTGCAATATTGAAGGATTCTATGGGGAAACTATTAAATGACACAGGAAGCAACAAAAGAAGATGGAAGGAATACACAGACTCACTGTACCAAAATGAACTGGTCACGTTCAACCATTTCAGGAGGTAGCGTTGGATCGGGAACCGATGGTACTGAAGGAAGAAGTCCAAGCTGCACTGAAGGCATTGGTGAAAAAGAAGGCTCCAGGAATTGATGGAATACCAACTGAGATGTTTCAACAAACGGATGTAGTGCTGGAATTACTCACTCGTCTATGCCAAGAAATTTGGAAGACAGCTGCCTAGCCAATTGACTGGAAGAGATCCATATTTAGGCCTATTCCCAAGAAAGGTGATCCAACCAAATGCGGAAATTATTGAACAGTATCATCAATGTCACACCCAAGTCAAATTTTCAGGAAGATCATTCAAAAGCAGCTGCAGCGGTACATAGACAGGCAGCTGCCAGAAATTCGGGCCAGATTCAAAAGAGGATGTGGAACCAGGGTTATCACTGCTGATGTCAGAGGCATCCTGGCTGAAAGCAGAGAATACCAGAAAGATGCTTACCTGTGTTTTATTGACTATGAAAAGGCATTCGACTGTGTGGATCATAACAAATTATGGATACCATTGTGAGGAATGGGAATTCCAGAACACTTAGTTGTGCTCATGAGGAACCTGTACATAGATCAAGAGGAAGTCATCAGAACAGAACAAGGGTATACTGTGTGGTTTAAAGTCAGGAAAGGTGCACATCAGGGTTGTATCCTTTCACCATAACTGTTCAATCTGTATGCTGAGCAAGGATTTCATTTTACTTGGATCCACAATCAACACCCATGGAAGCAGCAGTCAAGAAATCAAAAGGTGCACTGCATTGGGCAAATCTGCTACAAAAGACTCCTTTAAAGTGTGGAAACGCAAAGATGTCACCTTGAAGACTAAGGTGAGCCTGACCCAAGCCATGGTGTTTTCAATCGCTTCATATGCATGTGAAAGCTGGACAATGAATACGGAAGACTAAAGAAGAATTGACGCATTTGAATTGCTGTATTGGCGAATAATATTGAATATACCACGGACTGCCAAAAGAATGAATAGATCGGTCTTGGAAGAAGCACAACCAGAATGCTCCTTAGAAGCAAGGATGGTGAAACTGTCTCACATACTTTGGGCATGCTATCAAGAGGGATTAGTCCCTGGAGGAGGACATCATGCTTGGTAAGGTAGAGGGTCAGCAAAAAAGAGGAAGACCCTCAACAAGATGGATTGACACAGTGGCTGCAACAATGGGCTCAAGTAGAACAACAATTGTGAGGATGGCACAGGACCAGGCAGTGTTTTGTTCTGATGTACACAGAGTCTCCATGGGTTGGAATCAACTTGATGGCACCTAACAACAACAACATTATGTGCTGGAGTCCCTGGGGGTGCAAACAGTTAATGCACTCAGCTGTTAACTGAAAAGTTGGAGGTTCGAGTCCACCCAGAGGTGCCTCAGAAGAAAGGCCTGGAGATCTACTTCCAAAAAGTCTGCCACTGAAAACCCTCTGGAACACAGTTCTACTAGAGTAGACACACATGGGATCTCTATGCATTGGAATTGACTCTAGGGGCAACTGGTTTGTGTTTTTGGTTATTATGTACGGAGCACTGTGAAAGGTGCTGAAGTGTGGGCAGCAGTAAGTAAGTCTCATCCCAGAAATAGACACGTAACAAGTAAATGACCTGAAGTGTGGTTGCTGTTGTTGTTAGGTGCTGCTGAGTTGATTTCTGACGCATAGTGACCCCAGGTGACAGAGTAGCACTGCCCCATAGTGTTTTCTTGGCTGTAATCTTTACAGGAGCAGATTGCCAGTTCTTTCTCCCACAGAGCCACCGGAGGGTTCGAACTGCCAACCTCTCGGTTAGCAACCGCACACTTAACCATTGCACCATGAGGGCTCCCTGGAAGTGTGGTACACATTGTTTTTCAGGTGGAGATAGGGAGATGTAGCTTCCTAGAATTGAGAGTAGAAGGATAGCCATGATGCGGCCCGGAAACTGAGGCCGTGAGGTAGGGAGGAGGAGAGTGCAATTTTAGGAGCTATGGAATGATTAAGGACAGCTGCCAACCTAACCCAACGCCATCCATTCTAACTCAAGCTCATCCATCTAATTCAGCTACTGATGGAAGGCAGACTCAGTGCCAGGCACTGTGTTAGAGACAATGCACTCTTTGATTATCTTCTAGAACTGTGGATCCTGGCCCCGTGTGTTGGGAGCAGAAGCAGCAGGGGTGGGTGGACACTGTCCCCTGGGGAGGGCATTGCAGACCAGTCCTGCAGAGAGAGTCTGTCTCTGGCTGGAGGGAGCAGGCCCACCCCTTCTCCCTTCTTTGTGTGAGTCTGTCCGTCTGTTTGCTGTCAGGTCCAAACCACAAAACATATTTGTAAATAGCTGCATTATGCATGTCTTTAAAAAATTGCACAGTGCATGAACAGACAAATGCATTCTTGTTATAAATATCCCAGCAATCAAAAAAAAAACCTGAAAAATCTTTGTGCACACTCTATTCTGTTCCCCTCCCTAGAGCAGTTATCAGTATAGTACGCATCTCTCCAGATTTTTTTTGGCCCTAATATGCATACATGTGCATTTATAAATACATAGTTTAGCTTAGTGTGTGGGTATTTTTAATACAAATGACACCACACTGTATGTATTGTTCTGTAACTTGTCTGTTTTTACTTACCAATATGTTTTGGGAAGTTCTCCCAGGGGGCTCCCAGATCTTCCTCACTAGGTTTAAGTGTTGCAGTGGGTGGTGTCCTCCATAATTCAACCACCCTCCTAATGATGAACATTTGTGGGAGAAAGATGTGGCAGTCTGCTTCCGTAAAGATTTACAGTCTTGGAAACCCTATGGAGTAGTCCTAGCCTGTCCTACAGGGTCGCTATGAACTGGAATCGACTTGACGGCAGGCAGTGGGTTAGTGGGAGTGATGAACATTTGTTTCTAAATTTTTGCTTATACAAACAGTGCTATAGAAGAGATCTTTGTCCATGCTTCTTGGTGTACATGTGTGTGTATTTGTTTAGGGCAGAGTCCAAGAAGTGAAATTGCTAGATGGAAGGGAACGCTTTTTTATTTTAATGGATCTTGCCAAGTCCTCCCCGACCCCCATCCACCACCCCCAGCCCAAAGGCTCTACCAGTTTACACTCCAGTCAACAGCTGTGTCACGTAAACTTCCTCTTGTCTGCCCTCTCCAGAGGTTGGGTGGCTCCTTTGCTGGGATCCAGACCCTCTTCCGCTTGTCAGTTCTGCATCCTCTTGGCTCTTCTACAGACCTTGGCCCAATGCCATCTTCCCATCCTTTGTCACTCAATCGCCTCAAGGGCCCCACGTTAAGGACTCTGAATGCTATCTCCAGATATAAAGCAAGTAAATCCAGGAGTGATTACCTTCATTTCTGAATTTTTTTTTGTCCCACGGAAGGATCTGTTGCAGAGTTTGGAGCAATCTATTAACCAATATTGATTAGGGCTGCCATTCATTCATTGGTTTATTGTGTTAGGCTCTGTGCTAGATGCTGTGAAGCCCTTGTCTCCAAAGGGCATATTCTCACTGGATGGAGCAAGACATGCAAATAACTTGTTATTAGGTAAATTTCTATTAATAGCCAGCTGACTACTGTTAACATGTTTTAAATGCTCCAAAGAGAGAGAGGGAGGAACAGAGATCTCAGTGGGTGAGAGATCAGAGATGCTTTGGGGATGTTGTTGTTACTTGCCATGGAGTTGCCCCCTGACTCATGGTAGCCCCACACACAACACAACGGTCCTTCGCCATCCCCACGATCAGTTGCAAATCAGATCCATAGGGTTTTCAGTGGCTGGTTTTCAGAAGCAGATTGCCAGGCCTTTCTTCCTAGTCCTCTTAGTCCAGAAGCTCTGCTGAAACCTATTCAGCATTATAGCAACACACAAGCCTCCACTGACAAATGGGTGGTGACTGCTCCTGCAGTGCATTGGTCAGAAATCGAACCTGGGTCTCTGGCCTGGAAGGCGAGAATTCTACCACTGAACCACCAGTGCACTCTCCCTTTGGGGAGAGCCCAGTCTAACAGATAAGCACAAGATTTACTAGCCCACAGTGAATGATTACGGGGCGGTCCAGCTTGCTTGCCACAACATAAACAAATGCAGAACGTCTCTGGAGCCCTAATGGCTGGGTAATGGTTGCTTTCAAGCGTGAAGGAAGAGGAGAGAAACTGGAAAGAGATGTCTTTTTCAGAGCACCCCCTCCCTGCCCCTGCCAAGGGAGTGTGGCAGTCAGCAGGACTGTTCATATTCATTCATTCATTTATTCATTATGGTAGATTTTTCTAAAAGATTTGTTGGTGATTATCTAACCTTCTCAGTTGGCAAGGAAAAGATGAAGCCGCTTTGAATCTGTGCATGGAAGTGTTCTTTAAAGATTTTTTTTTGGTCCCTTATAAAAAAATTCAGAAACCAAGGCCACATTGTTCAGAGTTCAGACAGCTACCTGCTCATGAGTCAAAAGATAATGTGGTCCTGGGCAGCAGAACCCAACCAAAGAATGTTCTGATTTATTAACTTGTCTGTTGAGTAAGATAAAGTAGGTGAGTCAATAGACGTTTGGCCTTCTCTCCTCTGACTGGGTATGAGCAGGAAATAAGCCACTGAGAGATAAGCAACCAAGCACTGGGCTACTAACCAAAAGGTTGGTAGTTCAAATCCACCCAGAGGTACCTCAGAAGAACAGTTTGGCAATCTGCTTCTGAAAGGTCAGAGTCATGAAAACCCTACGGAGCACAGTTCTACTCGGAAACACGTGGGGTCGCCATCAGTCAGAACTGACTTGATAACAACTGGTTTGGTTTTCTTTTCTTATGTAACAGGCAGTTGGAAAGGGTCCATGAGAAGTTGGTTCTGCCCTGATGGATGCTAGTGAGGGCAGGTACCCAAGAAAGTCTAGACTTTAGACCTAGAGTGGGGCTGTTAGTGCCATTTCTAGCTCATTCCTTTTTTCCATGCACTCAGTAATGGGAATTTTTTTCTTTTTTTAGATCCTATAGTTAAAGAGTCTTTAATTCAGTTACATCATATCTGAAGGCTAAGCAGAACTTAAATGGACTATAAATTATTGAAGTTAGCCCTCAGAGATCATCCTACAACATTCCATCCACACAGCCTTCCAACCTAGAGTTGTAAGACCTAATCTTTTCCCTTAAGAAATTTACAGTACACTGGTGGCCGTATTAGACAGATAAATACAGCTTTCAGTCAGTGATTTTTTGATTGATTGTCTGTCTCTCCTGCTAGACTGTAAATGCTGAGAAGAACCAGGCCAGCTCTTGTTCACCACTGTGTTCCTCATGCCTAACACGGTGCCTGGCACATAGTAGTTGCTCAATAAGTGAACAAGTCAGCATGAAATGACCAAGGAGTAGGGCAGGAAGGCTCAAGGCCTGTGTGTGTGTGGGGATAGAACAGAAGGTGGGTGCTGGACACTGGTGGGATCTAACCATCGGGAAAGGTGTTAGCTGGAGCCAAGATGTGGAATTTAGACCTTATTCTATGGGCTGGGAAAGACACGAACGGGTATCAAGCGGGACAGTGGCATGATAAAGTAGCCCCGCTCTCTCATTCATTCATTCCACCCAATAAAACTCATCAAGTACCTTCTATAAGTAAGGCGCCATGAAAATTCTGGGATAGAAAGATCAGAAATAAGATAGAGTCATACCTGCAAAGAGCTCCCTGTCTGGTAGCAGGGACAGACAAGTAAACAGATGATTATAGTGGGTAAATTTCACACTAGAGATTCACACAGGAATGCTCTAGGATTGCCAAGGAAGGTCTCCTGGAGGAGGTAACTCTGAGCTGAATCTTAAAGGACAAATGCAAGTTAGGCCAAGCATGGGCGTGCTGGCAGAGGGAGAGAAAGGAGAGAACGCTTGATGCTAGGGATAAGTGCACACAGTTTCTGTAGCTGGTACATGTCATGGGAGGCCAGCAGAGTAGAAAGAGAAGCTGATGAGAAGGTAGGCGGGGGCTAGAGCAGAAAGGGCCGTAAGGAGATCGCTGGACTCCACCCTGTGGGTAATGAGGGAGGCAGACGCTCAGATTTGGGTTTTAGAAAGGTCATGTTCACAGAGAGAATGGATTGGAGAGGGACATGATTGGCAGCAGGGAAGCAGCTATTGTTCTTATTCAGGGGAGAGGTTATGAAGGACTGAATTAAAGTAGTGACTGGGGTGGGGGATAATAAGAGCTAACATTTATTGGACACTTACTGTATACTGACAACTCTTCTATATGCATTATGTGTATTAACTCACTCAGTGCCCTAATTACCCTCTGAGGTAGGAACTATCATTATCCCCATTTTATAGATGAAGAGAACAAGGCACAAGGTCACACATCTGGTGAATGGAGGTTTTTACTCAGGCCCCTTACGGGGTTGGAGAATCTAGGGGGAGGAGCAATTTTTGGGTACAGGTGTAGGGGGTAGGAGAAGAGGATGAGTTCAGTTTAGTCTGCTGATTTGAGATGCCCGTGGGACTTTAAGGGGAGAAGTTTGGCAGCACCTGGATGGCTGGGACTGGAGCTCAGGTGGGAGGTCTGGGCTGGAGGTAGGAATCTGGGAGTCATGGGAAAGGGTGAGCTCATGTGAGGAGATTGTAGACTGGGAGAGGCCAAAAACAGAATCCTGGGGTGCTCAGCTTTTATGGGGTGAGTGAAGAAGAAAGGATTGCTCATGAAGGGAACCAAGAATGAGTAAGCACACAGGTGAGCGGAGAACAAGACAAGAGTGGAGGAGAGTGTTTTAGGGAGGGCATGCTCAACAGTCCCCTTACTGCTGAGACCAGGTGGGATGAGGACTGAGGAGTGTCCTCTGGGCTCGGCATCTACGATTTTATGGGTGACTTTCACAAAGAAAAAGTTTCAGGGGAGTGTTAGAGGTGGACTCCAGACTGAAGTGAGCTGGGATGTGAAAGGGAGGTGAGGAAGCAGAGGCAAGCAGGTATGGAGAACTCTTTGAAGAACCTTGGTTAGGAAGGGAAGGAGAGGGAGATGTAGGATAAAGAGTGATTTTATCTCCTCCCAAGACTTGAGCATATTTTTACTTGGATTCGTTTTTTGAATTCCCTCAATAGAGCCTAGCACCATTCCTAGCTCATGTTAGCCAATTAACATTCCTTTAAGAACCCTTCTCATCCCTTTCCCCTGCCACTGCTTCCACCTTGAGAAAAACCGTTCTTATTGTGCAGGAAAAACTGGTGAAAATATGACTACTGGCAAAACCATCTGGAGATCTGAAGATATTTCTATTTTAGAGGCTAAGTGGCAACAAGTGATTAAGTAGCTAAGCTAGTGGGTGCGTAATTGATGATTATTTCTAGTCTGTTTATGGGAAACAATGTACCCTGTTTATCTCAACAGAATGGCCACGCAGCAGTCTATTTGGCATTCTGGCGTCTTCTTAGTACTTCAATGGAGTGGAATTGGATGCTGCCATATTTATGTGGCTCCAGCTCCGGCTGTCTGGAAGTCACTGAAGACATGTGTAATAAACTCTCTCCCTGCTTTGAAAAAAAAAAAAAAAAACAACTGGGCAAGTCTCCCTTTCTAGTGGATTCCATGAAACACAGGTATTAAGGACTATGGATTTGGCTGACAGATTGACAAATGAGGCTTCTCTTTTGAAAGAGACTAGGAAGTTGTATGCATTTGGAAGTTTGAAAGGAGCTGTCAAAAGCAGGCTAGTGAGCACCCCACCCAACAGCTGAGCCTTCGTATTTGGGGGTAGGGTGGGGGATACTGTTTCTCATTGTGAATTGTGGTGGGATTCCCTCCAAATGTTGGACATCTGGCCAAGCTATGCCAAAGGCAAAGGCTTAAGCTTCTGCAGGTGCCAACTGGGCTCAGACATGCTGCCAATGACCTAGCTGGGGCCAGCAGGGCCTGGGCATTTGTGTTTGGTTTTATTTACAGCCCCAAGTTGGCCAGTGGGCAGCTGCTAGATGCAGGGTGTGGTGTGACTGTGGGCATTCTCATTGCACTTTGGAAACAGCCTATGTGGGGTAAATGAGGAAACAATGCAGAGTCCAGGCTGTGGAATGAAAACCTTTCTCCCTCTAATGGTTGCAAACTGGAGGCGGAAGGGGTTCTTGGTGAGAATGGGATACCTCTGGGCAATGAGTTCTAACCCTGGCTCCCAAGGCATTTCTGAGACCCTTAACTTTAAACCCAAGGCTCCGTGTTCTAGAGAACCGCCTGAACAATGAAGCTGGCAGCCAACGAACCACCCAGGGTCTTCTGCTTCATTCTCAGACTCACCAAGAATTACAGGCAAGGTGGCTGAATGCATATTTGATAAATACATGGAGAAACATTTAAAAAACAAGGATTGTCACTGGGCTCTCTGAGGTGGGGTTGGGAAGTGACTAAGGGCCTCCGATATCAAATCATGACTGGGAGTTGCACGAGGATTAGCGGCCACCTTAAATTAGGGACAAAGAGTCTGACCAGTGTTGTCAATGTTGAAGGCAGTTTGGTGTTATACTTCCACCACAGGAATGCTCAGGCTTTGTACTTTCACATATATTCACTCATTCATTTGATTCTCCCCAAATTTCAGAGTTCTATCCTGATCTTCTCTTCTCATCTGTTCATCCACTCTACCTACACAGATAGCTTCCAGGTCTATTATCTTTAGCCTTGACCCCTTTCATGAGCTTTTGATTTGATTTGATTAGGGTCTCTGAGATTAGGCCTGAAATAGCATTACCTATTACAGCCTGGCCTAGCAATTGCAGGGAGAGGGAGGGCCCTCAGGGCACATTTTAATGGGAATTTTGGTAGGGGTGGGTGAAAAGAGGCAGGGGAAGCAGTAGAGTGCAGCAGTTGGCATTCATTCCTTCTTTCACCAATTCACATTTATGGTGCTCATATGTGTACTAGGCACTGTGCAAGGCACTGGGAATATAGAATCTGAAAGACACAGTCTTTGCCCTCAGACAGTTTCCAGTCTACAGTGAAGCAATGGGGGTTAATGGAGGCAGGTCAGAAAGTAGGCGTAAGGAGCAGTGATTTATAAGGAGAAGCAAGCTGTCCTACAATGAGAGCTTTATATTTCTTAGGAATGTGACCAAAAAATGCTAAGAAAAAAAAAAAGATCATTCTGTAAGCACTCCAAGGCAGGGACTAGGCCTTGCTTATCTTAACTTTCCCCGCTCAGTAGGTACTCAGTGACTATTTGCTGTAAGAAGAAATACATGTATAAATGTACAAAGCATCGTGTGAGTGAACAGAGGAAGAGCTAACTCCTCCCTGGGGAGCGGCCGGATGGGTCAGGGAAGGCCTGAGAGGCTATGATCTTTGAGCAGTATCTTGAAGCGTAGGCCTTTTCCAGACAGATAAGCCAAGGAAGGGATTCTAGGCAGAGGGAACAGTGGGTGCAAATGCAAGGAGGCAGGCATCAAGGAGCATGGAGTGTTTGGCGGGCGGGTCCTCATCACTGGAATGTAGGGTGCATATGGGTCAACTACAGGTAGATGATGAGGCTGGACATGTGGGCAGAGGCCAGGCTGAATAGGGCCTTGAAAGTCATTCTAAGGGGTTTGGGTTTTTGCAAATTGGAGGAAGCTCTGGAATGTAAGCACTTCAAGTAGGGTAGAGATTTGACCACTACGTGTGTGAGTGGAAAGCCACTTCCAAGGAGGGGTGTCCAAGAGCCTCTCTTACTTCGAAAGTTTCAGGACTTCTGTCCACCCCAGCTTTGTCTGTCACTAGCAGCAGCCTAGTTTCTTCCTCCCAGAGCTGGGGGACGGGAAGTTTATCTCACATATCCTTGTCACAATCTACCTTAACAGTATGCCACCTCACCTGACATGAAGGAGGCAGTCAGCAGCTGGTGGCACAGGGAGCAGGTGATACCTGTGTCCTTGAGTGAAGACAGGCAGGGGCTCCCCAGGCTGTTAATGCTGGAGGCCCTTTGAAGCTGTCCAATCCAATCCTCTTGTTAGACAGATGGGGAAACTGCGGCCCAGGCAGGGAAGCAACCTGTCCGAAGTCCCATGGTATATACTCAGGAATAGAATCCAGGCCTCTGGGTTCGCAGCCTGGTGTTCTCGCCACAGCATCAGCTGGCCTCGTGTCTTTGGGCCCTTGGTTGTTGTTGTTGGTTGCTGTGGAGTCGACTCTGACTTACGGAGACCCTATGTGTAGAGAGTAGAACTGTTTCCTCAAGTTTCCAAGGATGTGACCTTTCAGAAGCAGATCACCAGGTCTGTCTTCTCTGCTACTTCTGGGTGGGTTCGAACGGCCAATGTTTTGGCTATCAGTGGAACACTTAACAATTTGTGCCATCCAGGGACTGGGCTTGCAGTAGGAAAAGGAAATATCCACCAGCTGACCACTGCCTGGCTTCGCTCCAGCGCACTCTTCCTAGAGAATTTCCCTGAATTATAATCACGCCGTGTGGTGGAGCACTCCCGCTACCCCCTAAGCTCTTCGACCTTGAGCAAGTTATTTAACTCTGCAGTTTTGTCATCTGGAAAGTGGAGAGAACAATACCTCCCTTGCAGGGTTGTTGTGGGAATTACATGAGATAATGCATCTCAAGTGTCTTTGTAGCACAATGCCTGGCAGGTAGCGCACGCTCAATTTGTAGTAATTTATTATTGTTCTGCCCCTCCACCACCATGCGTCTGTCAGTCTGTCATACTGTGCTGTCTTGCGTGTGGCTGTGACACTGGAGGCTATGCCACCAGTATTTCAAATACTAGCAGCCTCACCCTTGGTGGACAGGTTTCAGCAGAGCTTCCAGACTAAGGCAGACTAGGAAGAAGGACCTGGCGGTCTACTTCTGAAAAAACTGACCAGTGAAAACCTTATGAATAGCGGTGGAACACTGTTGGATATAGTGACAGAAGATGGGCCCCTCAGGTTGGAAGGTCCTCAAGATATGACTGCAGAAGAGCTACCTCCTCAAAGTAGAGTCAACCTTAATGACGTGGATGGAATAAAGCTTTTGGGACATTCATTTGCTGATGTGGCACTACTCAAAATGAGAAGAAACAGCTGCAAACATCAATTACTAATTGGAACGTGTTATGTACAAAGTATGAATCTAGGAAAATTGAAAGTCGTCAAAAATGAAGCGGAATGCATAAAGATTGGTATCCTAGGCATTAGTGAGCTGAATTGGACTGGTATTGACCATGTTGAATCAGACAATCATATGGTCTACTATGCCAGGAATGACAGATTGAAGTGGAATGGCGCTGCATTCATCATCAAAAAGAACATTTCAAGATCTGTCCTGAAGTACAACACCGTCAGTGATAGGATAATAACCACACACCTACAAGAAAGACCAGTTAATACAACTACTATTCAAATTTATAACCAACCACTAATGCCAAAGATGAGGAAAATGAAGACTTTTACCAACTTCTGAAGTCTGAAATTGATCGAACATGCAATCAAGATGCATTGATAATTACTGGTGATTGGAATGAGAAAACTGGAAACAAAGAAGAAGGTTCGGTAGTTGGAAAATATGGTCTTGGTGAGAGAAGTAATATTGGATATCACATTATAGAATTTTGCAAGATCAACAACTTATTCATTGCAAATACCTTTTTTCAACAACATAAACGGTGAATATACACATGGACCACACTGGATGGAAAACACAGGAATCAAATCAACATCTGTGGAAAGAGGTGATGGAAAAGCTCAGTGTCATCAGTCAGAACAAGGCCAGAGACCGACAGTGGAACAGATCATCAATTGCTCATAAGCAAGCTTAAGCCGAAGCTGAAGAAAATTAAAACAAGTCCACAAGAACCAAAATATGACCTTCAGTACATTCACCTGAATTTGGAGACCATCTCAAGAGTAGATTTGATGCACTGAACACTAATGGCCAAAGACCAGATAAGTTGTGGGATGGCATCAAGGACATCATCTTACATGAAGAAAGCAAGAGGTCACTAAAAAGACAGGAAAAAAAAGAAAAGACCAAAATGGTTGTCAGAAGAGACTCTGAAACTTGCTCTTGAATGTAGAGTAGCTAAAGCAAATGGAAGAAATGATGAAGTAAAAGGGCTGAATAGAAGATTTCAAAGGGCAGCTCAAGAAGATAAAGCATTACAATAAAATGGGCAAAGACTTGGAGTTAGAAAACTAAAACAGAAGAACATGCTCGGCATTTCTCAAGCTGAAAGCACCGAAGAAAAAAATCCAAGCCTTGAGTTTGCAACATTGAAGGATGGATTCTATGGGCAGCAAGCATCCAAAGAAGATGGAAGGAATACACAGAGTCACTGTACCAAAAAGCACTGGTCGGCATTCAACCATTTCAGGAGGTAGCATATGATCAAGAACAATGGTACTGAAGGAGAAAATCCAAGATGCACTGAAGGCATTGGCAAAAAACAAGGCTCCAGGAACTGATGGAATACCAACTGACATGTTTCAACAAACAGATGCAACACTGGAAATACTCACTGGTCTATGTCAAGAAATCTGGAAGACAGCTATCTGGCCAACTGACTAGAAGAGATTCACATTTGTGCCCATTCCAAAGAAAAGTGATCCAAAAAAATGGGGAAATTATCGATCAATATCATTAATATCCCACACAAGTCAAATTTTGCTGAAGATAATTCAAAAATGGTTGCAGCAGTACATTGACAGGGAACTGCCAGAAATTCAAGCCAGATTCAGAAGAAGATATGGAACAAGGGATATCATTGCTGATGTCAGATGGCTCTTGGCTGAAAGCAGAGAATACCAGAAAGATGTTTACCTGTGTTTTATTGACTATGCAAAGACGTTCTACTGTGTGGATCATGACAAATTACTGATACCATTGTGAAGAATGCGAATTCCAGAACACTTAATTGCGCTCATGAGGAACCTGTACATAGACCAAGAGGAAGCTGTTCAAAGAGAACAAGGGTATACTGTGTGGTTTAAAGTCAGGAAAGGTGTGTGTGAGGGTTGTATTCTTTCACTATACTTATTCAATCTGTATGCTGAGCAAATAATCTGAGAAGCTGGCCTATATGAAGAAGAACATGGCATCAGTATTAGTGGAAAACTTATTAACAACTTGTGATACGCAGATGATACCATCTTGCTTGTGGAAAGTGAAGAGGGCTTAAAGCATTTACTGATGAAGATCAAAGACTACAGCCTTCAGTATGGATTACACCTCAACATAAAGAAAACAAAAATTCTCACAACTGGACCAGTAAGCAACATCATGATAAATGGAGAAAAGATAGAAGTTGTCAAGATTTCATTTTACTAGGATCCACCATCAACGCCCATGGAAGCAGTAGTCAAGAAATCAAACAATGTATTGCACTGGGCAAATCTTTAAGACCTCTTTAAACTGTTAAAAAGCAAAGATGTCACTTTGAGGACTAGGGTGACTGACCCAAGCCATTATATTTTCAGTTGTCTCATATGCATTTGAAAGCTGGACAATGAATAAGGAAAATCAAAGAAGAATTGATGCCTTTGAATCATGGTATTGGTGAAGAATATTGAATATACCATGGATTGCCAGAAGAAGGAAAAAGTCTGTCTTGGAAGTACAGCCAGAATGCTCCTTGGAAGTGTGGACGGTGAGACTTCGTCTTGTGTACTTTGGACATGTTATCAGGAGGGACCAGTTCCTGGAGAAGGACATCGTGCTTGGTAAAGTAGCGGGTCAGCGAAAAAGAGGAAGACCTTCAAGGAGATGGATTGACACAGTGGCTGCAGTAATGAGCTGAAACATAGCAACAACAACAGCTGCCCCTCCAGGATTCCATTTTTTCTCCCAGCACAGTATTCCTCTGCCTGTCTATGATGGTGGTGGCCTTGGGATTGTGCAGGGGCTCCTATAGCAGCTGAGGCAGCCAGTGGGGCGTTTCTCAGGACATACCTTGATTAACTGGGTTGAGGGCAGATGCCGATTGAAAACAAACAAAAAAGCAATCTTTGGTTTGGATTACAGCCCAATGGCAGGCACATTTCTTGGATTATAAAATAAAATCTAAAAAATATATTGAAAGAAGAGTATGTGTGTGTAATTATGCATGAGTGGGATAACTTTTCCCCTGCAAAAGGACTTTCAGATTTACAAAAGGATTCAGGGCAAGATTCCTTTAAGTCACCAGTTCTCCTTAGGGCTTTTACTTAATTTTCTTAGCATGATTCACACCAACTTTCCAGGAAAAGGCCTTTTGCTCCTGACACTCTTGACACCCCTGGACTTCTTGCAAGGTTTCCTTGCGCTTTGAGCTGGAGTAGCAGAATCCTGAGTGAGAACAATGGAGTCATCATATTTCACTGATTGTAAGATGCATCATGGTTTTTTGTACCACTAGGAAAGAAAAAGCACCATCAATTGTAATTGTAAGATACCATTGATTGTAATACAAACTCTGATTTCAGAAATGTTAAATTAAAAAAAAAACAAAAACGTGCATCTTAGAATCAATGAAATGCAGGATCAGCTGGAGAGGCTGGTACTAATGGCAGAGTGAGGACATACAAATGGGGGGTCAATCCCCCGATTACGTTTGGCTTAACCTAACCAAACCAGTTGCAGTTGAGTGGACTCCAACTCATTGTGACTCCATGTGTGTCAGAGTAGAACTGTGCTCCACAGGGTTTTCAGGCTGATTTTTCAAAAGCAGATCGCCAGGCCTTTCTTTCGAGGCATCTCTGGGTGAACTCAAAATGCCAACCTTCTGGCTAGTGGCAGACCGTGTTAGCCTTTTGCATCACCCAGGGACCCCATATCTGACGTAGCATAATTTTTTTCTTCAAGAAAAAATCTACTAATCCACTGGCTCGATAGGGGTAGAGCTTGGTTGGGTCTGTTTTGTTCACCACTATATCCCCATCACTGGCTCATAGTCAGTGTTCAATAAATATTTGCTGAACGAATAAACAAAGCAAAAAAAAGAAATCTGTTGCCTTCGAGTCGATTCCAACTCATAGTGACTGTATAGGACAGAGTAGAACTGCCCCATAGGGTTTCCAAGGAGCACCTGGTGGATTTGAACTGCCGACCTTTTGGTTAGCAGCTGTAGCTCTTAACCACTGCACCACCAGGGCTCCAAACAAAGCAAAGCCACCTTATAAAATATGTGAAAAACCCAGAAAAGAAAATAAATCATTCATAATTCCCCCACTGTGGGTATTTTGGCTTATTTTCCTTCGAGTCTTATTTCCTATGAATATGCTCTTTTATATACATGTAAACATAATGTATTACTAGATTTAGCTCTGGGATGTGTTTTTGTATTTCTCTATTAATGTGAATAAAATGATGAAAAGAGATGATGCGGAAATGCTTTGAAGACTGTAAAATGCTTAACAAATATCTTATTAGTTATAATAATCATAGTAATACTGATATGAATGCGGTTGATTTTTTGAGAATATACTCCAAAACCAACAACAAATTTGCCCTCTGAAGCTGGGAATAGGTTCTGTTCTCAAATCCTGCTCACAATGGGGAGTCCTTCTTTCATACTGGCAAGAGAAAGAGAGAATCAAGCGTTCTTAGAAGTCATCAGCTGCAACTTCCCAACCAGCCCAGAAATTTCTTCAGTATCATTGATGGGGGGAAGGGGGGAGTGAGTGGGGGGCGGGCGAGGAATAAGCACATCTCAGGCTGATGAAAAGCAGCAACCTACATAGCACTTCCTCCTCTCCAACCTTCACTATCTGTGGGAAGGAGTTACGCTTTGGGTTTCAAAGAACCTTGTTCATTTTCTTTGCATACTAATTGCAATGTAGACACGAAGAGATGTCAACACGAATGAGTAATTCATGATAGTGGTGGTTGGTACACTGAACAAACCACGAAGTCAGGTTTGTCTTGGACAAGTAGCAAAAGATTCACCTTTAGATAGCCAGTGAATTCACGGGCATGCTTATTAGTCTGACGAGTGCTTGGCCCTTTAAAAAGAGGTGGGTTTACTTTCACACCATGCAGAAGGGAGCAACGCAAACACTGGCCAAGGCTAACAGCTTAGGCTCTGAGCTTGCCCACACTGCCCGTCCAACTGTCCACTTTGCCCTCCTAGTCCAACTCTCCCTCTTCCTGACTCAAACCTTTAGCCCTGAACTTCACCTTCTCCTACTGCCTGCATCCACCCCCCATCTGTCAGTTTGTTGTACTGTGGTGGCTTGGGTGTTGTTATGATACTGGAAGCCATGCCACCGATATTTCAAATACCAGCAAGGTCACCCACGGCAGACAGGTTACAGTGGAGCTTCTAGACAAAGACAGACTAGGAAGAAAGGCCTGGCAATCTACTTCCAAAAATTAGCCAGTGAAAACCTTATGATCACAAGAGAAGGTTGTCTGACTCGCTTGCTTTGGACACATCCTCAGGCAGGATCAATTGCTGGAGGAGGATATCATGTTCGGTGAAGTAGAGGGCCAACAAGGGTGTGGGAGACCCTTGGTGCAGTGGATTGGCACAATAGCTGTAATGAGGAACTCAAACATGCTGGCAATTGTGAGGAAGATGCAGGATGGGGCAGCATTTCATTCTGTTGTACACAAGGTCACCGTGAGTCAAAGTCGACTCGACAGCAGCTAATAACAGCAACAGCTGTCTGGTTGCATTTTTTCTTACTTTTCCTTCACCTTCTCTTTGATCCTCCCTTTCTTACACCCTGGAGCCTTGCCTGCTACTACTCACTGACTTAGCTCTTTGCCCAAAGCCTCCCAGAGCAAACGGTCTTCAATAACCTAGTTTAGGACTCGCTCAGAGTCATAGCCTCTCCAGCTTCCATTCTAGGCAAATCTGAAAACAAATACCCAGGGAATATGAGAAAGAAACACTTTCCATATAGCTCTCCTAGTCCTGCTCTGAGACTTTCTCCCTAATGTGGGAAGGTCCCCCATTAGAAATGTAAAACCTGTGTCGGACATGAGGCTGTACCACCCCACTCCACTGACGGGCAGAGTTGACGCAGTGGTCCTGGCTGGCCGGCTGGGGTCCCTTCCCCAGTGCGTGCTAAATCAAAGGGCAGGCAGAAACCCAACCAGCAGGCTTCTCCCACTTAAACTCTATTATTGGCAAGTGACACCCCATTCCTTTTCTCTTTGCAGGTCGTTTTATATTTCAACAAAACATAGCAAACCCTGGCTAACAGTTTCCCTTAATGCTCTATGCCTCCTTTTTTTGAAATAATGAACTTGCACAGAAAGTTTACTGCAACAGAATATTCTAGGGGAGTGGGAAACTCAGTGAAATTAAAAAAAAAAAAAAAAAAGCTGGCTTTCCCCTCACATCCAATTTTAGGAACTGAGAGGTGGAACAGGAGAACTGGGTGATGGGGGGTAGCCAACACCTTTCTCCTCTCCAACCTACGCCAGGGGTGGGAAGAAGTTACGCTTTGGGTTTCCAAGAATGTTGTTCATTTACTCTGCATACTAATAGCAACATAGACCCGTGGAGAGATGTCAACATCAATAAGTATGCAAACCAGGACTTTCATGTAAGTCCTTATATCAAGCCCAGCCCTGTTCCACCCTCTTGGGTGGATTCAGATCCTGCCAGGGGTGGGAGCACCGTTTCTCCTCCTCACACACCTGTGGGAGCCAGAGTAGGCCAGAACCACCGACCTACGAAGCCTGGGGGACTTACCCTCTGCTCCTGTGTGGCCACGAAGGTCTGGAACCCCGGAGCCACCCCGAAGCCCAGCTCTTGGATGAAAGGTGGCTCAGACTGACTGTGAATCTGAACTTTCACTCCTGCTTCAAATGTCGTCTCCTCTGAAAGAACAAAGTTGGACAGAGCGTGGGTCAGTGGCACAGATGCTAAGGAGTCCTGGGATTGAAAAACCTCAAAGGGACCCTAGAAAGGTCATGTGGTTGGCAGAATGCTGTTGTTAGTTGCTGTCGAGTGGATTCCAACTCACGGTGGCCCCATGTGTGCAGAGTATAACTATGCATATAGGGCTTTCAAGGCTGTCACCTTCTGGAAGCAGATTGCCAGACCTGTCTTCCTAGGCACTCTGTGTGGGTTCAAACCACTAACCTTTTGGATAGTAGTTGAGTGCTTAACCATTTGCATCACCCAGGGACTCCTGGTAGGCAGAATAATGGCCCCTAAAGGTGTGCATGTCCTAATCCCCAGAAACTCCAGAAACTATGAATATGTTACCTTACATGGCAAGAGGACATTGCAAAGGTAAGTAAGTTAAGGGTCTTGATATGGGCAGGTTATCCTGATTATCCAGGCGGGCTCAGTGTAATCACAAAGGTCCCTATAAGAGGGAGGCAAGAAGGTCAGACAGACAATGGAAGATGCTACACTGCTGACTTTGAAGATGGATGAAGGGGTCATGAGCCATGGAATGCATGCAGCTATTAGAATCTGGAAAAGGCAAGGAAATAGATTCTTCCCTAGATCCTCCAGAAGGAGCACAGTCCTACTAACCCATTTTGGACTTCTAACCTCCAAAACGGTAAGATAATAAGTTTGTGTTGTTTTAAGCCACTAAATTCCTGGTAATTTGTTACAGCAGCAACGGGAAGCTAATACAGGTCAGGCCAGCTCCTTGCCTCAGTCTCCAAATCTATAGAATGGGATTATGCCATTATCCTGCCTACCAGAAGTCCCTGGGTGGTGCAAATGGTTAAGCACCTTTATTTTATTTACTGACTTCTCTGCTGGGCCATGTGCTGAAGGTGAGGATATCAGGAGGAGGAAAGCATGATGCCGCAGGAATAAAAATAAAAGTAAAGGCTTGCCTGTCTACTAGGATGCTCGCCTCTTAGAGGCGCAGGAGACAAGCAACCACAAGAGACACTTCCCCCTCTTTCAGAGGAAATGAGCCTCAACACTGGGAGGTGGCAGAGGGTGACAAGGTGGCAGAGCCTGGCTCTTCCTATATGTTAGGGCTCCACACTGGTGGAGAATGTCCCTAGGGAATTGCATCCACCCTTATTGCATCTCCCTCCTCGTCTCATCCTCTCCAACCCAGCCTCACCCTCCAAACAGCCCACAGAATACACTTTCCAATACGCAAACCTGCGTAACTCCCTCTCTGGCTCATAAGGAGCCCAGGCCCCTTAACCTGCTCTTGCTTCAGCCTCCCTCTGGGCTGCCGCCTGCTTGGTGGCAAGATGAGGTCCTGCCAGCCAGGGCTGCCCGGCTGGGTCGCTGTGGTTCCCTGCTCTGCACGTTTGCACCTGCATCTCCTTCTGCCTGCAATGTCTTTCCACCTTGTCCACCTGACTGCCTCCTTACTCATCAGGGAAGATTCAGCCCCCAGCCCCACCCAAGGCAACTCCTTCTCTTGCTCTGTTGTAGCTTCCATATATGATTGATAGTGTTCTGCCACACTGCTCTGTGTGCTAATTCTTTACCAAACTGTTCCTTCCACCAGGCTGGAGTGTCCTGAGCCCAAAGACTTTCTCTCTGAATCCTTAAGGCCTGCACAGGGCCAAGAGTATTGCTCAGGAAATGCCTACTGAATGAGTTAGTGAGGGATCTGTGAATCAAACCTCATTCACTATTAATGGGCAAGGCCAATCTGGAGTCCAGGCTAAGGAAAGTTCTAGAAGAGCACAGATGGGGAGAGCATGGGGAAGGGGATGAATGAGGGAGGACTAGGGGGTGGGAAGGGGAGAAAAGGAGGTCAGCAGGTCAGGGGGCGAGGAGACTGGTGTCAGCTTTGTGCCATGGCTAAAGCTGGCATGGAAGAGAAAGGCTGGGGAGGAAGGGCTGGGGCAGGCGTGAAAATGGGCAGGGCTCAGGGAAGGCCTGGTGGCTCCTGACCGAGGCAGGCCCAGGGCTCAGGAGCTGGGTGAGAATTCCAAGGCTGGGAGTATATGGAAAGAAAGAGCCCATGGGCAGAAAGGGAGGATAAGGCAGGGCTTTCATAAACTAGACAAGGAGTCCAGTGGCTGACACTGGGTTTCGGCAAAAGAGACCCTTTCGCCTCAGCCAGGAACCCTTCCGCAGAGGACTCCGTGAAGTGGTTAGACTCCCAGGCAATCCAAGCCCACATGCCTCTTTCCTCCAGCAGTCGACTGTTCTGCCATCTATGTACCCAGAGTACCCTGCTCAAACTCCTGTACATACTTCCCGGTATGTTTGTGGTTTGGGGTCTCTCTCTCTCCCACAGATGGTGAATTCCTTGAGAAAGCAATCACTTCTTAAAATTTTTTATTGTTGTGAAAATACATATAACACAACTTTTGCCAATTCAACATTTTTTAGGTCTACAATTCCGTGATATCATTTATGTTATCTCTTTTTTTACTGTTGTAAAAATATACGTAACTCCCCAAAGCCAAAACACCAAACCCATTGCCGTCGAGTCCCTATAGGACAGAGTAGAACTGCCCCATAGAATTTCCAAGGAGTGCCTGGTGGATATGAACTGCTGCCCTTTTGGTTAGCAGTGGTAGCTCTTAACCACTACGCCACCAGGGTTTCCGTACATAACACAACATTTGCAGATTAAACACTTTTCACGTGCACAGTCTAGTGACGTCAGTTACATTGATCATGTGCAAACATCACCAATATCCATTGCCAAATTTTCCATCATCATAAAGAGAAACTCAGTGCTTCCTAAACAATGACTTCCCAGAGAATCCATACTGGTCTCCCCATTGCCTAGCCCAGGGCCTGGCCCAAAGGTAGATCCTAATGAAGGTTTTTAGATCAGGAAGGAGGGCTGCAGGAGAGGGAGCACTCGGCAGGAAGAAGGAGTTTGAGGGGATTGCTTTCAGTGGCTGTTTTCTAAAGCCTCCCCAAGAGAGGGAGGGGTTGAGGAGGGGCAAGGAACCTGGAGAACAGGCTCCAACGGGGAAGAGGAGAGACCAGGGAGTGATGCTGGGATTATAGAGATGCTCGTGCTTGGATGAACTGCAAGCGTATTCAGTAAGCCGTGGGAGGCAACGGCAGAGATGTCAACACGTGTTTCCCAGAGCGAGTTGAAGCTGTGTGCCTGCTGTCTGACCAAGCTTAAGAAAACTTAGAGCCATTAAGACAGGCTTAAAGGAGGTGACCTGTGGCTTATGGGGGGATATGAAAAATGAAGCTTTTCTGCCAAAATGCTGAGAATAACAGGCAAAGCAGACAGGTCGGGCATGCCTAAATTAGTGAGAACTGCCCAAGGCCAGGCTAATCAGACGGGGCTAGGGTTTGGAAGAGCTCTAGAAGTTCACTACAGGAGCGGCAGTAGCTGTGGCAGAGAGTACAATCCTAAAGTAACCTCATTTCTTTACAAACATCCAGCAGCTAGAAGGCATGTGCAGAAGAGGGTGATGGATAAGGTTTCTGCTCTTTTGAGAATGATGCTGGCCAGTGGAACATTCTAACCAGCTGATGTCCGGTCAGTTCTGACTCATGGCGACCCCGTGTGTACAGAGTAGAACTATGCTCCATAGGATTTTCAATGGCTGATTTTTCTGAAGCATATCTCCAGGACTTTCTTCCGAGGCGCCTCTGGGTGGACTCGAACATCCAACCCTTTGGTTAGTAGTCGTGTGCTTAACCATCTGTGCCAGGGACTACTGGAACATTCTATGATGGAGACGTTCTGTAATTGCTGCTGTCCACACATGGCTATTGACCACGTGATGTGTGACCAGTGCAATTGAGAAACTAAATTTTTAATTTTATTTAACTTTAATTAATTAAATTTAAATATGCACATGTGGCTAGTCAGCAAATGTACTGGACAGCACAGCTCGAGAATATTAGCTGTGAGCAGAGCCCAGCCCTCAAGAACAACAGGGGTGACAAGGGCTCCACTCTCTCACATTCCTAAGCCTGTGCTCCTGCGGGTCTGCTGTGAGGGGTTCCGAGCAGCAGAACCACGCGTATTCATATCCAGCTGAGGGACTGCTGTTCCCAGTTCCTCCCGGAGATGCTCTTCATAAAGCACCATTTCCTACGCCTCCAGGCAGTTTGTTTTTATTCCCTAATGGAGCTGCCCTTGCTTTCTTCCCTCAGTGGATTGTTCTCCAGGTTGGCCGTGAACAACAGCCCCCCTATTCTCTCTGTTCTCATGCTGACCCCTAGTCTCCTACATTTCCTTGACATGGCACATTGTCCATGCAAATATGAAGACCCACTTTAAGAACTGAAATGATTAAACACAGATTGTCAGAGCCAAAGTTGGCCTCAGATCATCTACTTCAGAGGTCTTCAAACTATAATGTATTAAAATCCTACAAAGCTTTATAAGGAGCCCTGGTGACGCAACGGATAAGCACTTGGCTGTAACTGAAAGGTTAGCAGTTCGAATCCACCCAGCATCTCTCTGGGAGAAGGACCTGGCGATTTGCTTTCGTAAAGATTACAGCCTAGAAAACCCTATGGGGCTGCTCTTCTCTGTCACACGGGTCACTATGAGTCGGAATCGACTCGAGGGCACCCAACAACAATAACACAGAGCTTTATAAAATTACAATGCCTGGACTCCACCCTAGAAATACCGATTAGGTCACTCTGGAGTAGAGTCCAGGAATATGCATTTCCAGGGATTCTGATATAGGTTATCTGAGGCCAACCACATTTGGGCAAACAGCAATTTAGTTCAGGCAGGTGAAGTGACTTGCCCAAGGTCAACAAAGCAAGTCAAGAGCATAACAGAGGCTAAAAGCCAGGTTCCCTGACTTCTAATTCAGCACTCTTTCTACCCCACTGTTGCCGTTGTGTGCCATCAAGTCAATTCCAACTCACAGCGACCCTGTAGGACAGAGTAGAATTGCCCCATAGGGTTTCCAAGGAGCAGCTTGTGGATTCAAACTGCCGACCTTTTGGCTAGCAGCCTGAGCTCTTAACCAGTTCGCCACCAGGGCTCCCTTCTATCCCACGAGGAGTGTGGTTTATTTAGTGGGAGCACTGGGGTTCTGAATGGGCCCTGAAGAAAGGGAATGTCATTTTGAGTCTGGTATCCGCCAAAGCCCTTAACTCAGTGCCTGGCACGGAGCGGAGCTCAAGAAATGCTTGTTGAGCGCAAGAAAAGAGCGAAGAAATGTCCTTTGCTGTGTCTGCTGTTCCCTGCCATCTGACTGGCCGTGAGGTTCTGGCTGGACACCGGGAAACATCTCAGGTAGCCTGCAGTCTCATCCCCTGCCATGCAGGTGAGCCAGAACATAAAACAATAGTAACAGCAGCAACAAGAACTGGGGTGGCTGACATAATTTGCAGGTCCCAGTGCAAAATGGGTGATGCAAACGGTTAAGCACTCGGCTACTAGCTGAAACTACTAGTTGGTGGTTTGAACCACCCAGAGGCACCTCGGAAGACAGGCCTGGTGATCTGCTGGTGAAAGGTCATAGCCTTGAAAACCTTAGGGAGCATTTCTACTCTGCACACACGGGGTCACCATGAGTCAGAATCGACTTGATGGCATCTAACAACAACAGCAGCACAAAATGAAAACTCAGGAGCCCTCATTAAAAAATCATTCAGCATTTCAAGGCCATGACAGCAGAGAATTAAACCAAGCATGTGACCCTTCTGAGTGCAGGGCCCTATGTGGCTGCACAGGTCACATGTCCGAGAAGCTGACCGCGACAATAACCCAGGTGGTGCTGGACACAATTATTCACGTCCTCTTACTCCTCCCATCTCCAAATGATTCAACACTGAGTTCCTTCAAAGAGTGCAGGCCCCCAGTGCAGTAAAGGATTTGTCTGTACATCATGAACACTAGGATTCAAAGGCCCAGAGAGAGAGCACGGAGAAAGGGACGGATGCTAGCACATGCACAGTATTAGGAGCCCTTGTGACTTGGGACTAAGCTGATATCCAGACAACATGAAATGAGAACGTTGCATCAGGAGGCGCGTGGCAAAGCAGAGTTCAACCTGCAGAAGCTGAAGCCCGGAGCACTTTTTGGGAGCACCTGCCTAGGCACAGGTGAGGCCTGCCTGTGGGGCGGGTTCTGCGTGTGCAGAAAGAATTTGGGAGTTCTACAGGAGGAGACAGGGAGTTATGGGCATAATGGGGCAGGGAAAGTGCATTGCAATAAAAGAAGCTTAAATCTTTAGTCTTTGCAAATTATAGGAAACACACCGAGGAGATAAACACTGGAGAGAAGTCTGAAGGAACGCTCTCCTGAAAAGCCAGTGGAATTTTCTAGACTAAGAATCAGGGATGTGCCGATACAAAGCAATCTTGTGTTGGATAAAATGGACTTCATAACAGTGGCTAGGTTAACCAGCTGCCTTCAAGTCGACTCTGACTCGTGGTGACCCCATGTGTATCAGAGTAGAACTGTGCTCCATAGGGTTGTCAATGGCTAATTTTTTGGAAGTAGATCTCCAGGTCTTTCTTCTGAGGAGCCTCTGGGTGGAGGCTAACTTCCAACTTTTCGGTTAGCAGCCGAGTGTGTTAACCATTTGTGCCCATAGATGGCTTGAGAGAAGACGGTGGGAGACAGACCCAGTGTGGGGAGAGTCCCGTACTTGCTTCCAAGGGCTGCCGTAACTAAGCACCCCAAACTGGGAGGCTTATCATAAGAGAAATTTATTGTCTTGCGGTTCTAGAGGCTAGGAGTCTGAATTCAGAGTGTCGGCAGGACCATGCTCTCTCCTAAGGCTCTAAGGGAAGATCCTTCCTTTCTTGTCTCTCCTGGCTTCTAGCATTCCTAGGCAGCTGCCGTTTAACTCCATCTGTCCTCACGTGGCTGTTTTCCTTCTGTCTGTCTCTCTGTGTCTCTTCTCCGCTTTTATAGGACACCACTCAGATGAGATGAGGACCCACCCTACTCAGGTATGACCTCATATTAACTATTAATATCTTCAAAGACCCTATTTCTAAACAAGGTCACATTCACAGGTACCAGGGGTCAGGACTTTCACATACACTTTTTTTCCCCATACAAAAATTCATACATACATTGTTATGTGACTCTAATTGCTTTCCCCACACTGTGACAGCACACTCCTCCTTTCCACTCCT
>NW_004444074.1:4685892-4712839 GCF_000243295.1 Trichechus manatus latirostris
CAAATCAATTTCCAAAGTGGTTGTACCATTTTACATTCCCACCAACAGTGTATAAGTGTTCCAGTCTCTCCACAACCTCTCCAGCATTTATTACTTTGTGTTTTTTGGATTAATGCTAGCCTTGTTGGGGTGAGATGATATCTCATTGTAATTTTGATCTGCATTTCTCTAATGTCTAATTTCTTCATCACATACATTTTTGGGAAACAATTCAATCCGTAACAGACCCTGTGCAGAATGGTTGCTGTCTGCCTCCTCCTTCCCCATCCTTCTCCACCGCACTCTCTGCCCTGGGAGTTTGACTTGTATAGACTGTATTGATGGGCTCCTTTGGCTTCTGGTTGGGTCCAGCCAGTGGTGGCACAGGTAGGAAACCAGAGGCAGACAGGAGAGTCAGGCTGGGGCATGCAGCCTCTCAACTGTTTGCTGGGACACTGTGGGTTAGCTGCATGTCACTTTGGGAGGCCAGGGTTCCTGCGTTAGGCCATGGAGAGGATCTCTCCAGACTGTGCTCTCTCTCCAGCTTCTGACGTTAGTTCCTTCCCCTTTTCCCTAGGAGTGGTAACGGCTCTCCCAGTTACCAGCTCCAGGACGCTGCACCATCCCTTATTGCTTATCCTAAACCCCGCCCAAACCAACCAACCAACCAACCAGTTGCTGTCCAGCCAATTCCGACTCAGCCACCGCATGTGTGTCAGAGGAGAACTGTGCTCCATAGAGTTTTCAATGGCTGATTTTTCAGAGGTAGATTGCCAGGTCTTTCTTCTGAGGCACCGCTAAGTGAACTCGAACCTCTAAACTTTCAGTTAGCAGCCAAGCATGTTAACCATTTGCACCACCCAGGGACCCTGCCTATACTTTTGTAAATAGTTCATTAATGTCTCCTTGTATTACCCAATCTGGGCTAGCCATTGACTTCCTGCTGGGATCTTGACCTCTGACAGTAAGCAGAAGTGTCCTCTGCAGCACCACTCATGAAGGACAGCCTCTCTGTCTGAGTACTCTCAGGGATGGGAAACTCACTATCTGCAGGGGCAGCCCACCATTTTCAAAGTTCATCCTTGCACTAGATTGAAAATAGCCTGCTTGTAGATTTTAGCTTCTGGTCCTCACTTCCCCCCATCTTCCACCTGACAGCCCTTTAAGGAACTGAAGGCAGCTACTGTGACCACCAGAGAAAAAAGAACCGACCCTTCCTGAGGGCCAGACAAGGAGCTGGGTGCTATATACCTTCCACATTTATTCTTGAATTCATTGGACGATGATGTATTGAATGCCCATTGTGGGCACATGCCGTTGGGCAAGGACCAGCAGTTTGGTGGTGAACCCAGCAGAGTCTCTGTCATCACGGAGCTCACGTTCTGGTGGACAGGAAACAGCAGTGATAAGTGCTAGGGGGAAAAGTGAAGCAGGGATGGGAATAGAGTGACAGGATGGGGTGGGACGGTGGTGGGCTCTTAAATGAGAGCCAGGGAAGGCCTTTCCAGGACACTAGCGTTGGCATAGTGACCTGAATGAAGTGAGCAGGTGAGCCACAGGATGACCCAGGGGAAAGCATTCCAGGCAGAAGGAATAGCAAGTGCAAAGGCCCTGAGATAGGAACTTACCTGGCCTATTTCAAGAACAGCAGGGATGGGGTCAGAGGCCAGATGAGTATTTCATTTACTTATCTCAGTGACTCTAAGTTTTAGGCTTATTATTAGCACTCCCATTTTACAGATGAGGAAATAAAGGCTCAGAAAGATTACTTTGCCCCAGGCCACACAAAGCAAATCCAGAATTCAAATTCTCATCCTTCTGTCTCCACAGCCCATGCTTTTGCCCTCTAGCACACAGCCTTGCTCAAATACTTTGTGTCTTTCTAGTGTCACTGGTCACATTCTGCATTGTGTTGTTGTCCTTTGGGTCCTTCCTTGTCCTTTTTAATACTCTACATGCATGTTGCAGGCCAGGACTCTGAGCCACTCAGCTTTTTAAGTATACTCAGTGTATGACAAGCTTTGGGGTTTTCACAGACTTCATCTTACTGGAGCCTCCCAGCTGTCAGGTGTCAATATCCCCATTCTACTCTATTCTTTTTTTTTTTGTAACCATATGCTCATTTTACAGATAAAGAAACCAATGCCCATAGAAAGTAAAGGACAGGCCCAGGGTCTGTGGTTCATGGCTGCACGGAATTTTGGAGCTAGGAGAGTCCTTGACACTTTTTTAATTCAATTAGCATTTCATCTTTCAGGTAAGGAAACTGAGGCCCAGAGAGAAGATGAGAGTGACTGTTGATTACCCAGCGAGTGGGTGCAGGGCAGAGTCCAGCGTCCGGTTCTCTGGACACCCTCTTCTGCCGTTTGCCAGTCTGCCAGAAGCCACAATTGTGCCAGATGATGGGTCAATAAGGGTCTAAGCTGGACAGGGAAGCAGACGGACAATAGTTTAATTTACAATGGGTTTAGCAGCCTCCATTCTTTCATCTCCAAGTTCAGGGCTCACTGCAGGTGTGACAACGACTGGGGCCAGGGACACACCCTATATCTTGAGAGCCCTGCTAGAAAGGGACTGAAGAATGCTGTTGGGTGAACTAGTGGCGCCATCTTGGTCTTTCACATTCCCCTGGCTTGCACCATGTCACAGACCCAAGGAGGCCCAGAATGGGCCTGGAAGAGAGGCCAGGGAATGTATCAAGGAAAGCAAGGCCTCTGAGTCCCAGCCCTGCCACTTACTAGTTGTGTGAACCCAGGCAAGCTATAGAGCCTCTCTGAGCCTTAGTTTCCTCTTTGGTCAAACAAAGGGGGCTGATCTCTCAGGTCACTTTTGGCTCTAAAATTCTATGATCTGGGGATCATGCACACGTCTCTGAACCTCACTGCACCTCATTTTAATCCCCTACAGAATGGATTTTCTTTTTATATATAGATGTGGCTGTTTAGCCAGTCCCATCAAGTTGGAAGAGGCTGTTTTTTCTAAGGAATCTTTAAGTTGCTGCCTATCTGAAATTGAACAGTATGTTTCTTGTCCTCCCTCTCTGCCCCTCCCCTGACAAGCCCAGTAAAACCTAGGTAAGCAAATCAGAACCCAGTATGCAGGAGACAGATACGCTCATGCTTAATTGCTTGCAGGTGACATTTTGAGGCTAGGTGAGCTTCTGGAGGAAGAAAAATCAGCATTGTGTTCCCATACTGAATGGGCTGCAATTATGTCTGTTCAGGGCAGCAGTGTGCTGTAGCACAGAGCTCTTATGAACAGCTTGTGAAACAGGAGATGTTATTAAGTGTGCCACAGAAGGAAAAAAAAAAAAAAAAGACGCTGGCCACGGAAGTTTGGTGAAGGCTGCAAACTCCAGCCCCTCCCGCTGAGCCACAGAGTCTATTCTATCAGCATTTTAAAGGCCCTGAGAAGTGCCCGGAAATGGTTGGTGCAAATGGTTAACAGTGCTCTGCTGCTAACTGAAAGGTTGGAGCTTTGAGTCCACTCAGAGGCGCCTCGGAGACCTAGTTCTGAAAACTGAGCCACTGAAAACCCTATGGAGCACAGTTCTACTCTGACACACATCGGTCATCATGAGCTGGAGTTGACTTGACGACAACTGGTTACTGGTTAAGAAGTTCAGCAAAACATTTTATACTTTGTTTAACCAAGTGTTACCCAGAGCGGCTTTTTTCTTCTGTTTTCATTTTAAGGAACTCTAGTTCTTGTTGGGAAGAGCCAAGGACCAAATCAGAAGACTTGGATTCAAGTCTCAGTTCCAGGCCTTGTTCGCAATGACTAGGGAAGTCGCTGGACTTTTCGGAGACTAGCTTACCGCATCTGTTAAATGGGAGTGATTGGAACTGTTCTGCCTACATCACGGGATTGGACGAGAAGCAGAGGCTAGAATACAGGTAAAAGCACTTTATACACCACAGACTGACGTGCCTATGTGAAGGAAGGAGAGAGTCAATGTTAAACCAAAAACAAAACCCATTGCAGTCAAGTCAATTCCGACTCATAGCGACCCTACAGGACAGAGTAGATCTGCCGCATAGAGTTTCCAAGGACAGGCTGGTGGATTCAAACTGCCAACCTTTTGGTTAGCAGCCAAGCTCTTAATCACTGCTCCACCAGAGCTTCGAGTCAATGTCAGAACTTAGTTATGCAACAGAGAAGTGTGGCTACACTTAACACCTTCCTGCCAAACAGAATATTTACAAAATTTACGTTAGTGAAGCACCATGCTTAGAGATGGGTCTAGTCTCATTACAAAAAAGATTTATCCCAAGGATTCTTTAAATAATGAGTTTCTCTAGTGCATTCAGGCTCAGAGATTATAAATTACTTGATAAGAAGGCTGAGGAGTCTGTGTGGGCTACCTGTGTTCAGGAGACACTACCCTTGAAAAGCCGTCAGGAAGTGCTGTGTCTCCAAAATTACAAGGGAAGTTTGTGGATGATTAAGATTCTATTTATACAAATTCTGTTTACACACACTGACTGCAGAAGTTAGGTACAACCAGATTGCTGAACAGCTCATGTACATAAATTGTGGTGTGATTACAGAATTCAAAGTCATTCAGATCGTAACTGAATTCATTGCAGCTTTTCGTTATTGAATATCTCCTCAATCAATGAATATAAAAAGCATGATCGCTTTCACGCAGGGTGATGTCTGAGAAATATTTTGATGTTCAAATGGTATCCTCATACTTGGAAAAGACTGGGAAACAGTGGTCTACAGGGGTGCTTCTCACACTTGGATGTGCAAAGGGATCACCTGGGCATCCTGCTACAATGCAGATTTGGGGTGGGTCTCCTAGGTGGGCGGATGCTACTGTCTGAGGACCACACTGTGAGTACAGAACTCACAGGAGAACATCCATGCTCTTGAGCAGAACATGCCAGGCCGTTGCTGACTTGGCTTTTGCCTGCCTCTCTAGGCCCCGGCCTCATCCTCAGAGGCAGTCACCCCAGGACACCCCGGCTGTTCTTGGCCTTTGCTCCTGATTTTCCTCCCTCTGCCTGGGATCTTACATCCCCATGATCTCATCTATCATATACACCCTACCGTAACTCCCACATACTGTCCAGCAACCTGGCAAATAGGCTGAGACTCAGACCAAAGGTCATCATCTTCTCTCTGAAGCCTCCACCGAGATGCTCTTTTTCCTCCCTTCCAGAACCAACTATCCTCTCCATCATTCTCCGTCAATCCTCTGTCTATCATGGCACTTGATGGCACTTATTTGTTTACATGTCCCCTGACTAGACTGCAAGTGCCTGCCACTCTGTAGGCACTTTATATAAAAGTTGCTGGACAAATGAATTTCCATCTACTGCTACTACCGCCACCTGTCCGTCAGTTTGTTGTGCTATGGGGCTTGTGTGTTGTTATGATGCTATGCTGGAAACTATGCTACCGGTATTTCAAATACCAGCAGGGCCACCCATGGTGCAAAGGTTTCAGCTGAGCTTCTAGACTAAGACAGGCTAGGAAGAAAGGCCTGGTGGTCTACTTCCGAAAATTAGCCAATGAAAACCCTATGGAGCACAGAATACTGTCCGAGACTTTGACTCGATTACTTTGGACGCATCATCAGGAGGGACCAGTCACTAGAGAAAGACATCATGTGTGGTAAAGTGGACGGCCAGCAAAGGTGAGGGAAACCCTGAATGAGATGGATTGACACAGTGGCCACAATACTGAACATATCAACAATGGTGAAGATGGTGCAGGACGGGGCAATGTTTCGTTCTGTTATACGTGGAGTCGCCATGAGCTGGAGCTGGCTTGATGGCAACTAACAACAACACTTAAAAGGAGCCCTCAAGAGATTCCCTAGACTGTGAAGTCTTTGAAAATCTGGACCGGGCCCTTTCTCACTGAGTGCCTGGAGCATAAGTAGTTGCTCAATAAACAGAGATATATTGAATAGGAGGAAATGAGTTCTGATGGTGGGTCTGTTCCATCCACCTCCTTGATGTTCTTTGGAGGCTGTGTCCTGGCTGAGTTGGGAGTCCCAACTACAGCACCCTTATTTTCCGCACAGCACTTAGCTTAATGCAGGCCTTCCCAGAATGACAAAAGTCAGGCTGCTTCTGGCTGCTGAACGGATGCCTGCCTCCAATGGTGCTTCTGATTTATGGCATCATTTCTCCAGACTCCTCGGGCATCTGTGGAGACCCTCTCCTCCCTGCAGCACCAAGGCCCAGTTTGAGAGGGGGCTCAGAATCCCAACTAGCTGCTATGTTGCTGTGCTCCGAACTTTCAGAATTCAGACCAGAGCCTGCTCCTTTCATTTTGGGAGGTCCCCAGGGCCTGGCAGCATGACAAGGGTTTTTCCTGGGGGCAGAGATGTTGGAGAAACCATAGCAACCATCAGCATCCACTCTTGTTCATGTCTCACTTGTGATGGGGGCTAGAAAAATGCTACCCTTGATTGCCGTTCAGACCTTCCAGCTACACTGAAAATTTATGATTAATTTTAATTTAACTTTTATTTTTTATCAAAGCAATGCATGTACATAATTTTAAAAGCCAAATGGTACTGCAGGGCGTCTGATGAAAAACAGCAGTTTCCTGCCTCTACCTCTCCCCTCTCCTGAAGCCCCACTCTCAGAGGCCAAGAAAGACTCTCAGCCGTTGAAGCTGTTTTTTCCTGGTATTTACTTCTCATGTTACTATAGACATCAGTTGACAGTTAGTTCTTGATTTTAAAACCTATCTGTTGTTGTTGTTAGCTGCTGTCGAGTCAGCTGTGACCCCATGCCCAGTGGAATGAAAACTGCCCAGTCCTGAGCCATCCTCACGATTGGCTGTGGATTGGACTGTTATGATCCATAAGGTCTTCACTGGCTGATTTTCAGAAGTAGATCACCAGGCCTTTCTTCCTAGTCCATCTTAGTCTGGAAGCTCCGCTGAAACCTGTTTAGCATCATAGCAACATGCAAGCCTCCACTGACAGACAGGTAGTGACTGGGTATGAGGTGCATTGACCCGGAACTGAACACAGGCCTCCAGCATGGAAGGTGAGAATTCTACCCCTGAACCACCACTGCCCACCCCCACCCCACCCCCAAACACCTGCTGAATTCCTATCAAGGAAGATGAGCATTTAATCTTCTGATGCAAAGGGTTCCTCCCTAATTTCTTTCCTTTCATTCTTCAAACGTAGTTAGATGATATTTTGGTGTCATATGTAGCTTTTACATAATTGTGACCATGTAAATGTTGTTTACAACCCAGTCTTGTAGTAGATAATGTTTTTGATCTCTGCCTTGTGAAACTTTGTTTTTCCTGTTTTGTTTTGCCTTGCTTTTTGTTGGTGGGTTTGCTTAGCCTTCTAGATGATCTAACTTCTTAGTGTGATCTAACTAGGCCGTTTTGGGTCTGAAGACTCCTGCCTGTCATTATCTGTGGGTCTTTTCTCTTGAGCTTCTCAGCTTCTCCAGGAAGAGATTCTCCAAATTTCTGATTGGGGATGAGTAGGGGAGATAAGCATGGCTTGGAGGTCTCACTACTCAATAAGCAGAATTTCGCTTCATCTCCCTGTTTTCTATACAGCACCTCATCCATGCCTTTAGTTGTGCCTGGTCTCACATCCAGAACTTGTCTGGTACAACCTTGTGGGGAGAAAATATGTCTTCTGCTGGGGTCGGGGATAGTCCTTGTCTGCTGTTTTGGGCCATGATAGGGTATCCGGGGGCCTAATGGCTCTTTACAGACTTTCAACCAAACCTCTGAGCTTTAGCTTCACCTCTCACCCCAGTCTTCAGGAGTATCTGATGCCTCCAATTCCTGATCCTTTATGAGGATTCTATGGTGAGAACTGTTTTGGCTTTAATTAGCTTCCCCACTGCAGGCCCTGATTTTGCACCTGATCCGGTCTGCCAAGTCAGGTACCACTTATCCATCTGCTTGCCATCATCCAAAAATGTGGTGACATCTAGCATTGTCTTAGGAGCTCTGGTGGCACTATGGTTAAGTGCTCAGCTGCTAACCAAGAGGTCAGCAGTTCCAACCCACCAGCTCTTCCACGGGATAAAAGACCTGACAATCTACTCCTGTAAAGATTACAGCCTAGGAAACCCTATGGGGCAGTTCTACTCTGTCATATAGGGTCGCTATGAGTTGCCATTGACTCAACGGCGCACAACAATGGTGTTGTCTTAGGAGCCCTGGTGGCGTAATGGTTAAATGCTCAGCTGTTAACAGTAAGTTTGGCAGTTTGAACCTACCAGCTGCTCCACAAAAGAAGAGATCTAGTGATCTGTTCCCATAAAGATTGTTGTTGTTGTTAGGTGCCGTCAAGTCGCTTCCAACTCATAGTGACCGTGTCTACAACAGAACGAAACACTGCCCAGTTCTGTGCCATCCTCACAATCATTGCTATGTTTGAGCCCATTGTTCCAGCCACTGTGTCAGTCCATCTCGTTGAGGGTCTTCCTCTTTTTCGCTGATCCTCTACTTTACCAGGCATGTTGTCCTTCCCGATAAGATGACCAAAGTATGTAAGACGAAGTCTCATCATCCTTCCTTCTAATGAGAATTCTGGCTGTATTTCTCGTAAAACAGATTTGTTCATTCTTCTGGCAAAACAAAAAACCAAACCCGTTGCTGTCGAGTCGATTCCGACTCACAGTGACCCTATAGGACAGAGTAGAACTGCCCCATAGAGTTTCCAAGGAAGACCTGGCAGATTCGAACTGCCGACCCTTTGGTTAGCAGCCGCAGCACTTAACCACTACGCGACTAGGGTTTCCTTCTTCTGGCAGTTGATAGCATATTCAATATTCTTCGCCAACACCATAATTCAAAGGCATCAATTCTTCTTCAGTCTTCCTTATTCATTGTGCAGCTTTCATATGCATATGAGGTGATTGAAAATATGGCTTGAAGTAGGTGCGCTTTAGTCCACAAAGTGACATCTTTGCTTTTCAACACTTGAAGAAGTCTTTTACAAGCAGATTTGCCCAATGCAATACGTCCTTTGATTTCTTGACTGCTGCTTCCATGGGCATTGATTGTGGAGCCAAGTAAAATGAAATTCTTGACAACTTCAGTATTTTCTCCATGTATAATGATATTACTTACCAGCCCAGTTGTGAGGATTTTGTTTTCTTTATGTTGAGGTATAATCCATACTGAAGGCTGTAGTCTTTGATCTTCATCAACAAGTGCTTCAAATCCTCTTTGATTTCAGCAAGCAAGGTTGTGTCATCTGCATATTGCAGGTTGTTAATGAGTCTTCCACCAATCCTGATGCCAGTTTCTTCCTCATATAGTCCAGATTCTCAGATTATTTGCTCAGCATACAGATTGAATAAGTATGGTGAAAGAATACAACCCTGACACACAGCTTTCCTATTTTAAACTACACAGTGTCCCCCTGTTCTGTTCAAATGACAGCCTCTTGGTCTTTGTACAGGTTCTGCATGAGCACATGTAAAGATTACAGTCTGGAAACCACTATGGGGCTGTTCTACCCCGTAACATGGGGTCACTAAGCGTTAAAATCGACTTGATGGCACCTAACAACAGTGTTCTTCTCTCCCATCTTTTTCGTCCCTATGGGTTTATACTTAAAAAAAAAAAAAATCCTTGACTATCCTTTTACTGCAGCTTGGGAAGGGAGCAGGAACCCCAGTGGTGCAGTGGTTTAGCACTTGGCTACTAACCAAAAAGTTGGCGGTTCGAACCCACCAGTTGCTCTGCAGGAGAAAGATGTGACAGTCTGCTCCCATAAAGACTGCAGCCTTGGAAACTCCATGGGGCAGTTCTACTCTGTCCTATTGGGTAACTATGAGTTAGAATCCACTCGATGGCAATGGGTTTGGAAGGTTTTTTTTGGTTTAGGGAGGGAGCAGAGATGAATCCATAGGTTCAATCCACCGTGTTTAACCAGAATTCTAGACTATCAGTTTCCCTGAGTCTGTGGAGCTCTGCAGAAATGTCCTAAGTGCCTTTCACCATCCTAGGAGATGAGAAGAGATGCTTAGAGTTGGTCTCTGGGATCTACACAGCCACAGAACAAACCAACAGGGTTTTATCCCAATAACAGCAGCCTCCTGTCCAATAGTCTTCAAGCTGGTTTCCATGGAACCCCAGGGTTCCTCAGGAATGCCCACCAGCTATGGCCAAGGGGAGCAATGGAGAAAGCAAACCAATGTCTTTGGCTTCCCATCTCCAGCTGAACCAGAGAAGTTCTGCTTTTATCTGTTTTATATATGGGGACTGTGAAAGCTTTTGTTCAATATAAGGACACTGCTATTGAAAAAAAGAAAAAATAGAAAAGGAGAACTGCAGCAGACCTATCATTCTATGCCATTCTTTCTCCAGGTATGTCATCTAAACTTTTTTCCTGAGCTATTTTCAGGGCAGTGCTTTTAAAATCACATTGTGAACATTAAGAGACATTTAGTATAAGGAGCATTGCTTTTGGTTTCCTATGTGGGTTTTAAACTTGATTTAAATACTTAACTAGCTATGTGCCCTTGGGAAGCTTACTCAATCCCTCTGGGCCTCAGTTTCCTTATTTTTCAGTGGGGATTAAAATACCTGGTTAGCAGGGTAATTGGAGGTATTCATGAGATAGACTTATAGTTGTTAATTATTAGTTGTGTGGAGTCAGCTCCAACTCATGGTGACCTTATGTATAACAGAACAGAATGTTGCCTGGTCCTGCACCATCTTCATGATCATTGATATGTTTGGGTGTATTGTTTCGGCTATTGTGTCAATCCATCCACATCATTGGGGGTTTCCCTCATTTCACTGACCCTCTACTTTACCAAACATGATGTCCTTTTGTAGTAATTGGTCTTTCCTGATGATGTGTCCAAGGTAAGTGAGCTGAAGTCTCACCATCTTCACTTCTAATGAGCTCATAGTAGCTACTCATTAATGTTAGCATCTCTCTCACCTTAGTTCTGCCAGGATGCACAATTCTAGCATAGATTTTTTTACTTTCCACAAATATAGTGCCCTGGTAGACATCAGTGAACCAAACAGTCCAGACCCCAGTCCTCTTGGAATTTATGCTCTAGTGGAAGGGGATAGACAACAAAAAATGAGCATAGTAAATAAGTAAATTATATGATATACTTGAAGGTGATTCATTTTATAGAAAAATGGAAGTAGATTAGGATAAAGACGGATGAGGAGTTGGGGTGGGGGTTGCAATTTTAAATAGGGTAGTCAAGATAGGCCTTATTGAGAAGGTGACATCTAGGCAAAGACTCAACAAGGTGAGAGAGTTGTTGTTAGTTGCCATTCAGTCACCCTGACTCATGGTAACCCCATTCACAAGAGGACTGAGCCACTGTGACCCCAGGGTTTTCCTTGGCGGATTTTCAGAAGTAGATCACCAGGACTTCTTCCCAGTCTGTCTCAGTCTGGAAGCTCTGCTAAAACTTGTTCAGCATCATAGCAACACACAAGCCTCCACTGACAGACGTGTGGTAGCCGCGAATGAGGGCCACTGGCTGGAACTGAAACTGGGTCTCTGGCATTAAAAAAACAAACAAACAAAAAACCCATTACTGTCAAGTCGATTCCGACTCACAGCAACCCTACAGGACAGAGTAGAACTGCCTCATAGGGTTTCCAAGGAGTGCCTGGTGGATTCAAACTGCCGACCTTTTGCTTAGCAGCCGTAGCTCTTAACCACTATGCCACCAGGGTTTCCATCTCTGACATAGAAGATGAGAATTCTACCATTGAACCGCCACCGCCTCCCTGTGAGACAATTAACGATGCAGATATCTGAGCAGATGCCCTAAAGGAAGAGTGTTCCCGGAGTGTTCAAGAAGCAGCAGGAAGGACAGTGTGGCCAGAGCCAAGTGAGCCAGGGGGACAGCAGGAGGTGATGAGGCCAGGGGGATAACAGGACCAGATTTTTACCCCTATTCCAATCCAGCACAGATTCTAAAAATAATTCCTTTGCTCAAAAATTGATATAATATTAAATTCATTTTTCTTTAGCACTAGGACTTGAGGAAATCAAGGCAGATTACATCTACTAAAAAAGTATATTTTGCATTAGGGTGAATGAGGGATAGAGCGAGAAGAAGAAAAGAGGGTCCTGTTTGTGGGTCTTCTGACTTTTGAACTCATCCGTTTAGATTTTGAGAACATTTGAGAGCTCCCTGTACACTGATTCTGGTTTCCTCAGATGTAGCCTGCCCCAAATCCTCACCCTTACCCTCCCTCCCACCGCCCCCGGCCCTGGCCATTCATGGGGCTATCTGCCCAGCTCAGTTCCCTTGGGAACTCCTTCCCCAATTGCCATCCACACAGCTTCTGCAGGGTCATCATGTCCTTACATGGACCCACTCCCTTGGCCACTGCTGATTGCTCCAGGGCTGGGCACCTGACTGAAGCTGGGCCAATGATTCCCTTCCCTGGTTTTTTAGTTTTTCTTTCCTTCTTTTTAATTTAATTTTAAATAGAAGATCAATGAGAGCCAGGATAGTCTCTGGTGGTAGGATCTGTAAAATATAAAACTTAGGATCTATTTGGAGCTATGTGTGAAAAAAAAAAAAAAAAAAATGTGTGCAGAAAAAGCCTGTCTCCAGTGAGAGAAAATGAAAGTGATTTAGAGAGGGGAAGGTGGCAGAAGGGGTGAGAGATCTGAGGGTGTGTTAGCCCTGGGTTCCAGTTGTTTCTGCGGCTGCATCCTTGCCCCTCCTGCCGTTTGGTTGTTGAAGTTGCCTTGGCTTCTGGGGCAATACAATTCCTTTTATGCCTAAGCTTGTTTCAATCAGGCTTCTCTCATGTGCAACCTAAATAGCCCACTGCCTATTTCTCTTATCTCTGAAGTTACTCATAGCTATCTACACAGTTTCATTTTTAACAACCTCCCACCCGTCTTTCATTTAATTTCCTGTAGAAAACTCTGGCCATGAAATCTGCACTACTATAGTTTAGGAGAGCTTTTTGGAAAGTATATCTTGTGAGCTCCTCTGTGAAAAAAGAAAAGGTTTCCACGGTCAAAGACATTTGGGAAATAAATGCAGCATGCAGTGTTCCTATCTTGGAGATTCATGATGTAGCGTATTAAAGAATTCCTGCAATGAATAAATGTGTTTAACTTGACTTAACCAGGGTTTCCCAGAATATATTTTTTACCTCAGAGTCTTCATATTCATGTAACAGGTAATATCCCGAACACCTAGGGTTTACTTTGGAGCACACTGTCTAGGTCCACATGTGACTGAGCTCACCTTCTTTAGAATGGAATATTACCAGGGTGTTATGTGTGGCTGTGCAGGGTGTGTCCCTGAATGGAGATGTTTGACCAAGAGGTCACCCTGGCGTGGGGCTGTGTCAGCCTGGAGGAAGGGACACTTTTGACAATTTGCACAGCGATACCCTCTACTTGTAGTGGTGGTTCGGAGTAGAATTCTCATCTTCCATGTGGGATAGTCAGGTTCAGTCCCAGCCAATGCACCTCATGTGTGGTCACCACCCGTCTGTCAGTGGAGGTGTGCCTGTTGCTATCATGCTGAACAGGTTTCAGCAGAGCTTCCAGACTAAAAGATAGACTAGGATCTTCTTACAAGAAATCAACAATGAAAACTCTATGGATCACAACGCTCTGATCTTCAAGTGGTCGTGGGGATGGCGCAGAACCAGGTAGTGTTTTGTTCTGTTATACGTGGGTCGCCATGAGTCAGGGTCCAACTTGACAGCAACTAACAAGAACAGCTCTCCACTCTCTAAGCATGAGCTTATAAGGTGGGGTCCGCCCAGAGGGGGTGCCTTTTTCTACTCTATGCATTGGCATCATATGTCCTTGTAGTGGTCCTACAAGTCACTGTCACCTCCCCAGAGGTCCTTTCTGTTAGTCAGAATTATGTCCAGAGGAGCGGGTCCTTCGCTGCTTGCTTCCTTGAATTTCTGAGGGATGAAGCTGTCCGTGAAGAAAGGCAGGAATTTATCATAGGCTCTGCTTTGAGTAGAATGGGGCTCCCAGATGTCAAGGGGCTTCAGGTATGGGGTATTTAGAATATCCTCTGGGATATTTGGACTTTCCCCGGCCTCTGGGATGGTTTGCTGTCCTCCACTCATTGGTCACCATTCTCATCCTTCCACTGCTTCTGGTTTGTAGAGCACTTTTTTTTTCATTGTTGTATTTAAGTGAAAGTTTACCATTCAATTTAGTCTCTCATACAAAAATTTATACATGCATTGTTATGTGACCCTAACTGCTCTCACTATACTCCTTTCCACCCTGATTTCCCGTGTTCATTCAGCCACCTCCTGACCCTCTCCGCCTTCTCATCTCACCTGCCCATTTAGTCTCATGTATCTACTTGAGCTAAGAAGCACAGTATTCACAAGTATCATTTTATGTCCCATAGTCCAGTCTAATCTTTGACTGAAGAGTTGGCCTCGGGAATGGTTTTAGTCCTGGGTTGACAGAGAGTCTGGGGACCATGCTTCCTGGGGTTCCTTCAGTTTCAGTCAGACAATTAAGTCTGGTCTTTTTACTAGAATTTGAGCTCTGCACCCCACTTTTCTCCTGCTCCAGCAGGGATTCTCTGTTGTTTTCCCTGTCAGGGCAGTCATTGGTGGTAGCCAGGCACCATCTAGTTCTTCTGGTCTCAGGCTGTTGCAATCTCTGGTTTATGTGGCCTTTTCTGTCTCTTGGGCTAATGCTTTCCTTGTGACTTTGGTGTTCTTCATTCTCCTTTACTCCAGGTTGGTTGGGACCAAGTGAGGCATCTTAGGTGGCTGCTTGCTAGCTTTTAAGACCCCAGATGCCACTCACCAAAGTAGGATGCAGAACATGGTCCCCAGACCTCCACCCCGCTACTCTGTCCCTCAAAGTGTATGGTTGTATTCAGGAAACTTCTTAGCTTTGGTTTAGTCCAGTTGTTGCAGAGCACTTTTGCGGAAGAGCTCTCCCTTAATTCCTTGAACATCCTCCAATGTTGATGGGTTTTATTAGTTTTGTTTGTCTCTTTTACAGACGAGGAAACTGAGCCTCACTCATTTGTCCTCAATCACATAGCTCCTAAAGGAGGAACTGGGATTTGATCTATCAAATCCCACTTTCTCCATCCCACCACAGTGCCCCTGTAATCAAGCTGCTGGTGGTCACTCCCTCAACAACCACATTTCAACTCCTTTCCTCTCGTCATCCAAGTATCTTATATAATGGCCTGGTCTCCTTCCTCAAGGGACTGAGAGGTGGGAATGCCAAGGAAGCAAGACTAAAGGTGAAATAATACTTAGTTCCTCATTCTCACTAGCCACATTTCAAGTGCTCGGTAGCCACATGTGGCCAGTGAATAACACATTGGACAGCACAGATATAGACCATTTCCATCCTTGCAGAAAGTTCTATTGGACAGCACTGACCAGAGGGAACAAGCAATTTCTTATGCCCCCCACTCCCACACACACACTTGTTTAAGCCCCTCTTTCTTCATGCAGCCTGCTTTCCCAGCCATCTAACCTTCAGGGAAACCTTTTAAGTGAAAAGTGCTGGTCTATCACCTAGGAAGAGCTCAAGCTCCCAGCAGGAATGAGACTAGAGTTCCTGTGGATTCTGTGTGCAAGTCTTGCTTCCTACTGAGATAATCAGCTCCTAAAAGGCAGGGTCTTTGTCTTGTGTCTTCTGCAACCCTGACAACAACCGGCCAGTGTTAGGTACACGGCAGGTCTTTAATCACATAATTACTGATTTGTACTTGAATTGGTACAGCTTATAGTCCAGTATGTCATGGTGCAGAAGCTTGGGTCAGGTACTAGCTCTGCCACAAACTCACTGTGTGACTTTAAGTACATCACTGCTTCATGCTGGGCCTCATTTCTCCCTCTTCAGAGAAACAAGGGAGTTGGTCTAGACTAGATGGTCTCGGATGATTTTTACCTCTCTGTCTATGGCTTTAAGAGTCAGAATGTAGATTTCCTGGGCTAGACCCTGAGGTTGGAACCCATTCTATCAAGTGACAGTGCTTAGACCCAAGGCCAGTCCCACAGGGAGCTGTGTTGTATGAGGATGTCCTGTGATGGGGTGTGTCTGGCCTTGTGAATGCAAGTGTATGGTGTGTGTGTGTGTGTGTCTATTCTATACTTGTGCTTCCACTTCTGAATCAAGATAACAAGCTGGGAAATCCAGCGTTACTCTTATGGGTTTAATTGTGTCGCCTGAAAGATATGTTCAAGTCCTAAGCCCTGGTACCTGTGAATGTGACCTTGTTTGGAAATAAAGTCTTTGAAGATGTTATTAGTTAACATGAGGTCATGGAGTCCCGGGGTGGTGCAAATGGTTAACGTACTCGGCTGCTAACTGAAAAGTTGGAGGTTCAAGTCCACCCACAGATGCCTCGGAGGAAAGGCCTGGTTATTTACTTCCAAAAAATCAGCAATGGAAAACCCTATGGAGCACAGCTCTACGCTGACAGATATGGGGTTGCCATAAATTGGACTCGACTTGACAGCAACTGCTGTTGAGTTTTCAATAGAACGCAGTATGACCGGTATCCTTTGAAAGACAGAAGGGACACAGAGACACAGAGGGAAGAAGGTCATGTGAAGATAGAGGCAGAGATTAGAGCAATGCATATACAAGCCAAGGAACACTGGAAGCTAGGAAGAGGCAAAGATGGATTTTCCCCAAGAGCTTTCATGGCCCTGCTGACTCCCTGAATTTGGACTTCTGGTCTCCAGAGCTGTGAGACAATTAATTTCTGTTGTCTTAAGCCACCCTGTTTGTAGTACTTTCTCACGGCAGCCCTGAGAAACTAATACAATTACCATGGAAAACAATTAACTTCTGTTCAGGCCCTGGGTGCTGTGTCTCCAGGACTCATTTTATTAGTCTTCCTCCTATTGACATAATAAGCTCCTGAAAGGCAAGGTCTTTGTCTTGTGTCTTCTGCATCCCTGACAACAACCTGTACAACGTTAGGGACACGGCAGGTCTTACTCTCTCCTTGTTCCACAGGTGATTCAATAAGTAAATATTGTTCCGGTGTCTGCAAGGAAGGACCTATCTTTGGAGACCAAGACCCAACTCCCAGGACCCAGGGTTGTCTACAAGGCATATAGGCTGGTCACAGGAGTGTTCTGGAAAGCCAGGCCCTGTCAGCCAGGTCTCTGTGATTGCAGAGTTTGGTATTAATACAAACTTTCTTCATCAACCTGCATCTGGGGCTGTAGGGAGGGTGTATCTAATTTAGAAAAGTGGATGTGATCAACAAAGCGTCTCCTCAGCAAGCCCCTGATGGGTCGGCGTGCCCTGGAGCCTGAGGTAAGCTGCCAGAAGGCATTACTGTAATGCCTCGAGTGGCAGCCATTTTATTTTTCAGTTTAAGCATCAGGAGGATTAACCATAATGTGAGGTAAGTGCCCATGCTCACCTCTCCCCATCAGGATGCTCATGTGGAAGGGGAGAGTATGGAGGTAGGGAGAGAGCTTGGAGTTTGCAGTCAGTCTCGCCACCTCAGAAGCCTGGAAGGCATAGGTATGGTGAGGGTGGGATCTCAGGATGGGAGGAATGGCTCCAGAACTCATGGGCTGGGGGCAGCAAGTGGCGGGGGGTGGGGGTGGTGGCAGCATCCTGTCCCCAGAAGGATCTGGGCTTGGCTGCTTGGCCTCCATCCCCTGTTCAGCTTCATCCTGAGCGCCCCGGGCCTCCCTCTCTGGAATTTTCCCTCACCCCCCACTCCTCCTCCTCTGGCCCTCACCAGGCTCATCTCTTGAAATTGCCTCCCTCCTCCCTTATGCCTTGAACACAGCGCTGATCTTACTTCGGCCTCCTTTGCATTCATGGTTTCCACTCTTGGGCACGTCTTACCTTCTCAACCTGGTGAAATGCTACAAGACCCCATTCAAATACGCCATTCATCAGGAAGCTTTCCCTCAACCCCCAAACCCTGCCTTCCAGGTGGGGGCAGCTGGCCCCTCCACAGCCTTGTGTGGAGCGTGTCACACTGGACTGTAATGTTCTGTCTCCTCCTCTAGGCTTGGAGCAAGGACTTGGTCTTTTTCATCTTAATAGCCTCACTTAAGTGCAAACTCTGAGAGAGTTTACATGTGTAATGAATAGTCTGCTGAATAAACAAATGCATGAATGCATGAAATACGCTTTAGGACCTGCACACACGGGTCCCCCAGGGGCTCTCACAAGCATAACACCAGGCCCCTGAGACCGCACCCTTTGTTTTTCCAACACTTCACTATCGTTCCACCTTCCCCCAGTGGGCAGGAGCCTGCTTTTCCTTTCTGTTGGGCCTTCCTAGCTAGGTTGGAATATTCGGGATGGCTAGAAGAGGAAGGGGCTAGCCCATCCCTTCCTCTTTTCCTGAAATCAAGCCACCCACGTGCCCAGCCGTTATCTTTTCATTCAACCCTTCCTCCATGTGTCTTCCCAACACCAGCCCTCACCCTGCCTGCCTTCCCTTCCACTGTCCCCACCGTCTGCCCCTCTTCCACCTAGTGAACCCTAGGAAACCCAGGGCATCACAACCCATCCAGGGACATCTTTACCATTTACCTGCATGTTACCCACCCCTTGAAAGGAAAGCAGCCTTTCATAGGGTGGGCGAAGATGCCCCACCTGAGCAAAATCAGCCTTTCAGAGTTGGTCCTGTACCCACCCCCATCGCCCATCACCCCTGCTCCCTGTGCCCAGCTCACCTGTCTCTCCCCAGATGGGCAGGTACTCATCTTGCTGAATGTCCAGCATGATCTCCAGCCCGTTGCCTGTCCCCCCCTTGACCGTGGTAAGCAGAGGTTTGCCGTCCTCGCCTGAGTTAAACATGTAACACTTCCCATATTTTGTAAACACCTGAAGGAGAGAAGAGAGAGAGAGAAGCACATGGGTGACTTCAGACTGGGCTCCAGAGATTGGTGAGTCCTCACAACAAGTCACATTCAACCCCTCTTGGGGACTGATGAATCCTTGCTCTGGCTGATCACCCAACTTATGCCAAGTGGGATTCTGGCATCAAAGAAAAAATATGGACACCCTTTGGGGTTTGATGAAATGGGATCTGGTCTTTTCTCTGTACACTACCCCCAATGGTCCTGTCCACTGCCAAATGTTAAATGTCAGCTGTAAACTCTGACCCTCCAACCTGCACCTCTAGCTGAGCTCTCTCCTGGGCTCTAGACCCACTATCCTACTGCCTCATAAGAGTACCCTCAAGGTGTTCCCCAGCCCCCTGATATTCACCATGTCCCAAAGGGAACAAATAAACTTCCTTATCTTCTCCGCCCCATCTGACCATTCTCCTGCACTTCTGTCTTGGGAAACAGCATTGCCACCTCCAAGGTGCCAGAGCCCTTAGAGTCGCTATGGACTCTTATCATTTCACCAGCAAGGCCTGTCAATAACATCTCTGCCTCTGTCTTGAAGTTGGCCTTTACTACACTGTCGTAATTTAAGACCCTGTCATTTCTTGCCTGGGTTGCTGAAGTTTCCTAGCTGGACTTCCTGATTCCAGGCAACCTTCTCCAGCCCATTCTCTAAACCGAACTGCATCTCACTCTTTCTGAAATGCAAACATGAGCATGTCAATCCTGTGCTTAAAACCCATCAGGGCTCCCATCCCCTTTAGGCTAAAATTCAGACCTTCCATACATGGCCTTCTATGATGACCTCTGCCAGCTCCTCCTGCTTTCTCTCCTACTGCTTCCCACCCGAGTCCACAGAAATCCACTAGAAGGTAAGCATGTGGGTTCAAGGACTATGTCTGCTTGTTCACTGAGGTATCTAACCTAGTAGCTAGCACAGGGCCAGGCACAACAGGGTGTTCTGGAAATACTCGTTAAATGAATGAATGAGTCAGTGAGTGGAGCCAGACACAGCAACTTGCAGCACCCAGATGTGCCCTGCTGGTTCCCTCGCTTGTGGAGTTCCACTTGCTGCTTCTGCCACCTATAACTCCACTCATTACTCTTTCTGCCTGGACAACCTCAAGCTGTTCTCCAAGGCTGGGCTGATGCATCTCCTCCTCCAGGAAGCCTTCCTGAGCCCCTAGACCAAGGTGCATTGCTATCCTCCCCTCCGAGCCCCTTGCTCTTCACTATAGTACATATCACGTGGCACTGAATGCTTGGTTCTGCGTCTCTCCAGAACTTGACTCTGCCTTTCATTTCTGAATCCCAGCACTTAGTACATTGGCTGGCACACAGTAGGGGCTCCATACACTTTTGCTGGATCAAAGCACGAATACAAAGATGCAGTGTGATGCTGTGGGCAAGGAATGCAGAGATCTTTGTCTAAGTTTTGGTGTTGCCATTTACTAGTTGTGTGGCTTTGGGTGAACCAAATAAACCCTCCAAGCCTCAATTTCTCCATCTGTAAGATGGGGGTTCTAGTCCTTGTTCTAGCTATCTCTCAAGGTTATTGAGAGGATCAAATGGGGTAATGCATGAAAAAGTGCTTTGAGAACTATAAAAGCTTTATACGAATGCTATGGGTTATGATGATTACATAACTACTTTGGAACCTTGAGCTGAAGCCAAATTACATCTGGTAAATCGGGTGGAAGAGAGCAAGGCCAACTGTACTGGATTCCTGCAGCCACTGAGTCTTTAGGGCCTGTCCCCCCACACCTCCCGACTGTGCTCCACTTCACTGTCCCGTTCTGCAGCACAGAGGCCACAGGGCGGCGCTTTGGCTTCCCACCCTTCAGTGTGAAAATTCAAACCAAACCCACTACCACTGAGTTGATTCTGACTCATAGTGACCCCATAGGGTTTCCAAGGCTGTAAATCTCTACAGAAGCAGACTGCCACATCTTTCTCCCACGGAGCGGCTGGTGGATTCGAAACACTGACCTTTTGGTTAGCAGTCGATCGATTTAACCACTGCGCCACCAGGGCTCCTTCCCTTCAGTGTGGGGGCAGGGAAATAGCAGAAATGGTTGCCTTTCTAGTGCAGATCTAGACAGCTAAGTAGAAGGAAGGGAGAGGTGCCTTACTCATGTGCCAGGCAATGTTCTGGGTGCTTAACCAAGGAATCTCATTTAACACTCACAAATGTGGTTGTGGGTATTGCTGTTCCCATTCTTCAGATGAGAAAACCAAGGCCTAAAGAGGTGAAGTGACTTGTGTAAAGTCATATAGCTAGTACCAGGAGCCCCGGTAGTGCAGTGGTTAAGCGCTCAGCTGCTAACTGAAAGGTGGTGGTTTGAACTCGCCAGCCGCTCCGTGGGAGAAAGATGTGGCAATTTGCTTCCATAAAGATTAGGGCCTTGGAAACCCTCGGGGGCAGTTCTATTCTGTCCTATAGGGTTGCTATGAGTTGAAGTCGACTCAATAGCAACAGGGTAAAGCCTTGTTCACTCAGCTTCACAGTAGGGGAGAACAGCTGGAACCAATGCAAAGTTGAAAGCAAATGTGATTTTTCGAAGAACTGAGTTTTATCATCACTATTGCATGCAGCAACTGAACTTGGCTTACAAACTTGTCCCCTGGAGAGATGCTTTCAGGCCCACTGCAATGAACAGATAACACCATCTTATAGTTAGCACATCTATTGTAAGGGGTTGAACACATCAAGGGTGAGTGCTGGGGTGCGCCGATTGAGCTATTCCTCGTGTTATTGTGAGTTGCCGTCAAGTTGATTCCCAATCACAGTGACCCTATGTGTGCAGAGTAGAACTGTTCCATAGGGTTTTCAAGGCTGTGACCTTTCAGAAGCAGAGCACCAGGCCTATCTTCCAGGTGCCTTTGGGTTGGGTTTGAACCACCAGCCTTTTGGCTAGTGATCAAATGCTTAATCGTTTGTGCCAAAGAGGTACTCCTTGTAGACACTCTAAATATCCTCTCCCCAATTGTTTATAATGTTAATTTGCCTATTGCGATGGTTAAGATTGTGTGTCAGCTTGACTGGGTCATGATTCTCAGGTTTACATGTGATTACTACCATGATGGAATCTGCTGTGAGTAGCCAATCAGTTGAAAGGCGTTTCCTTGGGGGTGTGGCCTGCCTCCATATATAAGCAGACATTCTGGTTTTTTGCTCACTCTGGATCCTGTGGCTGCCTCCTGTTCGTCTGACCTCCAGTTCTTGGGACTTGAGCTATCAGCTTATCTGGCAATCTTGGGATTCCTCGATCTTCACAGCCTGTAAGCGGAGCCCTGCTCTCTGACCTGCTGATCTTGGTTCACCAGCCCCTGCAGCTACGTGAATCAGGAGAAGCCTTGTGGTCTTGCCTGCCAATCTTGGGATTTGTCAGTCTTCACAGCCTGTGAGCAAGAGGCCTGATTTCCAACCTGGCGATCTTGGGTTCACCAGCCCCTGCGGGACAAGTCCTCACAGTGAGAGTAGGTAGACTCATTCCCTGTCCTTGACTGCTCCTTTGCCAGGCTGTGATCGTTAATTTTATGTGTCATCTTGGCTAGGTGGCTGTCATTCACTGCTGTTGAGTTGGTCCCTGACTCATGGTGACCTCATGCACAACAGAACAAAACGCTGCCCAGTACTAGGCCATCCTCACGTACAATGGGATCAGACTATTGTGATCCATAGGAGTTTTCATTGGCTGAATTTCAGAAGTAGATTGTCAGACCTTCCTTCCTCGTCTGTCTTGGTCTGGAAGTTCCACTGAAACCTATTCAGCACCATAGCAACATGCAAGCCTCCAATGACAGATGAGTGGTCGCTGTGTTTGAGGTACTTTGGCTAGGCTATACCAAACCGAACCAAACCCATTGCTGTCAAGTTGATTCTGACTCCTAGCAGCCCTATAGGACAGAGTAGAACTGCCCCATAGGGTTTCAAGGCTGTAATCTTCACAAAAGCAAACTGCCACATCTTTCTCCTATGGAGCAGCTGGTGGGTTTGAACCACCGACCTTTTGGTTAGCAGCCAAGAGCTTAACCACTGTGCCACCAGGTCTCCCTGGCTAGACTACTAAAAAAAAACCCAAACTAAATCCATTGCCGCCAAGTCCATTCTGATTCATAGCAACCCTAACGTACCCAGTTATTTAATCAAGCACTAATCAAGGTGTTGCTACAAAGGTATTTTGTAGATTTGGCTAACATTTACAATCAGTTGACTCTAGCTAAAGGAGATTACCCTCAATAATGTGGGTGGGCCTCATCCAATCAGTTGAAGGCCTTAACAAAAAACAGGTTTCCTAAAGAAGAAATCCTGTCTCAAGACTGCAGTACCAACTCCTGCTTAAATTTCTAGTCTGCTGGTTGCCCTTTGGATTTTGGACTTACCAGCCCACAGAATCATGTGAGCCAATTCCTTAAAATAAATCTTATATATATTTATATTTATGTGTGTGTATGTGTATTATATATATTAATGTTTGTGTATGTATTATATATACATTCACACACATGTATCTGTATGTTTATACATATATACATATATCTCCTGTTGGCTCTGTTTCTCTGGAGAACTCTAATACACCAGGCCTAGTGCTCGTCCTAGGAGGCCACGTGGTCGCTCCTGCTGGCACTTGAGGTGTCAGCCTACTCTTTCCTGCTCCTCCTCCTTGGGGCAGGCTGATGGGGCAAGTCCACAAACTTGCCAGGTGTGAGTTGACTAGGTCAGAGCTAGGTCAGGTGTGGTGGATACCAGCCTGGCAGGGGTGGGGAACTGGAGGGTGATGGCAGCCATGTCTGAAAGACGGCCCAGTGACAATTGGGGACGGCCAAATTCTTAATCAAGTCCGGCTCACCAAGAGGAGGCCTAATACCCTTCCATGGCTTCCTGTTGGATTTAGGACCAAGTCCCAAATCCTCAGGGAGGACCTCCATGGCTTGGCCCCTGTCTCCCTCTTTCTCCTCACTCAAGTGTTTCAAACATACTGGCCTCCTCAGTTCCTGGATGTACAACAAGCTCTTTACCCCGTAGGCCCTTTCCATGTGCCATTTCCTCTGCTTAGCACATTCTCACCCTTGAGCTATTTCTGGACATTCTTCAGGCCTCAGCTTAAATGCCACTTCCTCGGAGAGGACTTCCCTGGTGCCCATCCCCACCTTGCATCTCCTTGTTTTACAACCTCACAGCCCTATTATTTTCCCTTTAGAGTGTATATCTGTAAGTGTGTACCTATATATAGTTATTTACGTGATTATTTGTTGGACGCATCCTCCACTAGAACGCAAGCTTTGTGAGGGTAGGGACTGTGTTTTGTTGAATGAATGGGCACCAGGTTCTGTTGGCCTCACGTCCTTGTGTTCATCTCTGGGAGGTGACCCTGCAGTTTCTAAGCCCTACCTATAGGGCATGCTGGCCAGCTTTGCCTGGTTCTGGCCAGCTTTGCCTGGTTCTGGCCAGCTTTGCCTGGTTCTGGCCAGCTCTGCCTGGTTCTGGCGGGTCTTGCCTGGTTCTGGCTGGAGCTTCCTTGACATCTTGTCCAGCTCCCTTTCCTTCGCTTCCGCTGCCATGGCCTTCTCAGCTTCCCACTTAATTGTATCTAAGCATTCTTGCTCGATTCTCCATGATGGCACTAAAGGAAATAATCATTTCAGGAACTCACAGGACTGGGGGACAGTTTTCCTTTGCAGGGGCAGGAGAAGGGGCTCAGAGAAAGAGAAGCGCACGCAGGCTCCAGAGCTGTGCCCGCCTCCCTGCCTGGGCGGCTGCGCCCTCTGTTCCCGCCTGGTTTTTCTGAGAGGATTACTGTCCTCTTCTCCTAGCATCAAAGGCCTGAGAGCTATTTACACACAGCACGATTTTGCTACAAACTTGGGACAAGACGGAACTCCGCTTCCCGTTTCAGGGCATAATGACGTGTAACACATGCTTCAAATTTACGCCTTATCGCTCCGAGCCAGAAAATACAATTTAAGTCCAGACTGTCAGGCAGAGCTCGCTGCTTCTTCAGACCTGCCATTCTCCTAGGCATTTCTCTGCTCTCCTGGTAAGTGCTGACAGCCCCACTGTGGATGGGAGGGCTGGATTTGCGGGGCCGCTAACAATCTAGAATTTTACTGAGTTGGGTTGGCTCATAGGAATTAAAGGGGCACATTTCAAACCGGATCTCCAGGAGTAAGGGATGAACCCGAGATAAAAATGGGACTGATGATCATGTAAGGAGCCCTGGTGGTACAATGGTTAAGCACTCATCTGCTAACTGACAGGCTGGTGGTTTGAACCTACCCAGCAGCTCTGCGGGAGAAAGACCTGGCGATCTGCTTCTATAAAGATGACAGCCAAGAAAACCCTATGGGGCAGTTCTACTCTGTCACATGGGACTGCTATGAGTCAGAATCGACTTGACGGCACCCAACAACAACATGACCATCATCTTTGTTGCTAGTCCTCGAACTGTGCCATTATGCTTAGAGACTGTGATTCATTCAACTTCAACTATCTCAATGACCCTATGAAGTTGGAGGGAAGGGAACTAACAATTCCTGAGCCCCTACTCCATGCTGGCTACTGTTTGGGGTCAGCTGCTAACTTAAATGTTGGAGGTTCGAACCCACCCCATAACTCTACAGAAGAAAGGCCAGTGATCTGCTTCCGTAAAGATTACAGCCAAAAAAAACCCTATGGAGCACTTCTACTCTGCAACACACGGAACTGCCATGAGTTGGGAGCTGACTTGATAGCAGCTAACAACAACAACACCATGGTACAAATGGAATCCCTGAGTGGTGCAGATGGTGAAAGCGTTTGGCTGCTAACTGAAAGGTTGGCGGTTCAAGTTCAACCAGAGATGCCTTGGAAGAAATCCTGGCAATCTACTTCCAAAAAATCAGCCATTGAGAACCCTATGGAGCACAGTTCTCCTCTGACACACATGGGGTCATCATGAGTCACAATCAACTCAGCGGCTGGTTTGGTACCAATCATCTTGATGGGCAGGCGTCTTATTATGATATCCCTATTTTATAGTTTAGAAAACTGAAGCTGCTGAAGATCACAGAGCTAGGAGATGAGATCTTAGCGTCAGGGAAGTTAAAAGGAAGGAACAATGGAATTTGAGCCAGACAAGATGGAATCCCTGTAGCGTACAACTTATCAAATCTGTGGTCCTGAACAAGTCATGTATCATTCCAAATTACAGTTTACTCATCCGCAAATTGGACAAGGTAATCTTAACACGTGGTTGTATGGACTGATTTGTTGGGAAGATTACATAAGAGACATCTTTATTACTAGTTACGTATTCATACTAAGAGGGGAGTTACTATATTCCTCTTTTTCAGTAGAAGAATGCTAAATTATTTGGGTTACAGAAGGGGAAGAGGTGAATTGAAGAGCGGTGGGCTTGGTGGTTCCTGTCTTCTCTGCTTGTTGTTGTCAGGTGCTGTCAAGTCAGTTCTGAGTCATAGCGACCCTATGTACAACAGAATGAAACACTGCCCGGTCCTGTGCCAATGTCACGTTTGTTGTTATGCTTGAGTCCACTGTTGCAGCCAGTGTCAGTCCATCTCATTGAGGGTCTTCCTCTTTTTCACTGACCATCTAATTTACCAAGCATGATGCCCTTCTCCAGGGACTGGTCCCTCCTGATAACATCTCCAAAGTATGACTTTAAACCATGCAGTATTCCCTTGTTCTGTTTGAACTGCTGCCCCTTGGTCTATGTACAGGTTCCTCATGAGCACAATTAAGCTTTCTGGAATTCCCATTCTTCACAATGGTATCCATAACTGGTTATGATCCACATAATTGAACGCCTTTGCATAGTCAATAAAACACAGCTAAACATCCTTCTGGTATTCTCTGCTTTCAGCCAAGAACCATCTGATATCCCTTGTTCCACGTCCTCTTCTGAATCCGGCTTGAATATCTGGCAGTTCTCTGCTGATGTACTGCTGCAACTGCTTCTGAATGATCTTGAGCAAAATTTGACTTATGTGTGATATGAATGATATTGTTTGATAATTTCCACATTCTGTTGGATCACCTTTCTTTGGAATGGGCACAAATATAGTTCTCTTCCAGTCGGTTGGCCAGGTAGCTGTCTTCCAAATTTCTTGGCATGTATGAGTGAGCACCTCCAGTGTTGCATCCGTTTGTTGAAACATCTCAGCTGGT
>NW_004444074.1:4713800-4715757 GCF_000243295.1 Trichechus manatus latirostris
AGTCTGCAGAAGTTGGTAAAAATCTTCAATTTCTTCATCTTTGGCCTTAGTTGTTGGTGTGTAAATTTGAATAATAGTCGCATTAACTAGTCTTCCTTGTAGGCATATGGATATTATCCTATCACTGACAGTGCTGTACTTCAGGATAGATCCTGAAATATTCTTTTTGATGAGGAATGCAAAGCCATTCCTCTTTAATTTGTTATTCTGGGCATAGTAGACCATAAGATTGTCTGATTCAAAATGGCCAATACCAGTCCATTTTAGCTCACTAAGGCCTAGGACACTGACGTTTAGGCGTTCCTTTCCATTTTTGATGATTTCCAGTTTTCTTAGATTCATACTTCGTAAATTCCACGTTCCTATTATTAACGGATGTTTGCAGCTGTTTCTTATTTTGAGTCATGTCACATCAGCAAATGAAGGTCTCAAAAGCTTGACTCCATCCACGTCATTAAGGTCGACTCTACTTTGAGGAGGCAGCTGTTCCCCAGTCGTATTTTGAGTGCCTTCCAACCTGAGGGGCTCATCTTCTGGCACTATATCAGATAATGTTCTGCAGCTATTCATAAGGTTTTCACTGGCTTATTTTTTCAGAAGTAGACCACCAGGTCCTTCTTCCTAGTCTGTCTTAGTCTGGAAGTTCAGCTGAAACCTGTCCACCAAACATGACCTTGCTGGCATTTAAAATACTGGTGGTATAGCTTCCAGTATCACAGCAACACGCAAGCCCCCACAGTACAACAAACTGACAGCTGCGTGTGGTCCTCTCTGATTATGCTCACACAATACCAAGCTCAAATTAAAGTAGTCCAAGGGGAAGAAAACAGCCATGTGTCACTGACTGATTATTTCCTAATAAAGTTAAGGCTGCTAACCAATGAGATTACTGGGGGCCATGGAGGTCTGGGGGCCATAAGAGTCCCTGGGTGGCTCAAAAGGTTAAGCACTCTACTACTAGCCAAAAGGTTGGTGGTTCGAACCCACCCAAAGGCACCTCGGAAGACAGGCCTGGTGATCTGCTTCTGAAAGTTCAAAGCCTTGAAAATCCTCTAGAGCAGTTTTATTCTGCACACATAGGGTCATCATGAGTCAGAGTCAACTAAAGGGCTACTAACAACAACAATGGAGATCTGTAGAAGAGGGAGAAAGTCCCCTTCGTAGCATACCATCCAATTGGGAAATCTGCATTTGAATTCCAACAACTGAATTCTAACCAGTTATTAGGCATAGTGGACACCAACAATCTGAAGGTGGCACATTTCTAAAGCACAGGAACGTGGACAGGGGCACGAGGAGGGGGTCTCCTTGACCTTTTAGTAGCTCTTGTTCTGAAGTCACAGACCCGGCTTGTTGGCCGACCCAGCGGGCCTTCCAATGCTGATCGCTTTATATCTGCCATCATTAATTTTTGCAACAAGCCCTATGAGGTTGGCATTATCATCCCTACTCTACAGATAAGGAAGCTGAGGCCCAGAGAGGTTGAGCCAGGTCGCAGAGCTGGTAAGTGAAGCCAGGATGACAATCCATCTTTGCCTAATTCCAAAGCCTGGGGTTTTTGCCCCCGCCCTTCATAATTGCAGCTCACACTCACCCCCCTCTCCCAACCTATTCTGTTCCCACCAGACTGGTGAGACTGGTGCTTCACGGACATGAGGGAGCTCCATCCTGGTAGTGGGGACAGGGGCATGGTGCAACTCAGAGTCAGAGAAATCCCAGAAAGGGCCTGACGCCAAACGTTTTTGCCTTCAAACTTCCCATTTTGCACATGGGGAGTCTGAGGCCTAGAGAGGTGCAGTAACTTGCCCCAGGTCACACAGCTAGTTTGGTGCAGAGTTGGGATCTGACCCGGGCTTGGAGGCTTGAGTCTGAGCTCTTCTTTGCGTGTGCCAGAGCCTGAAGATAATGGATAGGATGCCTTTCTAGAGGTAAAATTAGGAATAAGAGTAAAATTAGC
>NW_004444074.1:4718088-4719179 GCF_000243295.1 Trichechus manatus latirostris
CAGCGGGGGAGTGTGGTTTTGATGGAAACTTCAAAGGGAACACAATGACGAGTTGTTCGTCTTTCTTCTGAGGTCCTCTACTGTCTGTCTCTTGGAGGGAGCAGGGGCTGTGTCATTTTCTTTTCTGGATTCCCAGTGTCTGGCCTAGTAATCCATTGCCATTGAGTCGATTCTGACTCATGGTGACCCCTTGTGTTACAGAGTAGAACTGCTCCATAGGGTTTTCTTGGCTGTTATCTTTAAAGAAGCAGATAGCTAGATCTTTCTTTTGTGGCCCCACTGGGTGGGTGGAACCACCAACCTTTCGGTTAGTAGGTGAGCGCAATCCATTTGTGACACCCAGGGGCCTTTTTACCTGGCGCATAGTAGGCACTTAATGGCAGGTGTTTGAGTAAAAGAAAGAAATAAAGCATGACATTGGGAACCTGGTAGAACTGGCTTCCAATGCTGGCTCCACCAGTGACTTACGAAAGTCATTTCATCCCTTCGGGCCTTGACCCCCTCAGTTTGGAAATGGTGATAACAGTACCTCCCAAAAGAGTTTTTGTAAAGATCAAAAAGGCTATAGCGGGTCTGAAAGTGCTCTGTAGACGAAAAATATCCTCAGCCCAGGCAGGGACGTTTCTGTTTGTGGTTTGGATCACGCATAAGCTCTGCAGGAACAGGGGAGGGAAAGAGTCGTTGTTTGGCTGTGGAAATTGAATCTGAGATTTTGTTCCATCTGGGACAGTGTTTGTGGCTCATTCATTCATTCGCTTCGTGAACATTTGTAGAACACTTCTGCTATTAGGCTCCGCACCAGGTTCTGGGGAGACAGAGACGAATCAGCCCTTGAGGAATCAATCAGTGGGGACGGCGGCCCCTGCAAACTGTTCCTGGGTGGCCCTAGGCACTGTGGGAGTGCAGAGGTGGGAGCTGCCTGGTGGGCAGCGGACAGTGGGGGTGGGGGTAGCGGTGGCTGTTGCAGAGTTTCCTCTAGTGTCAGTCGTGGTGATACCGGTGGTGTTTGCTGGGTTGAGACAGATCCCTAGACTGGCTCCTGGTCTCAGCAGGGCCACGCCAGCATGCTTGCTGAGCCTGTCTCTCTGCCC
>NW_004444074.1:4719784-4735832 GCF_000243295.1 Trichechus manatus latirostris
GAGAGGGGTTGGCGTCTGTTCTCTCCAAGGAAACTTGTGTCAATCTCAGGCTTCCCTGGGCCTGGCTTTCTGACCTACCCACTGCCAACAAGTCACCAAACCAAACCTAGGAACACAGGGCCAAGACAAGTAGCTCGACTGAAAAAGAGCATACGTCTAGTGGGCCAGTGTTGACTGTGAAGACCAAACTCTTAGCTGTAGCCAGAAGTGGGAGCAGGACCCAAGAGGGGCTCCCTGCCTTCAATGAGGAAGAAGCCCCCCAAGAAGTGAAGGGGGAAGTATGGCCACAAACTGTCCCCAGACCCATTACCATTTCCTTATTCCTGCTGCACCCCTTCTACCCCAACCCTACCGATATTATTGCTGCTGACCCAGCCCTCATCCAATTACCAGGCAAACAGACTGGAGGCAGGGAGTGTTCAAGGTCCAGCAGCCCAGACATGTAGGGATGGGGCACTGAATCCTACCACATTTGGTTGTCCTGGGGTACAGAGCCCCAAAGGGGCACATCATAGCATACATTCTCATTACCCGTGAGATAACAGATGTGGAGTGCCTGGCACAGGGTATGCATTTAATAAATTTTAGCTAATATTATTATTATTAAAAGGAGTCCCTGGGTGGTGCAGTTAACACGCTCAGCTGCTAACTGACAGGTTGGAGGTTTGAGTCCACTCAGAGGTGCCTTAGAAGAAAGGTCTGGCAATCTACTTGTGAAAAATCAGTCACTGAAAACCCTATGAGCACAGTTCTACTCTGATACACATGGGGTCACCATGGACTCAACACTCAACAGCAACTGTTTACTATTATTATTAAGGATTCTGCACCTGAGTTCTGAAATCTGAGCTCCTGTAGGATGTGGTTTCTGGGTTCATGGTCCCCGTTACAAGTTTTTTTTTTTCTACAGGTGTTTGCCTAATCCTGTGACTACAGCCGTATTCCCACTTCTAACTGCTGTCTGCCTAGTCTTCCTGTGGCAGTTCCCGATGTCTTCTGGAACATTCTTTGGGTCCCCTTGTATGAGGAGTTTGCATCACCCTGGCTGGACATTTCTGCTCAGCTGAACTTTCCCTTTCCCCTGTCTTCCCAGCACCTATCCCAAGGGCTCGGGCTGGCTTAACACAAGTGAGTTTGCTTTATACCTGGGTGAGCAATCCAGAGATAAGACACCTGTCCACACTTCTACCTGCCTCATTACTCACCTGCTGAGCATCTCCCTTCTTTTGTGTGGGTGTGGGATGGGGAAAGGGGACGAGGGGATCAGAAGTGTGTTCTCTGTATTCTTGGCTAATTTCGCATTATTCTACAGGGCTGCACTGAAATCAATGCATCAGTGAAAACAAAATGATTGTTTATGATGTTTACAGAGGAAAAGCAGATGTTCCAATTAATGCCAGGGCCCAAAACAGTGCCAAGGCAGGCGGCTTCTGAAACCTGATCAAGAAAAGGTCAGACAGGTAACTACCCACATGGAAATTCTCATGCTACATTCGCACCACTTTCATATTCTCTCATTTAAAACATATTCTATTTTCTCCAGGAACTGCTCAGAGGATATTTTTAAATTTTTTTTTATTGTGCATTAGGTGAAAGTTTACAGACCAAATTAGTTTCCCATTCAATAGTTTGTACAGAAAGCGTTCCATGATATTGACTGCATTCCCCACAATGTGACTACACTCTCCCCATTTCCATCCTAGGTTCCCCATTTCCTTTTGTCCTAATTTTCTACCTCTTCCTGCCTTCTCATCTTTGCTTTTGGGCAAATGTTGTCCTTTTGATCTCATATAATTGATTGTTCTGAGAAGCACGTTCCTCTCGGGTGTTATTGTTTGTTTTATGGGACTGTCTATGGTTTGGCTGAAAGGTGGTATCCAGGAATGGCTTCAGTTCCAGTTCAGAACAGTGTCTTAGGGCCATACTCTCAGGGGTTCCTCCAGTCTCTGTCAGATCAGTAAGTCTGGTCTTTTTTGTGAATTTGGTGTTTTGTTCTACAGTTTTTCTCCCTCTCTGTCCGGGACCCTCTGTTGTGATCCCAGAGTAGCCAGTAGTGGTAGCCGGGCACCATCTAGTTCTTCTGGTCCCGGGGTTGTGTAGGCTGTGGCTCATGTGGACTAATTGTTCCCTTGAGTCTTTGGTTTTCTTCACTCTCCTTGGCTCTGGATGGTAAGAGACCAGTAGTTGTATCTCAGATGGCTGCTCGCAAGCCTTTAAGACCCCAGACACTACTCACCAAAGGATATTGTCTTTTGGCTCTTCCCCATGGTTAATCTTGGTGGTTGAATAGAATGAGAGTTTAGTAGCAAAGTTTGCATTATGAGTGTTTAAAACCATCACATAAATGCAGAGGGTTTTCTGTGGTTTAATCAGATTGCTTTCTTGACATGTGGAATTAGGACCAGTAGGCAGATACACTCCAGGCACGATACCATCTCCTTTCTTAGGTCCATAATGGACTTCACTGATGGATCACAGCAGGATCCCCACTCTGGGTCTCACAATGTCTTCCAGCCCAACAATCCTGGCTGCCACGATGAGTCTAGGTACAGGTTCCTTATGAGCACAATTAAGTGTTCTGGAATTCCTACTCTTCACAATGTTATCCATAATTTCTTATGATCCACACAGTCCAATGCCTTTGCACAGTCAATAAAACACAGGGAAACATCTTTCTGGTATTCTCTGCTTTCAGCCAGGATCCATCTGATGTCAGTAATGATACCTGTACATAGATCAAGAGGCAGTCGTTTGAACAGAACAATGGGATACTGCATGGTTTAAAGTCAGGAAAGGTGTACATCAGAGTTATATCCTTTTACCATACTTATTCAATCAGTATGCTGAACAAATAATCTAAGAAGCTGGACTATATGAAGAAGAATGGGGCATCAAGACTGGAAGAAGACTCATTAACAACCTGTGTTATGCAGATGATACAACCTTGCTTGCTGAAAGTGAAGAGGATTTGAAGCACTTACTGATAAAGATCAAAGACTACAGCCTTCAGTATGGATTGCACCTCCACATAAAGACAACAAAAATCCTCACAACTGGACCAATAAGCAACATCATGATAAACAGAGAAAAGATTGAAGTTGTCAAGGATTTCATTTTACTTGGATTCACAATCAACACTCATGGAAGCAGCAGTCAAGAAATCAAAAGACACATTGCACTGGGCAAATCTGCTGCAAAAGACCTCTTTCAAGTGTAAAGCTATGGTGTTTTCAACCACATCAAACGCATGTGAAAGCTGAACAAATGAATAAAGAAGACCAAAAAAGAACTGACGCCTTTGAACTATGGTGTTGGCAAAGAGTATTGAATATACCATGGACTGCCAAAAGAACGAACAAATCTGTCTTGGCAGATGTACAGCCAGAATGCTCCTTAGAAGTGAGGATGGAGAGACTTTGTCTCACATACTTTGGACATGTTATCAAGAGGGACAAGTCCCTAGAGAAGGACATCATGCTTGGTAAAGCAGAGGGCAAGCGAAAAAGAGGAAGACCCTCAACAAGATGGACTGACACAGTGGCTGCAACAAAGGGCTCAAGCATAACAATGATTGTGAGGATGGCGCAAGACCAGGCAGTGTTTCGTTCTGTTGTACATAGGGTCGCTATGAGTCAGATCCAACTGGACTGCACCTAACAACAACAACGATGAGTCTATTGGAGCTGGCAAGTGAGATGAATCCTGTTTGCCATCCTTGTGCCAGAGGAATGTAAGTTATGCTGGCGGTGACAGTGTTTCTGTAACAAGGGACAATGTTTGAAAGTGGGAGAAGGTTTGGGCAGGTGCCACAGGGCAATATGAGGGACACAATGTAGAGGTTTGGGTAGAAGAGACTCTAGCTGGTGACAGAGATAGAGGCAGAACTTTGCATATTTCTAAGATATTGCTTAGAGCTGGCCCCTGCACTCTAGTGGAGAGAGTATAGGCTTTGGAATCAAATCCTAATTCTGCCATTGACTAGCTTTGTAAGTTGGGCTAATATTTATTGAGCATCCCTGTGCCTTACTGCCTCGTCTTGGCAGACCAGGCTCCCAGTCCTGTGTAGTTTTCATTGTACCACAGTTCCTTGACTTACGATCTAACTATCAAAAGGCAGGAGCCCTGGTGGCGCAGTGGTTAAGATCTTGACTGCTAACCAAAAGGTCAGCAGTTGGAATCCACCAGCCACTCCTTGGAAACCCTATGGGGCAGTTCTACTCTGCTCTATAGGGTCGCTATGAGTCAGAATTGACTCAATGGCAAAGGGTTTTTTTTAAGATGATGAGAGGCTTTTAAAATGAAAGACAAAACTTTTTTTTTGTTCATTCACCATCAAACAAGCAACTATATACAACATGGCAAATACTGTGCTCGGTCCTGGGACTACAAAAATAGGATGTGGACACTGCCCGCAAGTAGTTCAGGAGCTTAGGGATAGAAATGGAGATAAAACAGCTTAAGAGCATTAAGAAAATGCGGTAGCTGTAAGGTCATCATCATTGCTTCGTGAATGTCAATTTACAGAATGCAACGCTTCAAAAAGAATCTATTCCATAAAGCAAGGTCCACCCTTGCTGTATTTGTTCCCTAGTTCCTACCGAGCTGCGCACGTTCGTAGCAGGGTCTGATTTTACTGACTGCTTTTACAACAGCAGGCCCTGCAGCCTGCCTTTCCTGTGCTCTCACCCCACCCCTCTCATGTCTCCCGCACTTCCAGATCAGGGTCCGGACTGGGATGAGGCAAACGGGGTGCAAAACTGAAGGAGGCATTCACTTTCGGGGCTGCGTTTGCACTAACCCTGAGAGAGAGTGCCTCCTTAAGTTTGCACCCCAGGTACCTCTCTTGCCTCACCCCAGTCCAGGCTCTGCTGCAGACAAAGTCAGATGAAGACAGAAGTAGAGACAGATGTGAAGAAAATAACATGACAACAGTTCTCACTACAACCTTGCAAAATAGACATTATTGTCCCGCTTACAGATGAGGAAACTGAGGCTCAGAGAAGGTGAGCTACTTGCAAAGGCATCATGGAGGAGGGAAACGGTCACAGGCTTTTTTCCTCGGACAGATGCAAACGTTAATCCCAGTTCTAACAGCCCTGCGCCATGTGACCTTGAGCTGGTTACTTATGTTCCTTTGACCTTAGGTTTCCTCATCTGACAAATGGTAGTAGTAATACGCAGGGTTACATGGGCATGAAGTCCAGGTGCTTCTGTCTCCTGGCTCTATGACTCTGCTTTCTCATTTATCAAATGGGACCAGCCCTCCTGCCTTTCCGTGTTGCCGTGGGGACCAAGTGAATTGCTGGATGTGCCAACCCACCATGAGCTCTGAAGAGCTGTTTGGAGGATCAAATGTCAGTTCCTTAATAAGCTTTGCTGTGTCTGCAGCCCTGTTGGCTGTCTGTTCTTTTGGGGAGTGTGGGGGTAAACATTTGACTGCTGAGTGCTTTGGGGGATTCCTGATAATTACTGCAGACCCTCTCTGGAGGGCTCATTGAGACCGAGTGCTTGCTACGTGTGAGGTGCTGGGCCAGGTGCTCTGTGCATATTAACCCATTTAAATTTCCCAGCAACTCTACTGTTACTCTTACTGTAGAGGAGGAGAAATGGAATCTAGCAGAGGCTAACTACTCGCCCAATGTCATGCAGCAAGTAAGGGGCAGAGCCAGGATCTCAGCCGCTTTCTATCTGACGAAGAAGCTGGGGTTCTGTGCATTCCACAATGGAGACTCTATGGAACAGTGACAAAAAACACACGCTAATATTGCTCAGCAATGGAACAAAACCCAAGATTTGCACCTGGGCACGTTCCAATGAGCCTGCATATAAATTAGACTCACTGCAAGCCAGTACGTGAAACCTCTTGAGTGCCAATTGCTTACTAGGCACGGCAGAGAGATAGCTTGAGGCTCTCCAAGGTGGCCCAGTGGTGCCGCTGATTAACAGAATGAGTCTATGTCCCAAATATTCAGGTGAAGTTCTACCACTCTGTTCCCCAAAGCCGGAGAATTGGGGGGTAGGGGGCTGGTTAGCAGCTTTCTGCAGGTTTAAGTGTTGGTTCTACCTCCAAAATGTCCCTTCAGATAATTTCCTCCATTCAACCCCCCTTAGCTTCAGCTGTGCACTAGGGGGGTGCAAGTGACGGCATGAGTTTAGGGTTTCGGATCCATATACCACTGCTCGCTAGCCGTGTGACTCTGAGCAAGGCATTCTCTTCTATGAGCCCAAATGGGAGAGAGCAGCTACCTCATAGGGTTGTTGGGAAGACTAAATGAACTTGGGAGCTTGGTGTATAGCCAGCCCTGCTCATTATGCTTATTGTTATTTACAAGGGGAAGATGAACCCACATAAAAACAAGATCCAATGGGGAGAAAGGGATGAGACCCTAAGGTCTGTCTCAAACATCAGCTGCCAGTGGAAGTTCCTATTTCTGGGATGGCTAAGGGATGGATGTCTGAATGGGTCAGCCTGGCTTAAAAGGCAGGAGAAAAAAAAATTCTACAAGGACACTTCCGTTGACAACATTTCAGGATTCCAGACGGATTCCAAGCAATCTTCAGGGGTAACTTCTGGGACTCTGCCCGCCCAGGATGATTTCCATCTTTCGTTGAAGTGGTGGTGCTGGAGAGCTGTTTGCCCACATGACCAGGACACAGCCTCCCCTTGGCAGTCCCGATGGCCCCCAGGCCCACTCAGCTGCACCCCGAAGACCCTGATTTGTGATCTCACCCCCAGATCCTGAGCCAGTCCTAACCAGGCCCTGAGTCACACACAGTAAACCCCATAAGGGCAGGAAATGCATTTTTTCATCTCTCTCTCTCCAGTTCCTGGTACACACACACACAAAACCAGTTGCCGTTGAGTCAGTTCTGACTCATGCTGATCCCGTGTGTGTCCGAGTAGAACTGTGCTCCACAGAATTTTCAATGCCTGATTTTTTTGGAGGTAGGTCACCAAGCCTTTCTTCTGAGGTACCTCTGGGTACACTGGTTAGTAGCTGAGTGCTTAATCACCCAGGGACTCCTCCTGGTACACAACAGGTGTCTAATCAGTGTGTGTTGCTTAACCAACAGATGCATGAGCTATGTGTGGGAACAGGCCTGCCCCCCAGGGTTCAGGCCCTTGAGGGTCCTGTGAGAGTATGTCTGAGGACAGCCCTCCCTCCCCTAGCCAGGCCAACAGAGGCTCAAGGGGCCGACTGGAAGGCACATTGGCAGGGGTTTCTCCTGGCAGACGGCGGCAGCCTCTTAGTTTCCCAGACAGTGGGCATGGAGCATCAGCGTCGCTGCTCAGCGGAACACGCCGTATATCAGATGCCTAATGGCGCGTTTTAGAACATAAGTGGTAACCACCAAATGGGACCTGGGGAAGGGAATTAGAGGCAGTTGCACAGCAGGGAGGGAAGAAAAAAAGGAAGAAGCGCCTCGGAGGAAACGGGGCCAGATGCAATCATCCTGAGACAGGAGAAAACCACTTCCAAAGCACCCAGAGGCCAGGGGGTTGATTTTACTTAGGATCAGCGCTCTTTACTGAAGGCTGGGCTAGACGCCAGGGCCCTTGCCATTGGCGTCCAGCACTGGGCCATCCTGACCCACCCTGACCGCAGCATTCTGGAATGCTCCGTGAGCTCCTCTAGCCACTTACTCAGCAAATATTATGGCACACCTACTATGTGGCATGAGTTATACATCAAAGCACCTACACTCGAAGGTCCACAGTCCAATTGCCTGAGTTCGAATGCTGGTTCTGCCCCTGGCCTGGGGTCGTTGGTTATGTTCCCTCGAATCTGAAGCAGATGGTTCTCCAGCCATAGGCTCGGCCCTCTATTATTGCTTTCTTAGTAATGGATTTCCTTGTAATACTCTTTTTACACCTTATCATGAAGTTAAACAAGATAATATGGATAAAGTGATCAGATTAGCAGTGGCTATGTCCCAAAGGGTCTCTGCCCTTCTAGAATATATGTTCTAACACTGGAGTGGAGGGAGGGGACTGTGCGCATCAGTTGTTTTGAGATCCCCCGTGTCCAGTTTGGGGAAGGCACAAAACAGGCACTCAGGGAATTTTCTCTGAACTGAGCACATACAAACACATCCACGCTTGTCACCAAGAACCTCTGGAAGAGACACATTTCCTTGACAGGTAGGTGGAGTTTTTCTAGGTGGCTTTCACGGAGAGGCGGCTGTTCCTGAGTCCTGGCTTTATGCAGGCATCTCAGTTCCAGGCCCCTCTCATTTCTGGCACCTAGCCTTCCCTTTCTTCAGAGCTTGGCTCTGCATTAAAAATGTTTAAATTATGCCTTGTCCTGCATTTCTACATGCATGTAGTGGGAGATGGGTTTGTGTTGGCTCAGTCCATCATGTGGCTGGAACTAAAATCATGACCTGAATTTTACTTATATTAGCTTATTACCTACCTTGTTTTGCAAACTTTTGAAAAGTAGTTTATAATATACCCATTGCTGTTAAGTCGATTCTGACTCATAGTGACTCTATAGGACAGAGCAGAACTGCCCCATAGGGTTTCCAATGCTGTAATCTTTGTGGAAGCAGACTGCCACATCTTTCTCCCACAGAGCGGCTGGTGGGTTTGAACCGCTGACCTTTTGGTTAGCAGCCTGGTGTGTAACCACTGCAGCACCAGGGCTCCTTCAGTTCATAATGTAGGATGAACAAGATAGGGTTCCCACCCCAAAGGACTCCGTAATCTCTTTAGGAGACGGGTGTGTAAGCAAATAGGTACGATCAACAATAACTGGAGGACTATTTGGTAAATGGAGGGATCAGCCAAATATACAGGAGGAGAACCAGAGACGGGCTGAGTGACCAGTGCTTACATGGGAGGTCAGAGAGGATTTGAGGAGGAGGTGGATTTACACTGTGGCTGGGTGGAAGGGAGGGTTTCAGGGCACTAAAAATGGGAAAGAGCAGAGGGAACAGCACGAGCAAAGGCACAGAGGTGTGAGTGAGTGTGTAGGGTGCTCTAGGAGCAGGGAGCATGCAGGTGGGATTGCGGGGGTGGGGTGAGGAGGTAAGAAGTACAGGATGAGATGGGAAAGGTGGGTTAGGGCCAGATTGTGAAGGTCTTGATGCTGTATTGTATAAATAGTTACATATTTAATCCTCACAGTGGTCTTATCAGGAACCTAGGTCTCCGTGAGTCAGAATCGACGTGAGGGCAACAGATATGGTTTTCGGTTTCAGAGATAGGAAACTTAGACTCTGAGAAGTTACAAGACATTCCACCATAAGTAAATTGTTATCTCAAACCCAACCCTTTAAGCACATAAGAAGGGGACAGGATTCAGACTCAGATCTGGGTGAACCCTAAGTCCGTGGGTTCCCAAGTATCTGACACTGCTGCCTTGAGGCAGCTCAGGGAATACACGAGGGGCTTAGGAAATACAGAGGCAGGCTGAGGTCTACGCAGATCTCCCAGCTCCAGCGCTGGAATGGAGACCAAGAGCCTCCCCAACAACCAGCAGCACTAAAAACGAAAAACAAAGAACAAAAGAAACTGAATGGGAGTCAAAAGCAGAAGAGCAGAGAAATATCACCGCAGGGACTGTAAGAAGGCGTGGTCGGCGTCAGGGTGGGATGGAGGGCGGCTGGAAAAAGAAGGGAAGCCTCCATCCACAATAAAAGGGTCTCAGAATTATCGGACTGTGTCAGTTTATTTGACAGAAGAGGGAGCTGGGGTGCAGAGAGAGGAGCCGCAACTTCTGCTTCCGTGCTCGAGGGACTTATGGACTGATTCAATCCTTTATCCAACATCCAGTCTCCTACTCTGTGCCCAGCACTGAGCATTATGGGGTGCCAAAGACATAGGAGCCCTAGTGGCGCAGTGGTTAAGTGCTTGGCTGCTAACTGAAAGGTCGGCGGTTGAAACCCACCAGCCGCCCCACGGGAGAAGGATGTGGCAGTCTGCTTCGGTTAAGGTCTACAGCCTAGGAAACACAATGGAGCAGTTCTACTCTGTCCTATAGGGTTGCTAGACGCCAACGGGTAAAGACATAGAAGCAGAGGGAATATATACTGACTACAAAACGGGTAAAGACATAGAAGCAGAGGGAATATATACTGACTACATCATTTGTTAGGTATTTGCATACAATGTCTCTTTTATTTCTCCATGCAACTCAGTGTGGAAGGTTTTACGATCACCATTTTACATACAAGAAACGTGGGCTCAGAGAGGTTAAGTCAGTTACCAGAGCAGAGCTGGGATTAACACCCAGATCAGTATGGTTCCAAAGTCTATTTCTTCCCACTAGCGCATGCTGCCTCCTTGCTATATATAATTCCTGCCCCGAAAAGCTCAACAACCAAGATAATCATCAAATTGACTGCATAAAGGAGGACACTGAGCGTGAAAGGCGGTGGCACCATCTGTAGTTGTGCCAGGACAACAGGCATAGCGTGACATTGTCCCAGGCAAACTGGAATGTACGTTGTTGTTGTTAGCTGCTGTGGAGTTGGTTCCAACTCATAGCAACCCTATGTACCACAGAACAAAATACTGCCCGGTCCTGCACCATCTTCACAATCGTTATGCTTGAGCCCATTGTTGCAGCCACTGTGTCAATCCTATACTAAAGATGAATAGTTCATATTTGCATGAGGCTTTAAAGTTTTCTGGGGTCTCTGAGTGATGCAGATGGTTAACATGTTCAGCTATTAATCAAAAGATTGGAGGTTCCAGTCCACCCAGAGGCACCTTGGAAGAAAAGCCTGGCGATCTACTTCCAAAAAATCAGCCCCTGAAAGCCCTATGGAGCACAGTTCTACTCTGGCACACATGGGGCTGCCAAGAGTCAGAAATGACTCAAAAGCAATTGGTTAACAGGTTAAAGTTTTCCAAAGCAGGTTCCCACTTTCAACCATATCTCATATGGTGAAATGGAAACGTTTCCGTGGTAACTGAAGCTTGTCCTTTTAAATACTAACGTCTCTAGAATCTGAACGTTTCAGCTTTGAAATGCAGCACAGGCCTTCTGGTCTGAGTCAAGACAGCTCAGTCCCATGCTGTCCCTGAGCTAGCCTAGCTCTCTCACTCAGCTAGGGGGAACTCCTGCAACCCGCTGTCTCAGGCAGAGTGCTGAGAAGGGCCACTTCCAGAGCATTCCTCGGCCCAATGCAAGGACAGAGATCAGCAGTGGCTCTATAAGATTCTAGGATTCTGGGACCCCTTAGGTTCTGTACTGGGCTTTCTGTGCCCAGCTTCATTCAAAGAGAGTCAAATCAGCATCAACTTAAAAGTCAGAGACTGAGGCTAGCAGAAGGAATATATGAAAAGGCCATGGGGGTGAGAAGAGATCTTTGCGCTCAATGAGTTCAAACTCTTCGTGATACAGATGAAGACACTGTGAGTTAGAGAAGCAAAGGGACTTGCCCAGAGTCACACTGGTGATCAGTGGCAAAGACAGGCCTGGAATCCATATTCCCCGACCACTGCTTTCATGAGCATGCTTCTCATCCCTCCTCCACTCCAGTAACATGGGAACCAAAAAACCCAAACCCATTGCCATTAAGTCAATTCTGACTCATGGCGACCCCATGTGTTACAGGATAGAACTGAGCTCCATAGGGTTTTCTTGGCTGTAATCTTTACGGAAGCAGATTGCCAGGGCTTTCTTCCATGGCACTGCTGGATCACATGAAAAAACCAAAGCCAAACCTGTTGCGGTCGAGTTGATTCTGACTCATAATGACCCTATAGGACAGTGTAGAACTGCCCCACAGGGTTTCCAAGGTTGTAAATCTTTACAGAAGCAGACTGCCCTATCTTTCTCCCGCAGAGAGGCTGGGGGGTTTGAACTGCCAACCTTTTGGTTAGCAGCCAAGCGCTTAACCTCTGTACCACCAGGGCTCCAGGGTCACATGGAACCTCTGGCAAATTCCCAGAACGTGCCACACTCTTTCATTCCTCCCTGCCTTTGGAACCTGCTGTTCCATCTTCCTGGAATACCCTTTCCAGGAATACCCTGCCTGGCAAGCTATCCCACCCCATCCCACCTTCTGCTTCTAGAGGCAGCGGAAGCATCTCATATAGGCAGCCTTTCTCGAATCACTGTCCTCTCTGTGCCCCCACTGAGCCTTCTTCTGAGTTAATTTTTAGCATCTTTCAAGCGGTGAAATTGATGTGTCCATGTCTCCGTCTTTCCATTCGATCCCAGGCTCCCAGAGGGCAAAGATTTGCTCTTGTTCATCTCTGTCTTCCAGCACCCCACACAGGGGCTGGTATAGAGCAAGCTCACCATCAATGTAATTGCACTGAATTGAAATGCCCTTGGTGGGGTGGAGGGAGTTATGACAAGAGAGGCCTTCTGGGAAGGAGCAAAAGATGGAGGCTGCACCAGAGAAGAGAAGCACCAGTGGTGCTTCACGTCACCATGAGGCTAAGGGTGGTCCTGTGTGTGGTTTAGAAGAGGCCCCAGGGCTTGAAGAGAGTGGCCAAGGTGGGGCTGGAAGCCCCAGAGACTGCTCAACCCTGCATCTGCCTGTTGGAGTCAGTCTCTGGAAAAGTACCAGTGAATTAAAGCCCAGTAAAAAAGTCAATTAAGTCCAAACTCAATTCATGCCTTAAGCATCTCCAAGCCAGTGAGTTGGAATGCAAGCAGGGCCAATATTTCTCCATTTACCTCCATGTCTACACTGGTCTCCAGTGAAGCATCCGTGACACGTTTTATTTCAAGTATAAATGTGGCAGATAGACTGAGAGCAAAGTGACGGTTGCTGGGTGCTCTCTGGATCCCGTCCAAGGGACTCCCATTGGCGGGTGCGATGTCCATGTCCTGACCTTGGGGCTCTGCATGGCCATTGGGGATCTGCATGGATCTGTGCGCGTCCTATGTGCATTGTGTTTGCATATGAATCTGTGTGTGTATGCACAGTTGTTTGCTACATATATAACTGCAATTAGCACATGTGTGTATTGTTTCATCCATTTATTCCGTACATATTTATTGAGCACCTACTATGTGCCAGACATTGTATTTGCCCTGATATTCCAGTGGTGAAAGAGATAGTCCTGCCTGGCTTGACTATCCTCCATGTTTCACTGGCTGTTAGATGGGATTATGCTCCATAGACCTCTCCTTGGGAAAGGCTGGCTGACAATAAAGTACACAAGTCCTCCATGGATTGGCCCTAATCTATTTCTATAATCTTAACCTTTCCTACTCCTTTTTAGCCTAAAAGACAGGCTAGATGGATTACTACAGTGGGAGGGGAGTTGGGCTAAGTGAACACAAACATCTTTTCCAACTTGGTCTTCCCTGGGACATTCAGGGCTCTTGTGCACAAACATATACTTGATAGATGCCTTGCAGAATAGGGTCTGGGACTCCCTACAGGCAGAGGTAACGAGCCATTCTAGGGATGGAGGGTCCCGGAAGGTGGTTATCCAAGGTGTCTGGCACCATTAAAGCTGGAATTCTTATTGAGAGGAGCCAAGATTGAGGCTGGTCAGTCAGAGCTGAGCTTTAGGGACAAAGTGCCAGCGATAAAAAACAGAGTGGTCAAAGTGGGCCAGCATCTTCTGGAATGTCCCTTTAATAAGGTGCTGCCTTTGGGGCTGCCTTGGTGTCTTATGGGAACCATGGTCAGCTGCACAAAGAGAATGTCAAAGCTAGAGGCAGAAGACCCTGGGGATGGCCTAAGCCCTGACACTTACTTTAAATACAAAGAAAATTGAGGGCTAGAGAGGTAGAGGGACCTCCCCAATGTCACCCAGGAATTTAAGAGCAGTGCTTCAATTAAAACACCCGTTTCTTGCGCGCTATTGAGACTTTATTTGGATTCCTCAACGAATAGACTTCCTTCTGGCCAAGAACTTTACCATGGCCCACAGGTTCCCTGATTAGGAAAAAAAAACCTCACTCATTTTTCCCTTTGCTCAACCCCTTCTCACCATCCTCCCTACCTCAAGCCTGTGACACTGGAGCTTTCTCTCTTCAACGCCACCTTTCCTCTTACCTCCATGTATCCTTGGAGGGCTCCCTGCCACTGCAGGTAGTGACAACATTTTCCATTTTAGACACGTCAGCAAGTTTTGCCAGGCATTCCTTTCTCTAAGGAAGCGTGAATGCTAATGCCTCCATCTGGGGATTATGTTAATACACTACTCTGAATTGACATTTTAAACATTGCACACTTTAATTGTCCACCTATTCTGCCTCCAAGTCCAGGATCTTACGGTATTTAGTAAGTGGGATGGTGGAGGGTGTTGGAGAGACGCCCTCAGCTGGATTGGAAGGAACCCTGGCCTGGGAGTCAGAATTCCTGGGATCTAGTCCCTAGGTGTGTGACCGTGGGCAGGTGACTTCTTATGTCTAGCCCTCAGTTTCCTTATCTGTCAAATGAGGGAGTAGGACTTGACAGTCTCTAAGGCTCTTTCCAGATCTAACCGCCCATGACTTCTGACTTCCAGAGTTACCCCATAGCTCTTGCCTTCTTCCCATCAGCTTTGCCCTGGACACCACAATTGCCAGCAATGTCACCTCTCTCTTGAGTTTGGGACTATTTATATGCTGGTGATAGGAGTCCCTGGGTGGCGCAAATGGTTAAGCACTCCACTACTAGGCAAAAGATTGGCAGTTCAAACCCACCCAGAGGGGCCTTGGAAGACAGGCCTGGAGATCTATTTCTGAAAGGTCACAGCCTTGAAAACCCCTACGGAGAAGTTCTACTCTGCACACACGGGGTCGTCATGAGTCAGAATCAACTTGACAGCAGCTAAAAACAATATGCTGGGGACAGACACTTCTTCCTGTCTACTTGTTAGCTACTTCCGTCTCACCTTCCAGACCTCTCAGCCTGCGTCCAGGTCCTCCTGCCCCCACCAGAGTTAAACATGATAAAGATGGAGCTGTTTTAAGCACCTTCCCCAGATCCATCCTTTCTCTGATGCCCAAAGCAACGTTTCTTGGGGACAACCTTTGAGTCCTTCTTGTCCCTGTATGGCTAACGTGTTGCTAAATATAATCCTCCTTTTGCTCACCCAGTTGTTAATTGGTGACTACTGACTGGGTGTCTACTGTGCGTGCAACACTGATTTCGGCACCGCCTCCCACAGCCTGTCCTTGATGTTGCCTCCCATCACTTCAGAGACTCTCACCTGGGCTACTGCAGTCTCCGAGGTCCCCAGCCTTGCTCCTTCTGACTTGTCAATGATGCTGCCAATGTCTCTCTGATACCCTGCTATAGCCCAACCCCTCCTGTAGAACCCATAGATGGCCCCTGGTCTCAAGGACCCTCCCAAACACCCTCACCATGGGCTTCAGAGCCATGACTTGGGCAGCATTCATACACCTTCCCGCCCCTCTCTTCCATGGAGACAAGATTACATGCTGGAATAAGTGTACAACTAGGAAGCAGGAAGACAGAAGCGTCAGCCCCAGGACTTGCCAATTACTCGTTGTGTTCTCATGCTGGTCCCTTCACTTCATGGAGACTCAGTTCTCCGTATGTGTAAAATGGCACTAATAATAAGCCTTGCCGTGTTGACCTGCCAGGGTTGCAGCGAGGATCATATGAGATATGAAAGTACATGTGCTTATAAAGGATAAAGTGCTGTACACAGGGGACGGGTTACTTGGGCATTTCTCCAAATGTCTTCTGGAGGCCAGCTGGACTAGAACTCCCTGGGGATGATAATAAAATTCATGCTCCTGGACCTGGCCCAGAGCTACCAGACCAGAATCTCTGGTGGAAAAGCTTGATAAAGGCTTGGGTTTTAAATAAGCCTCCCGAAGTTGAAGAATCAGTTGTATTTATTATACCTAGCATCCCCAGCTTGCACACTTACCTCTCCCCTTAGCTACTTGGGCCCACTGAGCATGCTCAGTGCTTGATCAGCTTCCCCCTCTCCCCCACCTCCAGCGTATTTTTTCATATGTCAGAGAAAATCATGGCGTAGTGAGAAAAGCAGGAGCTTTGGAATTAGATCCGCGTTTGAATGCCAGCTTTGCTACTGAACATCTGTGACTTTGCATAAATCACCCAACTCCCTGAACCTTCATTATCCTCCTCTCTATAATGGGAATTA
>NW_004444074.1:4736253-4743907 GCF_000243295.1 Trichechus manatus latirostris
GGGCTCCCCTGGGGCATGTGCCAGACTAGCAGGCAGAGCCAGGAGACCCAGTGATAGGGTGGGGACAGCCTTGGCCCTGGGTGGGGGCTATAAGCTTGACTAGGGCAGCACAGTAGTCTCCCGCAGAGCTCTGAGATCACAGATATCTGTGGTGAGCTTGGCAATAGCAGTGCACCTTTTCATCTGCAGAGAAAGATAGTCACCTATTTCTCTCTTTCCCAGGACAGAGCTGTACCTCTTCCATATGATTGGGGCTCACTCCCCTTAGGGCATGAGACTGAGACTCTCTCTAGGGCGGAACTGTGCCTCTCCCATCTGACTAGGTCTCCTCCTAGGCAGGCCTGAGCTTTCCCCATCAGACTAGGAGGTTTCCTGGGCAGGGCTATGTCTCCACCAACAGACCGAAGACCCCCCTCCCAGGGAGTGGAGGCTGCTTGCTGGTCTTGGTCCTAGAGGCTGCCTAGGACACCCCTTTCACCAGCACCAAGCTTCTGTTGCCCTCGGGCTCTGCCCTTCGCTTTGTAAGCAGTAAAAAACAGAAGGCAACCATCTTTCTTTTACAGGTTGTTGGCTTTTAAGTAAAGATAGTTAAAATAATTTATATCCTGCTTAGGGGAACAAGTGGAGAGAAGAAGGAGGGGTAGGTTTTCCTGGCAAGGAAAAGGAGCATAAAATGTCCTGCTGAATGCCCACTCAGCGGCCTCCATTCCTTCAAGCACAGAGCAAACACCCGTGATTTAAGCTAAGCTCCTGGGATGAGTTAGTGCTAGGGCTGTGACTGCAGATTTGACCCAAACACTTTGGGACTGGAGTCAGGCTTCCCAGAAAACAGACACGGAGGTGGAAGGTCTGGTTCCTGAGGGAGGGGAAGCGGGTGTTGGAGGGATGGTGATAGCTTCCCAGCAGATACAATTCCCATTACTTTGGCATCAACTCTTGTTCACTAATTTATATTCTGAGTTCCAGGGCAAAAGCTGGACTAGGAGGTAAGTGACCTGAGTTTCTCCCGGCTCTGCTAGTACCTAGCCATGTTATCAGGAGTAAGTCGCTCACCCTGGCTAAGCCACAGTCTTTGATGACCTTGAAGTCCTTGTAGACCTAATATTCCAGAATCCTCATTTGCAATCCCATCTCTCTGTTAAGTACCCTCATAGCCTCCTGCGCCTTTTCTTAACACAATTTGTCATTATACAGGGTGTCCATGAAGTTCTGGGAACATAAACGAATATACATAATGTTAACAAGGACATCTTCAATTTGTTAAAAGATAAAACAGTATCTGTGTTTCCAGACTTTATTGGCATACTTCTATGTATATAAGATTATCTGATTACAATCTGCTTCTTCCATTGGGCTGTAGATTCCATGAAGACAGAGACCATGTATTTGCTCACTTTTGCTCTCCAGCCCTCTGCACAGAGTTTGGCACGTACTGAGAGCTCAGTAAATATTAATTAAATGAATGAATGGCAAGTATTCTCTGGGGAATGGGGAGGGTAATGAAATAAAGCAAGGACACAAAAAGTAGGCTTTGAGAGAACGTGCCTGGATGTTTGGGACACCCAGCTCATTAACTGGGCCTGACATGGCATCTAGAGGTGGAATTTACACTCAGAGGATTTGGCTGTGATAAAAGAGACAAAGACAGAAAACTAAGAGCTGGCATGTTGAGATGAATCCACTCATATCACTCAGCTTCTTCTGAACATTTATAAATCCATTCTCTGCCTTCAGAGGAAAGCTGTATCCTTCCATCAAGGATTATACTCCTGCCCCAAGGATTTGGACTCGTGGCAGGTCAACTCAAGCCCAGCCTGGTGTTCTCAGCGATGCTGAGCAGGCTTTCTCTCTGGTTAAGACAGAGAAAGCAGGGAGGCTATTGTGGGGCCCCAGGGTCCTCTTGAGGCCTTTGCACGTGTTGCTTCTCTTGCTCTGAATGCCCAATCCCTTTCTAGTTCACTTGTTCTCCATCTTCTAGGATTTTGTTCAATGGCCACACCCTCCTCTCAGGCAAAACTGACCATTTCCCTCTTTGGGCCTGACTGGGCATATATTATTTTACTATGTATGTTTATGTGTAAGAAATAGATCATTTATTACATCTTCACCAAAGTTTTCAGACTTGGTGGCCATCCTGTACGTGTAGACTGTAGATGGTAAGTTCCTAGAGCTGCTGATGTGGCTGAAGTCCCTGGCTCCCCTCACACCTGGCGCACATGCCACTATCCATGGTCCTGAAGGTCAGGAACGCTATCTTGCTGAACCATTGAGCATGGGCGTTCCCCCCTCCTCTTGCACATGTAAACCAATAAGCTCAATAAGGGGCTGGTGGCGGGCTGAGAGAAGAATGCAGGATGTCCAGTGGGACCCAAAGGAGGAAGTGATTAGTTCTGCCTATTCTGCGTGACTCCGAAGCCTGCCAGCATGCTCCCTGATGGCAGTCAGTAATTGAGCCAGCAGTGTAGATGGGTTGTTTAGACCTCTGAGCCTTTCCTAGTTCATGTGTGCTAGCTAATCAGGTAAAGCTTTTCTTTTAAATGTAGATATCTCAGGTGGCCTACATTTAGTGACAGCTACAGGTTGGACTACAGGTGTGCTAAAGCCTCTTGCCCTCTATGAGCCTATGAATTGCCCATTTCTGAATAGTAGTAATCTCATGATAAAAAGTGATATATCACACCATTTAAAGCTTTTAAAATATAATTTAAAAAGTACAGTTTATTGAACACCTACTGTGAGCAAGGCATCGTGATGGTTGCTTTTGCTTTTCATATATTAACACTAATCCTCCAAATAACCCATTTAGGAAAACTATTATTATCCCCATTTTGGAAGAACAGAGAATGGTCAAAATGGTCCAACAACCTGCCCAAGGTCACCGAGCCAGTTAATAGTTAACTCCAGGTTGTTGGTCTCTACAGAGAGAATGTCTATGTCTTTTTACTAGTCTACACTACTTAATCTTCTTCCAATTGCCTAGCAACAGAAAAATAGTTTCCATAGCAACAATAGTAAAATCAGTATTGGTATTTGGATAATCTGATTTCTTAAAAAAAAAAAAAAAGCTTAAACTCTAAGCTAGTTATTCCACATCTGGGCACAAACATTAAAGGAAATAATTCTAACCACAGAAAAGCTTTATGCACAAAGAAATATACTGAAGTATTATTTAGAATCTTTAAAAAGTAGCAGCAAGAAATGGCCAACATCAGGGAATGATTAAATGCAGTGTGGTGCACTTGTTCAGTGTGTGAAATAGGTGGTCTCTTGCAATATGGTCCCACTGGATGCCCCACTCCTCTATATTTCTACGAACTGCCCCTATTTTCTGGAAATTGACCACCGCAGGGGAGGGGCAGTCATTTCATATGACTCTACCGAATGATTAAGTGCTTAGCTGCTGATTGAAATGTTGGTAGTTCGAACCCACCCACTGGCGCCATAGAAGAAAGGTTTGGCGATCTGCTTCTATTAAGAGTATAGCCTAGAAAACCCTATGGGGCAGTTCTACTCTGTCACATAGGGTTTCTATGAGTCGAAATAGACTCAACAGCACTTAACAACAATACTCTTGGCCTTCGTGATTGGTCCCAGTTGGGTGCCTGGCCCAACTTGGGCCAATCAGTTCCTTCACTGGAATTTTTAGAACAGAGTAGGAGACAGCTTGGTTCCTCTTTGGGAACAGGGGCTGTACTGCAACATCAAGGGCATGGTGGTTCAGTAGTGGAATTTCTGCTTTCCATGTGGGAGACCTGGGTTCGATTCCCGGCCAGTGTGTCTCATGGCAGCCACCTCTTGTCTGTCAGTAGAGGTTTGTGTGTTGCTATGATGCTGAACAGGTTCCAGCAGAGGTTCCAGACTACAACAGACTAGGAAGAAAGGCCTGGTGATCTACTTTCGAAAATCAGCCAGTGAAAACCCTACGGATCACAATGGTCTGATCCACAATTGGTTATGCAAATAGTGCAGGACTGGGCAGTGGGTCATTCCTTTGTACATAGGGTCACCATGAGTTGGGGGCCAACTCCATGGCAGCTAACAACAACAATGTATCATCAGGCATATTGGTGACCATGCTCTGCCTCTGTGTACCACGGGCAGAAGAGGGGTCCACCATGAAAGAGAGTGAAGCAGACAGTTTGAGAGCAGTAAAATGGAGGCCTGTCTCCAGGCCCTACGGCACTCCAAATCCTGACTTTGACTCTTCCAAGAGCTCAGCTGCACTTGAACCCTGAGAAATACCCTAGCATTCTTCCAACAAACTCTTCCTTTTGCCCAAGCCAGTCAGAACTGCCTTCCTGTTATGTTAACCAACAGAGTCCTAATTTAAACAGCAGGGGTTTAATAATCAGTGCTATTAGGATGAAAATGTGGGACTACATAGGTGAGCAATGTGTAGTTCCAAAGTAGAAGACATCTGGATGGCCAAGAAGCCTGGAGCAGGGACTAGACATAACCACAGGAGAAGCCGTGCACTGATCTCAGAGCTCATGAAAGCTGGGAGCTGGGCCACCTCCAACATGGACATAAAGTGGCTGCCTTAGGACATGTACCCAGACTCCTCTTCTCCCAGCAAACTCACCCTCCTGAAGATACTAGGAAAGAGCCAGGCAAATACAGGATGCATCTGGTCTGAGGCATTTCCCCTTCATTTTCATTAGCCTGGAAGCTCTCTGAAGACCAGAGTTGTATCTTGTTCAGCTTTGCATTCCCAGGGCTAGTACAGGGCCTGGCAGAGCAGGTGTCAAGTCAATTCTTGTTCTCCCCTGGGAGGCAGACTGTGGTTGTGTTCCAGCTCCTCCTCTTACTTGATATATGGGGTTGTGGAGTCCCTGGGTGGTACAAATGGTTAACATGATTGGCTGCTAACTGTAAGGTTGGCGGTTCAAGTCCATTCAGAAGCACCTTGGAAGAAAGTCCTGGCAATCTACTTCTGAAAGATGAGCCATTGAAAACCCTACGGAGTGCAGTTCTACTCTGACACACATGGTGTCTCCATAAGTTGGGGTCGGCTCATCTGCAAACGGTTTATTTACACATAGTCTCTTGGTATCAAACCTACTCGTCTATTTTCTTCTTTGACACTAGGTCCAGCACTCTGAAAACGACATTCCCTAGGCCCCCCTAGCTCCTGCCAGGAGACTGGCCAGTCTGGATGGCCTTACAGGAGACTGGAGGCAGGAGAATGGGAGAAACACTGTCCACCAGCTTCCAGCTTGGGTCTGCACCCGTCTGGCACCAGAGGACATCTATAGCTCTAGTCTCCAGCTTCTTTTGTCACTCCCAGCAACAGTGGAGTGCCAGCCACGCCAGCCACACCATGTACCTCATCTGCCGAGCTGCCATCCCCTTCTGTGGCCTGATCACCATATCATCATGGTTGCACGTTATCACCTCTTTCGCACCTGCCCAACCTCACCTCCACACCAGATTCTGGTAACACCGTCTCTTCCCCGCCCTAGGGATGGTAACGCTTCCCACATTCACCAGTCTCTGCGTAGCCTCAGCATCCCTCCTTTCGCTACTTTAGCCTTTCAACTCATGTGTAACAAATCTCCCTGATTCAATGCCCTCTGTTTGAAATTCCTGGCCTGTTTCTGTATTCCTGGCTATATATAACTTATCAAATCATTTTGAATCTCAATCTCTTCATCTATAAAAATAGGGTAATAGTCCTTAGCTCATGTTGGGAGGATTCAGTGAAATAATGACAGTCAAGTGCCCGGCACATGTTGCTGTTGTCGTTAGCTGCCGTCAAGTTGGCCCCCAACTCATGACGACCCATGCACAAAGGGACTAGACTATTGTGATCCATAGAGCTTTTTTTGGCTGTTTTTTGAAAGTAGATTGCCAGGCCTTTCTTCTTAGTCTGGAAGCTCTGTTGAAATCTGTTCAGTTTTACAGCAACACACAAGCCTCCACTTACAGATGGGTGATAACTGCACATGAGGTGAACGGGCTGGGAATCGAACCTGGATCTCCCCCATGGAAGGCAAGAATTCTACCACTGAAACACCACTGCTTGCTGCCTGGTCAGAGTAGGTGCTAATAAATGCTAGTTAACCCCTTCACCTGTCCCAGGACTGAAATAATCAACTCATGTATGCCAGGAAGATTTCTTCTCTTGGTGATTTGCTGAAAGAACTGGTCTCCAGGAATTGCATACTACTTGGATAGCATCATGCACAGTGGAGCCTCCTCACCCCCTTGCCATAGTCAACCCAGAAGTACAGCTTGGGCTTCAGTGACAGCCAGCAGAGATCCACAGCCAGGCAGAGAAGCAATGGTGCTCAGAACTGTGCTTCCAAAACCTTCCCTCCCCTCAGCTCCTTAGTCACTTGAGCAGATTCTAATTTGGTCTCAAAAATATTCTTCAGTGGCCCCAGGCAAGTGCCGTTTTTCATGCCAGAGATGGGTATAGGGAGCTCCACTTCCGTCCTGCCTCCTGAGAGTCAATGACAAAGTCCATGACAAACCCCTGGAAGCCACCAGAGTGAGGAAAGGGTTAAAGCTACCATTCATTTGACAGCTGCATCAATGAATGAACACCTCTGGGGGCTGGCCTCTGTGTTTGGTACTTGGAAAGTACCATCTCTTGTATAACCCTCATAGCAACCCAACAAGGCAGGGGGGTTCTGTTCACATTGCAGACTGCAGAAAATTGACACTCTGATGGGGTAAGAAAGTGTCCCAGACCAAACTAATTGCCATTGAGTGGATTCTGACTCATGGAGACCCCATATGTACAGAGTAGAACTGTGCTCCATAGGATTTTCAATGGCTGTGACCTTTCAAAAGCAGAGCACCAGGACTTTCTTCTGAGGCACCTCTGGGTGACTTGAATCTGCCAACTTTTCAGCTAGCAGTCAAGCACTTAACCATTTGTGCCACCCAGGGACTCCTAAGAAGATGGCCTACGTCATATAATCAAAGTGGCAGAACTAGGGGTTGAAGCTTGGTCTGGCTGACTGCAGGTCTACCAGCTAGAGAATGAGATCCATTCTCTAGTTCTCCCTGTAGGCACTTGGCTTTGACTTAGCTGCTCACTATCAGAACCCGGGAAACAGGTGGACCCTGGGATATGAATATGTGATACTTAGACCATATTTCCCAGACACCGAGTTCCTAGCTGGCTCACAACCCAACAGCGAGAACGGACTAAGACAAGAAAGTCCTATGCAGGTTAGGCAGAGAAAGGATGCTGCTCGCAGTGCCTCTGCCTCTGAAGCTGGGAGGTTTCTGTGTATCACACCTGTGTTCTCACTGGCTGGCCCTCAGCTGCCAGCTGCTTGGATTTCAAAGTGGTCTAGACTGGGGAAAGGGAAGTGCCAGAGGCCTGAGGCTATCCGTTTGGGAGCGCTTGTTTACATTTGTCACTCTCACCGGGGAGCCAGCCCACACAAAGCAAACCTGGGCACATTCTCCTGCTAATGCAATGCAGGGGTCAAATTGAGTCATTCCATTTTTCATGGCTGCTGTTTCGGTTTTGTTCCTTGATGCCTCTCAAAGAACTCCACTCCTCTCTTCAAAAATGTGCTTGCTAAAATAATACTCGTGAAGAGTGTGCTTCTTAGTTAAAGTAGATACTCGAGACTAAATGCGCAGCTTCTGTCCGGAGGTGGGATGAGAAGGCAGAAAGGGATAGGAGCTGGTT
>NW_004444074.1:4744648-4746298 GCF_000243295.1 Trichechus manatus latirostris
GTGGTGTGGGGGCGCAGAGGAGGCAAAGTAATCTTTCCATTGTTCCCACCATAGGTTCTAATGGGGGAAGGATCTGCTAATGATTTATCTAATGAGCAAAAATGACCCCAGACTCCAGTGAAACCCAGGGCTGGTGCCAACTTTGACTCAGCCGGCGTGCAGGGGAAGGAAGGGGGCTGATATTTATTGAGCTCTGTACGTCCCTAGTAATGCATTAGTTTTTGAAATTATAATTTTTAGTCGCTGTAAAATTCTGCCATTCTGTAGATGAACCATAATTTATGCACCCATTACATAATGGTTGTGCATGGTTGGCTATTCATTAATTCTTGAGTGAAGAGGCTGTGTCTGGTCTACCGCTGCCTCCCCGGTAAATAGCGACTCATACATAGTTGTCGTTGTTGTTATGGGCCGTCGAGTAGGTTCCGATTCATAGTGACCCTATAGGACAGAGTAGACCTGCCCCATAGGGTTTCCAAGGAGCAGCTAGTGGATTCAAACTGCTGACCTTTTGGTTAGCAGCCAAGCTCTTAACCACTGTGCCACCAAGGCTCCCAATAAACATTTCGATGAGTGAAAAGTCTTTCTCATCACAATCCCACCAGCATTTGGTTAAATTAAAAAAACAAAAAATAGAAAACTGTGCCCATTTGCTAATTAAAAAATGGGATTTCATTGTGGTGTTAATTTTTATTTATTTGATTAATAGTGAGGTTGAAAGTTCATCCACATATTAATTAGCCATCTGAATTGGACTTCCTCTCTCCTTTTTTCCCTTTCTTCCTTTCATCTTTCCCAACTTCTTTTGAAAGCACCATTTTTGAAGGAACAGACACCAGCCCAGCAGTCTTGATACATTTCCCTTGGATACCTTTACATTTCCAGATAATCCATGAGGTTCCTAACAGTGAATTGTGTGCTTGCTAATTATTTTAAAGGATTGCACTAATAAGTTCAGATACTCATTAATTCTGAGAAAACGGTGACAGCTCTAAGGTATTAATGAGTATCTCACTCAAGTTAAGGGAGTTGGCAGTTGACACACATCTTTCCTGGCATTTCAGCTTTAGATTGCTATTTTGTTTTCCTGTAATACCATGCACCCTTATTAAAGTTCAATTATGGATTTAGGGGAAGCTTCAACGAAGGCATTAGCATCCAGTTAATTATTGAGAAGTGATGACAATTGAAGAAAAGTGGATTTTACTTCCTGTCATGACAGTAGGTTCCCTCCCATCCACCTGCCCAGGACAGGTGACTATTTCTTTGGCACGTGTGCCATATTTGCCGCGCAGGGGATCACAGACAAAGCCACAGAATATTACAAACTGCAGAGGCCGGCAGATTTGATCTCCTGCCTCCAGGTGAATGCCCAATCATCCTGCAAAGATGTCGTCCATTCTCTTCTTGGACATCTTTGGAAATTAAAGCCTCACATCTATCTATAACCACCCCTTCCAGGGTCTGGTCACTGATGAGCACAAGTTCTTTCTTTAATCAGAGTGAAATCATTCCTGCATTAATTTCTGTCACTTACTCCTGTGTGACCTTGCAAAGTCCTCCTGTGTGGTTTTCTCCTCTCTAGAATGATGGTCCTGGAGTAATAACTCTGTGTTAGCTAGAATTCTAACGCCCAGGATGTACGTAAAA
>NW_004444074.1:4747980-4750184 GCF_000243295.1 Trichechus manatus latirostris
ATTTCAGAGTTACATGGGGTGAGGAGTGGAAGAAGTCTAGGGAACTGATCTATTTTTGAGTGTTGGCTATGATATTTATACTTATGAACACATTCTAATCTTTGATGGGGGGGTCAGGATTTCTCGGATGTACTAATGGTAGGCGTTGATATTCTATTCTGATGACAGTTTTGCTGGGTTTATGCATTCACAATTTATGTGATGTATGTTTCCCAGGTAATGTGGTTGACTTCACGTCTATGGAGTCCCTAGCTGGTGCAAACTGTTAAAGCGCTTGAATACTAAATGAAATGTCGGTGGTTCGAGTCCACCCAGAAGTGGCTTGGAAGAAAGGCCTGGTGATCTACTTCCAAAAAAATCAGTCATTGAAAACCCTATGGAGCACAGTTTTACTCTGACACACATGGGGACACCATGAGTCAGAGATGACTTGATGGCAACTGCTGGTTTCATGTCTATGGTGGCTATTAATGCACCACCCCATTGCCCTTCAGTGAAAGACGCACTTGTCGCCCCACTGCTGGGAGTGCTGTGCTCAGGACGTCCAGTGTCAGCCCCATCAGGGATTGCCTCAGCTGGCCTTGCTCATTCCTGAGGCCACCCCCATCCAATGGCTGGTCCACGTGGGGCTATAAAAGTCTGACCATCTCAGTCTACCTTAGGACAACCCTAAAGGGCCATCTAGCTCTTGAGTCAGTGGGGTTGCCTGAAGCTGTTGGTAGTCCTGTGTGGCAGCTTGACTTCTCCTCGGCCCATTCCTGCGTCTTTCCCCTCCCTTCCACAGGCGTTAATCTCAAGGATGTTCCTGAATAAACATCCTGCAGGCTAAACCCTGTCTCAGAGTTTGCTTCCCAGAGAACTAGGGTGACCAGGTAACTCCGTTTGCCTGAGCCTGAGGAGTTTACTGAGATGTGGGACTTTCGGTGCAAAAACAAGACAGTCCCAGGCAAATGGGGACATTTGGTACCCCTTCAGGAAACCCAACTACACACAGTATCCCTTTGCATATTCTTATGCCTTTGGGGTGGTAAATTATATTTTATTCTTTAAGAATTTGGTAGAGGGCATGTACCATTTCCTCTTAACTCTTCCCGAAAAATCTCATGACAATCTTGGAGGAACTAGAGCTCAGAGAAGTTAAGAAACTTTTGCCTGGTCACACAGCAACAAGTAGCCATGTGGGATTCAAACCCAGGCCTGCTGAGCCCAATACACGAGCTCTATCCACCAACCCTCACTGATTTTCAAACACACACCTTGGCGTTTTGTTCCAAACACAGCTGCAGGTTACTATGGCTGCAGAGAGGCGTGCTTACAGAATCCCAAACACTCTTGGAGCTTTCTGAAAAATCAAGTCGCACTCTATTCAATGTCTACCTCCTTGTGTAGGCCTAGTTCTAAGCATCTGAACTCTCTGCTAATTACGGTCACATTAATTAAAAAATAAATCCCTTTTAATTTCCTAACAGGTGGTTTGTGAGGCTGGAAGAGAAGTCGAAACTTGTGTGTAATGATTGTGTGGCTTATTTGCATTTCTAATGGCTTTGGAGGACACCGAGGGCTAAGCTTCCAGTCTCCAGGCTGTCGTTCACCTCTGCTGGCTGCGCTGTGCTGTCGGCGGTGATGGCAGCATCTCTTCTCTCCAGGCACCACCTCTGAGGGCAGCGGCTCCAGCTGGAGTCCCAAGACTTCCAATCAACACAGACAGCAACAGGGCTGGTGCCTCTATGGGTTTGCTCTGAAGGGACTATAAGTTATTAAGGACCCTGGTGCCCAGCCCAGAGCTCGGTATGTGCTAGGTGCCCTGTAAATGTTGGCTGACCACAGCAGTTGCTAAACTAACCTTCACCTCGTTTATCTGAACCAAACACTAGGTGGGCACACGGAGGGCTGGCAGCACTGATGCCTGTTGAAGGAACCTTTGCATTTGCCCCACAGGTGTGTCTCTATGAAGTCGTCTGTAAATCCAGCCTCTGTAAATGGAATCCATTTTCCCTTCTAACTCCCGACTCATTCTGGATACTCTTATTTGTCGAGACCTCTGAAACATTTAAGATATAAGGTTTTTTTTTTGGCCATTTCTGCCCCCACAAGTCTTTCTATAAAGGAGTTAATAAGCCCCAGAAGAATACCTAAGTGTATTGTAAGTACTTTCCCTTTCAAGGGCCCAGCTTAGTGTGGTAGAAAGAGCTCAGGCTCTGGAC
>NW_004444074.1:4751035-4757974 GCF_000243295.1 Trichechus manatus latirostris
GTCAGGGGCTGTGACAAAATGAAGGCCAAGAATGATGTCACTGAGGAGATGGTACCAAACTTTGTTTCAAGACCACGGTACATTCCTTACATCCTGTAAGATAGGCACCATGATGCTCATTTTACAGATGAATAAACCAAGGCTCTGCCAGGTTAAGTGACTGGCTGTGTCTCCTTTAAGTAGCGGAGCCATGAGTCAAACCCAGTCTGCCTAATTCCCAAACTCTTCATCTCTCTCCTATACACGTGGCCTTCCTTATATCAGTAAATGGCTTGTTACAAGTGAATGCCATCCTTGTGGTTTCTCGGGGCAGACAACCTGGAGTTACCTTGACTCCTCTCTTTCCCTCACACCCCATATCTAATCCACTGGGAAATCCCACTGGCTCTACTTTACAGTATATCAAGAATCCAGCACGACACCCCCTCCTTGCTACCACCTGGTCCAAGCACCCCATCTCTCACCTGGACTGTCGGCTGGTCTCCCTGCCTCGCGCTTGCCCTTGCTGTCTGTCTGCAGCACAGCAGGCAGGGTGACTGATAAATTGTTTCCCTAACCATATCACCCTCTGCTCATCGCTCTCCATGGTCCCTTCTCACTCTGGGTCAGAGCTGACATCCTCACAATGGCCTGCACCACCCTGCACAACTGGGTCCCCTTTTTTCCTCTCTGAGCCCAGGTCCTACTGCTTCTCCCTGCTGTCACCGCTCCTGGCCTCCATGCTTCCCCCCAGCTCCTCAGACACGCTGCCGCCTGAGGCTTCTGCACTTGCTCCTCTCTATGCCTGGAAGGCTCTTTCCTCAGGATCTCCACGGCTCACTCCCTTCCCATCTTCAGGGCTTTGCTCCAGTGTCATCTTGTTTAAAACGGCAATAAGCCCACACACACCTTATCCTCTCCTGCTTTGTATTTTTCCATAGCACTATAACCATCTGGCATACTCCTGGCATAAACTTACTAATTTGTTTGTCTGTCATATTCACTGCTCCATCCTCGGTGCCTAGAATAAGGCCTAGCACACAGGAGGTGCTCAGTAAGTACTTGTTGGATGAATGAAGGAATAAATGAATCCAGCCATGACCTCCTGGGGAAGGTGTGATACCCTATGAGGACTGGGGGCAGGAGTGTTAAGATGTTCCCTCAGTGGCCTGTTGCATTTCTTCTTGGTGTTGGGGTCAAGGGGGACATGTTCATGACTGAGAAGGACCCGGGGTCCTGCTCTGCAGATCTCCTGGGTGTTTTAGGGGATCAGTGGGCTTGTTGTCCTGTCCACTGGGTTCTGAACCCCACTTCTTGCTCTGTTAGCTCCTCTGGTTCTACCTGTATTACCTCACCTTGTCCTCTACCCACCTGGCATCAGCATCATCAGCACTGTTGCCACCAGAGCTAATAGTTAGCAGCCTCTTCCCACGTGCCAGATACTGAGTAAGCCTGATACATGCCCTATTTCATTGAAACCTGGCGACAAGTCTCCAGGGGAGGCACTGGTATTATCTCTATTTTATAGACGAGGAAACTGAGGCTCATAAAGTTAAGTAACTTGTCCAAGGTCACATATCTAGTGAATGATGAAGACAGAATTTCAGCCCAGGCAGTATGATCCAGCTCCTTCCTCTCCTCCTGGTCGTGTTCCTGCCTCATGTTCTCATGGACTAGGGTATCATGGTCCTTTATTCTCTACTCAGCTTGGAAGCCAACCTTTGTACACTACCCAAGGGCAACTCGGTTTGTTCTGAGCTGTGTGTCTAGGGCAGGATAATTTTTTATTGTGCGGGGCTGTTTACCAGCATCCCTCATATCTATCCACTAAATACCAGTTGTGACAACCAGAAATGTCTCTACATGTTGTTAAATGTCCCCTGGGTGGTAAAATTGCCTGTGATTGAGAACCACTAGTCTAGCGGGTGAGCGGCGGGATGGATCAGGAGGTCTGTGGAATATTAGCCGCTGGCAGGGCCCTGGTCTGTGGACCACCATAAGCTCCAAGGATCTCCAGGTGGGCTCTGGAGTCATCCAATAATGCAAGTTCTTTCTTCATTCTTTTAGGTGAATGATTGGCATTGCCAAAGAAGTTCCCTATTACCTGTTACCGGGGTCGACTTCCCAGTGGCCTACCAAATGTAGTATACCACAGAGGGTTCTGGAGCCAGATTGCCTGGGTTCAAAACCCAATTCTACCACTTACTAGCCATGTAACTTTGGGAAAGCTATCTAATCTCTTTGTACCTCATTTACAAAATGAAAATATATTTGTGCCTATCTCATAGGGTTGTGGGGATCCCAGGAGATGAGAGCTTAGTGTGGGGACTGGCCATAGCTAGCTCTCAGCAAAGGTCAGCTCTCATAACTAAGGGACGTATAAAGACTCACTAAACACTGGTATTCACAAATGAAAATTAGCATGTTGCTGGACTTTACTGAAGACTTTAATTAGGTGTTCTACCCCAAAACTTGGAAGAAAGGCCTGCCGATCTACTTCCAAAAATTAACCACTGAAAACCTTATGGATGCCAGACAATCAGGAGGGATCAATTGCTGGAGGTAGACATCATGTTTGGTGAAACAGAGGGCCAATGAGGGCACGGGAGACCCTCGGTGCGAGGGATTGGCACAATAATCGCAAGGATGGAATCGAACATGCCAGTCACTGTAAAGATGACATAGCACCGGGCAACATTTTGCTCTGTTATACATAGGTTGGCATGAATCAGAGCTGACTTGATGGCATCCAACAATAACAACAACTCCAAAAGTCTGGTGCCAGGCAATCGTGGATGGCCCTGCCAAGCTCCCACTGCACCTGAGCCCAGCTGCCAGTTAGAAACCCCGACTGGGAGGGCGTGTGGTTCTCAGCGAGAGCGTTAGCGGTGTTGTCTTGATTTGGTGCTGCTTTCCAACTGCCACTGTTCTTGCTTTCTAATTATAAATTGTCATTAGTTTAGTTTCATCGTTACTAATTTAGTTGGTTGTGGGTTGTTTGCTTAACAACAGTAGTTTGGACTTAAAATGGCTGGGCTCTAAGGCAAGTACGTGTTGCAGTTCAACTATGAATCATCCATCTCCCATTCCTAAAACCAATCGTTCCCCAAACCATTGGCACTTTTACACTTTCGTATTATCTTCAGGTCCTTTGCCTGCTGGAAAGTGGGATCAGATGGGGCAGGTGGCTATGGTTCTTTTTTGCCTTATGTAAGTGGGCTATAGTCAAAAAGGATAAAGACACTGTCCTAGAGCAATCTTCCCTCTCCCTCCTGATTTTCTGTTTTATAGATGGGGAAACTGAGGCTCAAAGAAGTGGAGGGTCTGAAGTCATACACAGTTGCTAAAATCTCATTCCCCTAATTAACTGTCCTGGGCTTCCTCCTCCATGGAGGGCTTTCAATCCCCACAGGGTGGCTTGAAATTGCTCACTCTTGGGTGGGGGGGCTTCTCCTGTATCTTTCGATATGGTGCTGATTTCTGGTAAATATAAGCAGTGGAGAAGCGTTGGGGCTCCGGAGTCGGACAACTTCCTAGCTGTGTGACTTGACAAGTTAATTAACCTCCCTGTGCCTGAGTTTCCTCATCTGTAGGATGAGGATAGTGACAGCATCAACCTCCAAGGTTTGGAAGAATTTCAATCAGAGAACTCATGTATTATGCTTAGCACAGCGCCTGGCACACTGAAAATGCTCAATGAATGATTAATTGGTTAATATTTTTAGATGTCCAGAGCTGATGTCCCAACTCCCATCTGCAGCCTCTTAGGAAAAAGAACAACATATAAAGCTTTAAGGTTTATAAAGTAATTTGCAGTATCTTGTTGGATCTTCAAAATAACCTAAGGAAAGGATTATTATCCCCATTTTATAGACAGGTAAACTGAGCCTCAGAGACATAGAGGATCTGAACTCAAGTCTTGTGGCTCTATGACCAGAGCTCTTCCACTCCCTGACACTGCCTTCAGGCATCACTGGCACCACTGTTCTCAGGGTTCTTCTTTAACACTTTATTCCTGCGCACAGAGGCTCCACACTAGTCAGAAAGCCCAAAGCTGCTTTCTACATGTTCCTGGGCTACGTGGAGAACATTCTCCCCTTGTTCTGCAGGGGCAGAGCCTCTCTCCCAGCTGAACTACAAGTGAGATGACAGCAGAGATGAGCGGTCCGCTATTTCTTTAAGACACATCCAAGAGAGCGTGGCAAAGAGCTGGAGCTCCCTTCCGATAGATCCCACTTGCCTGGCTGGTAGGAGGATGGCTGGGATGGGGTCCAGGTGGGGAGGGGTAGACTGGTCCCAAACAGACTGCAAGCTTCCTTCGTGGACTGTGTGCTGTCAGTGCTCCTCATGGGCGAGGAGAGGCCTGCAGGCATCTCTGAATCATGGCCCCCAGCTCAGCACTGGCACCTCTGAGTCACTCAGCAAACGTGCAGGGAATGAACAAATCTGGGACAAGGTCAGGAAACACCTTCTCTTGAAACTGAAACTAATAAAATTGACATAAAGGAGGTGAGATTAAGCCATCAGCAGCAAGACCCAGTCTCAGGGATAGCTTGGAGCCTGATGCTGCAGAGAGGAGGCGATTTCCTCATCCCAAGCCTGGAATGCAATTACCGCCAGAGAAGCAGTAACACCTATTGTCGTAGTAGAAGACAGGGGCCTGCTCCAGAGATTTGGCTGTCCATCTCCTGCGCTGAGGGAGGGTTGGGGAGTCCACTGACAGGAGGACCCCAAGCTTTCTTGATGGAGTAGGGAAGGGGACGAATGTTTATAGAGCACCTACTGTGTGGCAGGCATTGTGCCAGGCATCTTGTCTTCCTTTACGTGCTCCAGCCACACTAGCCCTCTTTTCCTCTCAAACCTAACTTGTTCCTACCACAGGGCCTTTGCATGTGCTGTTCTTCCTACTGCTTCTCTCTGCTTTTGCAGTGGCTATCTCCTTAACACCATTCAGGTTTTAGCTCAAAGGTCATTTTCTCAGAAAGGCCTTTTCCAACCCTAGTTAAAGCTGTAACCCCATCCTGCCCCACCATCACTCTCTTCCACATCATCCTAGTTTATCTTCTTTAATATACTTCTCCATGTCAGTTGCCATCGAGTCGACTCTGACTCATGGTGACCCCATGTGCATCAGAGTAGAACTGTGACTACAGGGTTTTCAGTGGCTGACTTTTTGGAAGTAGATCACCAGGGCTTTTTTCCAAGGCACCTCTGGGTGGATTTAAACCTCCAACTTTCTGGTTAGCAGCCAAGCACAGTAACCATCGTGCCACCCAGGGACTACATATCTCCATACTCAAACATATTTATTTGCTTTCTTATTAGAATGTAAGCTCCTTGAGGATAGGGAATGTTTCAGTCTTGTTCAGGTCTGTATTCCCAAGTCCTAGAACAGTGGCTGGTAGTCAGCCCTCCATATCTGTGGGTTTTGCATTCACAGATTCAACCAACCATGGATATAAAATATTAAAAAAAAAGAAAGCCCATAAAGCAAAACTTGAATTTGCCTTGCGCTGAGCACTATGCCGAATCCACGTGAATGAAGTGATGTATAGGCATCCCCTGCTGTAGCCTCCCGCCATTTCACAGATCCTCAGTCTCTCCAGCACTGTTGTTTGAGCGTTGTTCACCTCGCGTCTTTTCATTAGTCCCTAAACAATACAGTCCTGTATAACACTATTCACATAGCATCCGCAATGTATTAGGTATTATAAGTAATCTAGAGATGATTTAAAGTATATGGGAGGACGTGTGCAGGTTACATGCAAATACTATGTCACTTTATATAAGGGACTTGAGCCCCCATGGATTTTGGCATCTGCGGATGGTCCTGGAATCAGCCCCCCATAAGGATACTAAGGGATGACTGTATCTCCTCAACAAATATCTCTGACCACCTGGGGGCTGGGTCCTTTCCCATGGCGTTTTATGTGGGCCTCACAAGGGTCCCGGGAGGTAGTATAATTACTCCTATTATGCAAGTGAAGAAATAAAGGATCAGGAAGAACCAAGAACTTGCCCAGCTCATAAGTGGTATGGCCAGGATTTGAACTAGGTTTTTATTTCAAAGCCATACCTTTAGATACAGCACGCTGCTTCCCTAGAGGAGAGATGGGACCTCAGCTCAGCACAATACAATGACACCAGTCGTTAGCACCACCAGGATCCCTTCAGTTGCCATCAAATGACCTTCTGGCCATCACCGGGCTGTCTAAGGAGATGATGCTGAGAAAAGAATGTGCTGACCACCTGACATGAATCCTTCTTGTTGCCTGGCAGTTCTCTCTCTCAAGGAGAATTATTCACTGGGCATCCCATTTATCTTTCTGTCTTTTGTGAGAGCTTGGTTAATATGAGTCCCCAGCCCCGCCCCTGACCCTGAACCCAGGCAGTTCACTCCTGGGGGCACTGATAGAATCAGCCTCAGCACGCACGGCTGAGAAGCGAATCCTGCAGCCTCCCCGTGCAGGCAAGATTCAGGGCGAATGAAGCATGCTCGGATGACACTGGGCTTAGCACTTTAGGCCAAATAACATCACAGCATATATCCCCTTGCACACAACATCTCCCCAGCCCAGAGGATGGCCCATTTGTTTCAAGCAATATCAGAAGGAACAAAATTCCCGGACAAGCAAAGGATATGGACGTGGCCTGGAAGTCGGCTCTTGGAGCAGCTTGCCTGGCTTTGTGCACCTCAAGGCCCTCTCCTGTCTACACCTGAAGCCATGGCCCCACCTCCACCTGTGGGCTGAGCCTTGACCCAGGCTCAGGGACAAGCTCGTCCCACTCAAGCCTGCCTTTCTTCAGATTCAGCTCTGATTTGATGTTTCAGACATCCAGTAATTAAATCAACTCATAATTAGGTAATTACTGGGTAAACTGCCTTATACCTGAGCTCAGTTTGCAACTGAATCCCAGGTCTAATGACCAGAAATTTATTTCACCAATTAATTAGTACTT